>NC_139910.1:24930122-25410122 GCF_905171665.1 Trachurus trachurus
AGTACTGTGCTGGTGCTCACTGCCTGTCCACAGATGCTGCCAGGCTTCAGTGGGATTTATGTACAGCTCTGTCTATTCTCTTCAGATTTTTTTCCCCCGTTAGTTCCCTGGACTTTGCCTTTACTGAATCAGAGCTAAAGCAGTGACTTTTTAGCACTTCACAGCCTTTTTTCCCCCCACAGTGTTACAGGCTATAGTCAACCAATATACTCTCTCCTCAAAATCAGTCGTCACATAGAGAGAAACATCAACTGAGAAGGTGTGCTTTGGTGCAGTGCTTTGCTTTGTATTTTTACTTTTACCTTGTATTATTATATAAATTGTTCTGCAGCAGTTCTTTTTAGAGAAATAAAGTGTTGATACATTGAAATCAGTCAGTGGCATGTAATGACGCAATGACCCCTGTCAGCTGGTAATGACGCATCACAGTGCTGTTGGTTTGCAAGCTTACGCATGAAACGACAGGTGCTGGTGTTTTGATGGCAGCCGCACGCTTCCAGTGATTCACCCACTAACATTTTAACTGAGCACATTTCTTCATTGTTGATAGGTTACAGATGGATTTTGAATTAGGATTGTCATTGTTGTGTATATACCTTTTTTAGTCACTATTAAGAGGAAATGCCTGAAGCTTTGACCTCTGGCTTTGATGTGTGATAGGACCTGGACATGGAACCACTGCCCTGCCTCATAGCCAGTTTTTTTTCCAGAGGCCATGTGGGGTAGTGCAGCAAATCTTTTAATCAATCGAATTTTAATCGCAAAATTTTCCAAAGCACAAAAAAATAAACTTCAGCCAATATAAAGGCTTTGTCCGTGTACTCTACACACATTCATGCTGTGTCTTAGGAAAGAGGATGTTTGCACTCATACTTCACTTCCAGTTTTGTTTGTTTACATTATTTTGAGTAATTTTCGTATCAAAGATTTCTAGTTGTAAGACAGTGAAAAACAAATCATCTAGAACAAAATATCAATGTAAGAATGAGTGAAAGTTTCTCCTGACAGGCAGAGACTGGAGGCTTAGGGACATATGTGAGGACAGTGTGGTAGCTGATGGAATAGACCTTGTAATACATCCATCCAGTCCTGAACGAAGCTCATAACTGTGGAGAGCAGTGAAAAATAGATTTAACTCTAAGTAATGACACAGGAAATTATGCATAACAAGAGCACTGCACAGCTTTTTTCCCTTTTAAAAATATAAGCCATGCTGTATGAATACAGTTTTCAAAATGAAAAAGGTAAGAAATAGAAGCCTTGCAATAATTTTATCTGACAAGTTGTAGTTATCTGTCACATTTAACATCTATTTGTATTATTATTAAATGCTCAAAAGATGCTTCAAACTAATATTTTCTCCCGATTATGATTCATTGTGTTGAATCCAAAGCAATTTTCAGCTCAGAGGCGTTGAGCTGAATGACGACTCATTTTCTCTGTGAAATCACACACAATTAACTCTCAGCATGAGCTAACCACCGTATCACCGGTCGTAGGCTTTTCTACTATCTGACTGCTTTTTGTCAAAACCCACAGCAAGTTATGTTGAAGTCTTATTATTCATCCACGGAGTTTGCTAGCATAGCATTGCATAACATGAATGAGCGGCGCTAGATCCGGAATGCCATTTGCTCGTTCTCAAAGCCCAGAGGCATGATGGGAGTGACACTACTGTAGATTCAGTGGGCCGTATAATATGGAAATCACCTGGAGGGAAGATTTTTTCGGCGTTTATGCCAAGTGAGCGTTACCTATAGAGCAAAGAGGCGGCGTTTTTTTAGACCCGACATAATGTTCTAATAACACATCCGTGCTGTGATGAAACCAGTCAGTCTTACAAGGGGCATTATGGGTAATGTAGGTGATATATTACAGTACAAGGACTGCGTACTGGAAGTTCATTTCAATCAGTTTTGATCCTGTGTTTAAAGCAAGCTAAATTGGTGCAGTGCCATTACATTTTTTTCCTCTTGATACTGAAAACTCTGTAGTCAGTGATTTTCCTGCCACATAAAACATCAGCACAACCAGTTTGTATTTGTTCCGTCCATGTTTGCTAGCCTGCAGCCGTTGCCTCATTATCATGGATTGTGCGGCCTCATCTAAGGCAAAAAAATGAAACTGTAGCCATATTGTCAGACCATTACTACACTGCTTGTGGCAGAGCGAACCTTTAATGCACCAATTGTGTTTTCGCCTACGTGTCAGGTTCAGTCGAACGTCAACCGAACAACCTGTTCACTCTGTGATGTCTGAGGTGGCGACAGCTGCGAAGGCTATTACTGCACATGACAAAGAGAAACAAATTGTTGCTGAATTGATTCTGTCGCTGTTTTGCTGTTCAAAAGAATAAAATGAGGGTAGAAACATTTGCTCAGCAACTCTCCCTCCCCTTAACACAGTCTTTAACCTCCTGGCACATGATCGCATGTTGGAAAATGAGGCGTTTTTCCCTCGACGTCCTTTGTAATGTATGAGATGGAGATGGGCATCGTGTCACCAGAGGTTTGGTTTGTTTGCATCCACGCGGGTGTCACCGAGGCGATGAAAAACGGGTTTTCCTGTTATGCCTCAGACGTCGGGATTCAGAAGCACCAGCTGGCACTTATTGGCCTTGGCTCGCGTCGGCCGTGCTGTTGATAAACGGCTATTAATGGCCAGACGCTCACCCTGAAATTGAGTTTAACTTCGCCTCTCCTCATTACTCAGTCTGAAACTACACCACGATCCTTGAGGTGGATTTCAAAAGTTGCTAAAAAATTGAGGGCATCGGTCAAATTGATTTCAGCGCTGACCGGCTGCTACTCAAGTAGTCCGAAAATATGAGCTGTAAACACAGACCTCCTCCCTCAGCACGTGTGGGTTTCCCCGTTTCACCTCACAACAGCCAGAGCCTGAAGAGTGGCTGGAAAGTGGTGGCAACAAGCCACTAGGTCTCTGCTGTTAAGGAATGGAGTATATTTTCCACTGGATTCATTATATTTGAGATGTATCGATTGTGTCTTCTCCTATAATTTCCTTTACATGTTTTTCTATTCCTTTGCTATGTGTGTGTTTGTGTGTCTTTTCTGTCACGTGCACTGTAAAAACTCAAAATCTTTCGAAGAATATTTGTCTTATTTCTTGTCAAAATGTCTCAATTTTAGTCAAAACGTATCTCTTTCCACTTAAAATAAGACTCATCACCTAAAAATGTACTTGTACTTTTAGACAGTTTTCACTTTTTTCAAGCAAATTTTCAGTTGAAATAAGTAGAAAAATCTGCCAATGAAAGCAGGTTTTTTTGTGCTTGTAATAAGAAAGAAAAACTTGCTCCACTATCAGATTTTTCTACTTATTTCAAGTGAAAATATGCTTAAAAAAAAAAAAAAAAAAAAAGTGTCTAAAAACAAGCTACTTTTTAATGTGATGAGTCTTATTTTTAGTATAATTAGATTTGTTTTGACTAGAAACGACATTTTAACTAGAAATGAGACAAATATTCTTGTTAAGATTTTGAGTTTTTGCAGTGTGGGTCTTTGTTTTTCATTAAGTTTACATTATTTTCTCTCTTGTCATGTTCTGCTCTATTTTATCCTCTTTTGTCTGAGCCATTTCCTGTGTGTCCGGTTCCCTACAACATCATCAGCCACATTGCACAGCTCTAACCCGGACACCAGCTCACTAATTCCAGCCTCCTTCACTTTCCTCTCCACTCTCCTCTGCCCGTGTGCTCTCTCTACTCCCTCTCCCTCTGTTCTCTCCCTCCCTCTCTCCCTCTCTCTGTTCCTGACCTCTAGGATCAACCGAGCAAAACTGATTCCCACTTTTTCACGGATCATGAGTGCGTCAGTGGTTACGCAACAGTGAGAGAGGACGAGAAAGAGAGAGAGAGGATAGAGGGAGAGAGAGAGAGAGAACATGTGAATATGTAACTGACATATTTGTCCATCTTTATTTTCGTTGCTACTTAGCACAAAAGAATATATTGCTCTTGGTTAACTCACATTCCCCAACAAAATATTTAATATGCTTGCATGAAATATTCCAGCCATCATTATCTGGCCTTGCTGCTGGGCAAACGTAAAATATGCACCGTTCACACACACACACACAGCAACAAATAGATGATCTGTTGACGCATTACATAAACACACATCTGCACGGTCACGGATACAAGTCATAGCATTCTTACTCTTAGCTTCAAAGTCTGTTAAATTTTAATGACCACCCAGGGTTGCAATTAAAAATGTGTTTTCATCAGATATGTGTGCCAAACACACAGTCATTTTCCAGTAAAGAACGAGCCGGATGTGCTGAGGTTTTCATGCGGGAGTAGTAGTACACTGAGTGATCACATTTGGCTGAAAACTCAGGGATGCTGCGTATTGTTTGTGAAGGGCCTCAGACCTTATGAGTAGGATTTATACCAAGAACTAGGTTAAGATGTGGCTTGAAGGGCTGTATTGTGAGAGTCTTTAGTATGAGCGCGCGGAGGCTTAGGAATATGTGGAAGCAGCGTGTGTGTGTTTGTGCCGAGTGTTTGTGTGTGATTGTGCAGAGGGGTGACATGTGTAGATGTGATGGCTGCAGCCATGCATAGATGTTCACACCAGGGAGAAAGTAAACAAACATGGCAGCCGGATGGTAAGAAATGCAGCAGTGCACTGTCAGAGCAGGCCTCCTCTCCCTCTCTCCGTCTCTATATCTTCTTTATTTAATTTGTCCTCTTGGCCTCTGTTTGCTATACCTGGACCAAGGATGTGATGATTTCATCCCCCTGTCTCTTTCGCTGTCTGTTAGCATGATACCTCAGAAAGTATTTGCAGTGGAATATTTCAACAGAGTTTGGTAGAACTAGCAGACAAAGACAGATGTCAACAGAACGCCACAGCGGTGACATTTACAATGGATTTTTTTTTCTGTCAATCTCAGAAAACAAATTGCCTCCCTTAATTCTTTAATTGTGATTCGTTGGTCCAACAATTATCTGTCTCTACAGGCTGTGGTTGCCAGATCTTCTGATGTCCAGGAAAAAGAGCTCAATAGTTGCATTGACTTTCTGTCCTATTTTCCTGTAACCATTAGGCTACAGTTTGCATTTGACATTTGATCGGTGCAACAGTTTGGTCGAACAAAATTAATTCTGAGCAATCTTACAAAATGAGTTCACATTTGACATTGTTGTAGCAGGAAGATAAAATATTTAAACAGTCGAGGAAACTGTCTCTGACTTTGAATTTTGTACATTTATTACCAGGACGTCTGTTCTCCAAAAGTCCACATGATCACCATGCATATTTTTCGGTGGAATTTAGCACCTAAGTTCTTGTACTTACTATTAAATCCCTTACTCATAGTACCTGGACTTTATAGGTGCCATTATAAAGGGAATAGTGGATCTAAGCACCCAGACCTCTTACATGAAGAAGGGCCACCAGATACCTGGAAACCACATGTTTTATTTATTAGCTTTTTATTCTTAATTTTCAAAGTGAAAGCTATCATGAGAGAAAAGAAAAGTGTGAGTGTCTCTTCTGTGCAGCAGCAGACAGATGGCACCTGTTGCCTTGTCTAAACCTAGAAGAGAACAACAGTATGATGGCAATAATGCTGTTTTGCTGCTTCACACAGTACAGTTGCAGTGCACCGAGTGAAGACCAGTGAGAGATGATTTAAGATTCTTCGGATTTTCTTTTACTTGTTGATTCGCTGCTTTGTACAGACCTCACAATGGATGCATTCAAAGTGGAGGCTGAAGCTCAGACATGTATGTGTGGCGCCACTGTAGTGCTTTAAGTGTTTCTGTGTTGCTGCCACCCTTTTTCATGCTTCTCTTTCTTTTCCCATCGATGATATCGCAGCCACCTGAGCTCACACACACACACACACACACACACACACACACACACACACACACACACACACACACACACACACACACACACACACACACACACACACACACACACACACACACACACACACACACACACACACACACTATGGAGTCTGATGTTGCTTGGCAGCTCTCTCGTCTGACAGGGTTTTTCTACATTTGTCTGCGTTTGTGAGCGCTTCTGTGTGTTGAAGTGTCGTCCTCATGTAACAACACTCCAGACACCGGTTAAATACAAAAAGGTGTCTTATTTCAATATAAAAATGTTTTAACCATTTTGGTGAAATTTTGACCTCAGACCACGATGAAGCCGGTGCACAATTACTAAAAGAAAAAGAAGCAGTATGGAAAAAAATGCTGTTATTTCTATGAATATTAGCATTAAATATGAAGTGATGTGAAATGGAAAAAGCCTTTGGTGAGGCGAGCAATGGAAACCATGGTGCACCATTCAAAGGGAATGAATATTACAAGAGCCTTGATAATCTTGCATGGCCTTCATCTTGAGAGGAACCGAGGAGGAAAATGTGAGACAGGTGAGGACCGGGTGGTTTTTCCTGTGTGATCTGACTAGAATGACAGAATTTATATTGATCATTCATTTTTACAGGTTTTAAATTACTCTTATTCATGTTCTTCCACGTGTTTATATAAGCCATTTATTTAACCAAACATTCCCCAGGTAATTTGCAAAAGAGAGATGTTCAGAATGCTAAAATAGAAATATCCATGCAATTAATATTCACTGAACAAACATCCGTGCCCACGTGTTCGTACTTTAATTTGCAGCAGAAAGGCTTATAATTGGATATATCAGCGAGGAAACTCCAGCGACTGTGCACAATAGAGAGAAATTATCTTCAGATGAATTTTTTATTTTTTATTTTTTTACCGTGCCCTCAATTAACTGGTCAGTTGAGATGTCTGAGGCCGTCATGTGACTTCAAAGAGTTGCAGCACTTTGCTTGGTTATAACCAAAAACTGAAGAGAATCTCTCACCCCTCAACCCCCCTCTTCAGAGAGAGACATGGTAGGAGCCACGCAGCAGGCAAATGCCCTTGCTCTGGTGGAGCCATTATGCAGATGATATGCTAATGAAGTCATCCGATTTGGTTCTGCTTAGGGTGCGCTGCACTGAGGGAAGATAATCAAGCCCTGATCAGCTCCCAACGCTGCACTCGCTGTGTTCTAGTATGCATGTGAGAGTGTGTGTGTGTGTGTGTGGATCCAGTCATGTGTGCAGTGTTGTGCTGTGCTGGTTGGGCTTTGAGAGAGAGAGAGGGAGAGAAAATATGTACCGTACGTGTGGGTCTGTAATTAGTTGTGGATGTTTTTTTGTTTTGTCTTGTTTTTAATACACAAACTGCCTTCTTTGACGCAAACTGTCGACTTTGTTTGCTCATAACACAGACGTAGCTGTAGCTGCTCTGACTCTGTGTACAAGGCCAGAGTCAGAATTTTGGAAACGTTGTGCCCCACCTGCTTTCATGTTGGATTTCAGAAATTCAGTTTTCCGTTAATGTAGGATTAAAGTGGTTTTTAAAGCCCTGTTCAAACCACCAGGAATAACACTCTAGTGGAGAAATGCTTAGTCTACTGTAGGACTGGATGTTGAATGCAGGTTTGGAGTGCTCAGGAGTGTGTCGAGCAGCAGAACTTAGTTTTACATCTAACATGTTTGAATCAAACTAAACTAAACCTAATGTTTGAATCTAACTTTAGTGACGTGAGAACACAGACATGGTCAAGTTGATCAGCCAATGTTGCAAATTACAGATGTATTGGTATCAATGTGGAGCTGGCTGATGACCCCCACCATTGTATTAATATGTTTTAGATAAATAAATAAAGGGACTTTGTGCTGATACACTGTGATCTCCCAAATGCAGAGCCGGCCCAAGGCAAAAGTAAACTAAGCACCTGCCACCACCTTAGGGCCCCCCCAAGAACAATCAACTTTATTAAATCTATAATGCATAACTACAGAAATCCTGTGTATTTACAAAACTCTTAAGTTGTTGTTTCACATTGCTGTTGCAGTTCATTTAAAACCAAAAATAAAAAATAGGTGATATGTTTACAGCAAATGCATTAGCTATTGGTTTATTTTGTTACTTTTATTAGGCCCATATGTTATTCAGTATCCCACTTAGTACTACATCACTTCCAATATTAAGTGTAAATCTGCACTTCTGGCTGAATTTGATGCAATTTCAGATTAAAAACCATAATGCTATTATCATTCAAGGCTAGGATGATGATCCATAATGACAGATTTGTAGTAGGTGTGTAAATGACCAATAATCTGGATTATTGGCAGTAATTGGACAGAGGGTCCCAAAACTAAAATTGTGCTCAGGGCCCCATGGAGGCTTGGGCCGGCCCTGCCCAAATGTTAACATTCTGCTGGCCTCAGAGACTTTCTAACATACACACAGTAAATCGGGGTACACTGTCTCGCCCTGAGGACACTTTGTCTTTAGGATTTAAGGAGCTGGGTATCAAACCAACAGATTAGTGACCAACCTCCATACCACAGCCCCTAGCTGGTCGTCTGTGACGCTGATCCATGGAGCTGGTAAATATATTTCATGAGATGTAGAAATGGGTCAACCCCTTTTTCCACAAACTGGGGCTTTACATAGACACTGATATCAATACTGTTGCTGTTGGCTAGATTTAGTCACATTTAAGCACATTAAGTCTAAACACACCAGACTGAAACTGTAAAATATTCACCATGTGTAAGTTGAATGTCGAATAGAAATTCTCTCTAAATTTACACACACACACTCAAAAAAAAGGCCGTGACCTCAGCGTCCTCAGTGGGAGCTACATCACTGCTGCTGTCACAACAAATGTACACACACACTCCACAACAAGGTTCTTGTTTGAGATGCAGCAGCTCCTGTGTTTTGCTCTTCACCTCCACATTTCTCGTTCTCCGTCTCCTCCGCCCTGCAGTCCCTCTTTTCTATTTTAGCCTCCCTGTCCTCTCTTTCATCCCTCTGTCCTCTCTCTCCTCTTCAATCTCTTGTCACCCCTTCCTCCCTCAACCATTCGTCACACACACCCACCTCCCCACCTCCCCCTCCATGCCCTCATCTGGCTATCAGACCGTCATCAGTTCACTCTTCTCCTCCCTCCCCTCTCCGTCTCCTCCTCTTTCACTTTATTTGCTGCTTTGTGAAATGTGCAAATAGTAGTTCTCCCCTCATGATTAAATCATGTCCCTCCTTCTTCAGCTCTTGATCTCTTACTCTCACTTCCATTTTTTCCCAGTTCAGTTGTAGTTCAGTGCCGTTTTGTATATTTACTCCCTGTCCCCGCCCTCCACTCGTCCCCGTGTCCCCTATTCCATTGCACTACCTGCTCCCAATCCTTTTTAGTCCTAGACCTGACCCTCCCTTAAGCCTTAAGTAAACAAAACATAATTTCACTCTTTTATCTCCTCTTTTTCCTCCCATTTTGAAAAAAAAAAATTTGAGTGTAGCTGAGCACATAATGATTCAACTTGCATGTTTTTGTAGGCGAGTCTCAAAGCACTGCAGCACACCCATTAACCCCTGTTGCCTCAGCGCCTGACTGGGGGTCCTCTGAGAGACTCACAAAGGCATTTGATAGCGTTTGATCTTCTCCTTCCCTTTCTGTCGTGTGTATGCGTGTGTGTGTGTGTGTTGCTTGGATTAACACATCCCATTGATCTCCTCCACCCGTGCTCTGGCGCTGTCTGACAGATCTGCGAGAGGCAATAATTAGCCTGGTAATTGGCTGATCAGCTGCGCAGAAATATGCTGAGTTAACAGAGTGCACCGCTGCAGCGCTCTGACCCTACAGTAGATTTTGGCAGGTGTGAGTCTTTGTGAGCGCGTATCATGTTTCACAGCACACCAGGGATTCATTGTGGCTTTAATAATAATATCTAATCACCTACTATTAGATTCATTAAAGCACAGTTAGAGGGCCTCATTAATATAAATCTTTAATTATTTGTGTCTTGTGAAGAGGGTGACATGTTTTACATACAGTCATCTTGTTGGGTCATTTCACTTCTCTCTCTGAATGAGAGTGAACCACATTTTCTCCACCTGTAGTTGCTGCTGTGTTCTTTGCTAGAGGATAACATTTAATGGGAAATGGGAATATACTTTTTTTCTTGTGAAAAACACAGTGCCCAGCTGTTTTACAAACTTATTCAGCCTGCTAATTAATGAAAGCATGCTGTTTTAAAGAATGCATATATCAGTGGAGGAACCCATTGGAGAGAGAAGCTGGAACAGTAAGGTGTGAGGAGTTGTTATTATACACAACTAATCAGCAGCTTGGCGACCTTGTTTTCCACTTTACGTGAAATAAGTTTGATTTCCATGGCTGTATATCCACCGTCTCTTTCAGTAATGCATGTCACTGAGACCATGGATCATGGGGAAATATGTACAACTAAGAAATAGTTTAAAGGTCCAGTGTGTAAAATGGGGGAAAAACTGTGATATCTAGCATTCAGATTGTAGACCGCAGCACTCACTCACTCAGTCACACTCACCCACCCCTCCCATCAGGAAAGTGACGGTAGCCTCAGAAGACAAAAAAACTAGTTTACCACCATGGGACGATATCAGGAGCATGGAGCGATGAGGTGAAGATATAAACTATTTAACGATATGTCTGCTGTTTCCTCCTCCTTCTTCTTTCCTTCTGCCTTCTTCTTTGTTAGTTTATTTATGAATGCGAAATTCGCGAAACATTCTCTCTGGCTGCCTGGATTTTCCGTACAAACATGGCGGCGCAAGATGGTGACACTCTCTAAAGCAAGACCCTTGCTGTAGATATAAAAGAAGAATTATGAGGCTACGAAAACCAAACAAATTTGATTTTATAGTGATGATACACTTATGCAAATAGATCCATGGGGAGTATAGTCAGAGTTTGCCAATAAACCTTGCCAATTTCTACACACTGGACCTTTAACTAAAGGTCAACACCTTTACAATGTTATGTAATATCTTTAACTCTGGCTTGGGAGGGGCTTTGTTCACGTTTCTTGCTCCATTAGGTCCATTTTAGTGATGTTGGCCATGTTGAAATATCTCAGCAGTTACCATGGCGAGAAGTTAACAATACTTTTCTCACTGATTCACACAATGACCAATACCACACAATTTAATCTGGACCTGTAATTAATCTTAATTATTTTTTCAACAGTGCCTAGAAAACAACAACAACACACCTCCATATTAATCACCTCTTGTTTAACATCGTGCTCCCTTTTAAAACACAGTCAAAAATGCCAGTGCTATTCATTTTTTCACCCTGTTGTTACCTGTTGCTGGTTCCACTTTACACCTCTGGGTGTTTCTGTGCTCCAACATCTGAAGATGAGGATGTAGGAATCAGAGTTTATGAGCGAGTATATAAACCAGAGCCACTGAAGACTTGTTCCTGTGAGTGATCAATACTTCTTTCAAGCATGACACCATCACCATGCACTCAGGCGTCAAGCGAGGCAGTGGAGAAGTAAGACGGGGGCCGTGAGCGTGCACTTAGTTAAGGTTTAAGCTTTGTCTGTGTGTGTGTGTGTGTGTGTCCAGAGAGAGATGAGAGGCTAAAAGTGGGTGATGGATCCATGAAGGGAATATCCTCCTCTCTCAGAAGAGACAGAGAAAACACACCCACTGGGGTAAAGAGAGCGGAGAGGCGCTCCGACCTTCTGCTGACCTGCGCTGTGAAACACCAGCCACCAGCCCGTGACGAGTCCCCGCGCACAGACCTCTTAACTTGTCCAAGTATGATCATCTGTGTCCTTGAACATGTTTGGCAGGGTTGCAATATGTCCGTCTGTCTGTGTGTGTGTGTGTGTGTGTGTGTGACGGAGTGAATGCCTTACTGAATTATAGAGTATGTTTGCTTTTTAACAGATCAGCAGAAGAGGTGATGCCACAGTCAATGTCACAGCCTTCATGCATAATTGCTCCACTTTGTCATTGCCAAGGGCTGGGCAGAGCCACATCTGATTGCTTCCCCCCCTTTCTCCTTCCCTCTCCATCTTTTCCTCTCTCTCTCTCCCTCTCTCTCTCCCCCTTCAGTCTTTATTCTCATTAGACTCATTAACTTGTCCTGCAGAGACAGATAGACCAAGACAGACAAAGAGCCAGCATATTGCGCACACTGAAGGCTGAACGAGTGAGGTCTTAAAAAAAGATTTGAGTTAAAAGGTCTTTACCTCGCGGCGCGGTTGATCAGCTCCAGACAGAACAACATGGCAGTGTAAACTAAGTATAGCTCCCTCTGAAGCTAAATGAGGCTTCACGTAAAAAGGGTAATGTGTGACACCATGTCTGGTACAACAGACCTGACCCATGTCTGTGTGTGTGTGTGTGTGTGTGTGTGTGTGTGTGTGTGTGTGTGTGTGTGTGTGTGTGTGTGTGTGTGTGTGTGTGTGTGTCTGAGAGAGCATGAGCTTACCTGTTGGTATGTGTCTGTGTGTGTGTGTGTGTGAGTAATGGTGGTAAGAAGACACTGAGCAGTAGAAGGCTTACCGTATCTGTGGTGCTGAGAGGTCACTCTGTTAGCCGCTGACTCACTGTCCGACGCTGCTTAAAAATTAATTGGAAATACAGTTTATAAAGTGCTGCACTACGATCTCTTGGCAAGTTTTCTCTATATATATATTTCCATGAGAGATGATGTGTATATATACATATATTTTTGTTTAATCTTATGCTTTTTTTTTTTTTACTGTCTTTGTCCCACCTCTTTTTTCCCCCTATTCCTTTTTTCTCTCTGTTTTCTGTTACCATTAACTTTTTTATTTCTTTTCTTGTTTCTCACTACAAATTGCATACATTTTGTAGGAATGCTCCAATGGCTAAAAATATGTGTATTGGAACATGAACTAACGACTTTTGCAATCCTGCAATAAATTATATATAAAAATAATTGGAAATACAATTTATAAAGTGCTGCACTACAATCTCTTGGCAAGTGTTCTCTCTATATATTTCCATGAGGGATGATGTGTTTCTGTTTGTAGATTACTGTTGATGCTGTTGATATTTGTGTGCTTTTAGGTAACAGGTAAAAATGGCTGCTTTTCCCTCAATGTGATAAATTCCATCAACAGCATCCAACTTCAGTCCCTCTCTCTCCTCGCCCTTATTCCAACTTTGCCGTCTGTTTTGAAGCGGGCTCGTATGATTCTTTGGGTTTGTGTATATGCACGTGTATTTGCGTGTCAGCACGACCCGGTGCTGAAAGGCCCGGCAGTGAGTGAAGTCGGAGTGTCTCATGGTTAAATGATGGGCCCCTTTCGGGCACTCAGAGGGCTTTGAAACACTAAGTAATTGGTTTTCCTGGCAGAATGGGGCCACGGCTGTAGCTCAGGGCCAGTGTGAACTCCACTGTAGCTCAGGTCTCGTCAGGGACACGGGGGCTGCTCAACCCGGGGTAGAGGCTCGCTGTGCAAAGGCATGGAAGATGTTAAAAGATGTAGAAGATGTTCAGCACACAAAGTCAATTTAAAGGGACATTGTGTAACTTCTCCTGTTGTCTAATCACGAAAATCGATTATTTGGTTCAAAAGTATGTTTTTCATTCATCAATAATCCCCCCCATCAACAAAGTGAAGTGTTCCTTTCAGCTCTGAATCTGCCGTTCATATCATTCATATCTCCATGGAGCGGGTAAGCTCGGTGCTGGCTGCCATGTGGTGTCTCCATGTTTTTACGTTCAGTGGCAGCGTGACGGTAGGAAACCACAGAAACTCAGCGGAGACACCGGAGCTGTCGGCTCAGGTCGAGGTGGCGTCTGTGAAAAGTCACCGCGGTAACGCAGTGAGGAGGAATGGAGCGTTACACTGATGCTGCATTCACCTGCAGTCAGGCAGACGGCCGTCGGTAACAAACCAGATGTCATTTTAGTCACAGAAGTCCAGAGAAAGCCGGTAAAACGTGGGTCAGGTCAACAATACGACGTCGCCATGACAACATATTGTCATGTGTATTGTTTTGCCTCGTGCTGACGGACCACTTGTTTACATAGAGCCGTCTGCCCAATTTCACGTGAATGCAGCATGAAAAATGCTTGCGATATACAACCGCAATGCTAGATGGGAGTAATTCCTACACAATGTACCTTTAATTTATATTCATATTGCACCACATCATAACAGAATTTATCTAAGATTACTTTTCATGTAGAGCAGGTCTAGACTGTAACGCTCACAAACACAGGTTTTGTCTGAACATAGATAATTAACTCCTAACTGTTGAAGAGGAAAACACAAACATCCATTTATTTCTCTGAGCTTAAGCATAATGACTTTTTCTAGCTTTAATTAGAATTACATTACAATTTATTTTTTAATCTGCAGCTTTTTTTCCCTTGGACGAATGCTCCTTCCTCAAGGTCAGAATCAAGGTCACAGTATATGAATCAACAACAAACAGTCGTGCCACGGCAGGAGACATTGCTTTCCACTGTGGATGTGTCGGGGACATGTTCCCCTCACCTTCACACTTGCTGTTTGTTTTACTCACATTAAAATCTCTTTTAACGCTGTTCTCTGTTCAGCTGCCAAAATCCAGAGAAGAGAAAAGAGATCCCGACACAAACGGTGACACATTCGTCTTTGTCGCTTTCAGTTATTACCTCGGAATAAGAAACAGTTTGATGTTTTTTTTTTTTTCTTGCCTTGGTTTTGCCTCAGCTACAAAGAGGTTACCTTGTTTCCTGAGAGGAACACCTACTCTAACAAAAATATCTTGATATATTTAGGTGATATTTTCTTAACTAGTTATTTGATTTCATTTTTAAATTTTATTATAGTCATGAAAACCCACCCCCTCTTTTCTTTTAACGTTGGGGCATTGACTGCATTGTGCCCTGGCTGCCCTCATACTTACCTTTGATGTAAACATGTGGATGATGAGTGTCCTCCAGCGTCCTGTGAGCCTCACCACTGCACAAGAATTAGACTGTAACGTGATAAATGTGTGTGTGCTGCACGAATGAATGTCAAGATTATCATTCAGGCTTTCACGCATGTGCGGACACACGCACGCACATGCACACACGCACACACACAGGTTGGGCCTGCTCAATCACTCATCGTTTGTCCCTGAAAAGTCTCCGTCAGCAGTCCTCTCTATCTTTCACTCTGATAAACACAAGCATGTACTGTCTTCACATCCCCCTGGCTTCCAGCTGCTAAATAACCCTATATTTGTACAAGGCTGTGTGTGTGCGTGTGTGTGTGTGTAAATGTTCATTTCTGTGCATCTGTATGCAGCAGCAGAGGAGCTGGCTGGTCGCTGGTTCTTGGCCAGCCCCAGGCGCAGGAAGAGCTTTATATATATTTTGGCCTACATGCTGCCTCTGACTCTTCTGGGAGCCTGTCAAGAGCTAATTTTTGAGACTGATAGAGTTGTGTTAAAGAGATGTAGTTGTTGTGACTGGGGAATACACTGTATGACTTCTCTTTTTTTAATGTAATCATCTTTATTGTTTTTTTTTTCCATAAGCCTCCACTCCTCCCAGATCTGCACACTCCTCTCCGACTGTAATGAATCCTTTATATTCTACTGAGTCGTACTGAATAGTTTCATTCTGCATCTGACCTGTTATTCTCCACATGTGCTGCAACAGTCACTGCCAACCATTCTTTCCCAAAGGTTGAGCAAAGGTTTGCGACAAAAAGCTGTAATCTCCGCCACTACCGTTACTTGATTTTCTGTTCTTTGTACCATCTGTTGCCCATAAAAAGATAAAATGTGAGTTTTTTTATTTTTATTTTTCCTTCCAGCCTTGAGTTGTAGTGCAGCTCAGGTGCAACAGAGACCCCCTCACGCTGGCAAAATCAGTAATAAAAAGTTAAATAATATGAATTGGTAACACTCACGGGGCCTGTTATGAAAAATGAATAGCCTGCAGGTACACATCTACCATATGCACTCAAAGCTAACAATAACCATTGAGAATATTTCTGGACAATTAATTTTCAAATCTGAAAGTAGCATAATTTAAATACATTAGCCCATGGAAGTTAACTATAAAGCCCCTTGGAAAATAAATGACAGGATAATATTATTGTAATGGTCCTGAGAGAAGTTATTTATCTAATTTAATTTAATCTTATTGAATTTGGTACGATGTGGCACTAGAGACTGTGCTAGGCGATTTGCATGGTATTTTTATGACTACGCAAAAAATGTTCAGCTCCCCTCAGTGAAGCAGGATATTCATTGCACTTTATTGTGTCCATTCATTGAACAAAAATATTCCAAATATTCTCATAGCAATGTTTGAAACATGGCCAGAGGCTTCTTCATAGGCTTGCACAGAGAGAAAAACAACCTGTTGCTGCGCGTCATGGTCAAATCTTTGGCGACAGCGACCTCAGTGACCACAGCCACTGACAGAGCTTGATGTGACGACTTCCTTTAATGTGTGTTGTGTTGTCTGGTCTTTGAAGGTCCCTGGGACCTTTTTAAAAAGAAAAGGTTCTGTCAGGCCTTGTGTGCGGACGGGAGTTTTGTCAATATTTCACTTTGAAGTGTTCTTTAAGGACGTTGGAGGTCTTGTTTTTTCACATTACTTGTTTGATTTATTTCATGGCAGACTACGGATGTGATGAAGGCCAAAAACACTTGGTGAAGTTTGTCGTTTCATCTGCAACAATCACATCTCTATCGTCTAATTTCTCCTCTCCTTCTGCTTTATGCTTTTCACTGTCATCAAGTAATGGGTGAAGGACTGGTTGCATCTCTTCCTTTTCTTTGACTGCGTACTGTATACACCTAGAAGAAGGTCAGAAATGATCTAAGAGAACATTATGAGATCAGTTTGATAATATAAATCAGTCCAAGGCTGTTTGAATCTTTATAAACTGTATATATAAGTAAGAGAACCAGCACATACAGGCGAGAACTGGCTCCTCTTTTGATTCCTAGTTGGCTGTCCAGCAGCTGGAGTTGTGAATCAGCTGAAGCCTCTCGGCGGAGTGTTTTGGAAGGCTTGTAAATAATGTATTAGTTTTTCTGCATCATTCCAGGTCAAGAAGGGTCGAACTTTGGCAGTGTATCTCAAATGGAAGTAAAACTCCAGGGCTTCCTGATAAGCTGTCCGTACTCAGTATGTTTCCCTTTAAAGTGCAAAACGAACAAACACAATCTGCTGTTAAATGTCCTGAAATGCCAAAGCACTCATGTCACAAACCTGTTTGACCTTCAGGCAGACATTACAGGTGCTTTCACTATGACTCTGCAGATGATGGGGCATCTTCTGGTGGGAATGTATTAAGCAGTGGCTCAGATTATTATTATTTATTTTTTTCCCGTTTTGTTTGAAAATCCTTGTTTCCCACAGTGGATAGAAATAAGAGGCCAGAGGCAATGTATGGGACGATGCTGTCAGTTCAGCTTGACGCCTGTCAGATGTCACCCATTTAGAGCCGGAGGAGGAGGAGGTGGAGCTCCTCCAACACGCTGGGTATTACAGGGTTTCACAACTGCTTTCACATGTTTTCTAAGCATCAAAAGAAAAAGGGCCAGCAAAATGAAATGATACATTTAAAATCTCACAAACACATATTTAAATCAAATATTTGAATGAGAAGCCAAACACTTTTTTCATTTCAGTAAATTTCCATATACATAGGCTTGTTAAACATTTACATATATATAATCTTCTAGAGTGACAATTCAGTACCAATGTTATGTTCTCACTGATTCTTTAATATTAAATCATTATTTATTAACACAAACAGAAACATAACCCATATGGAAAACATCTGTAATTGTAAAGTTTTTCTCAGTACCACAACAAGACACATCTGCTACAGTACAAATCAATCACTGGCATTCATTTAAGAATCCCTGTAAAATATAAAACTAAAAACTATAGTGTGCTAGCAGCTGCATTGGAAACAAAAAGCCTTCACCAAAACAAAGGAGAAAAACCCAAGGTTTCGTATTTGTCGTGGAAATCCATTCGCTACATTGTCACTATTCATTATCTTCCAAATTATAGTCAGGACTCCCAACGTAGCTTTAAAAAGTCAAGGTCATTCACATGACACATGAGTTTAATTTAAAGTCAAATGACAGCAGCTCCTCACAATATTCCTCACAGTATCTTTGTCTAACATTTCATTCATTCCGTTTTCCTTTCAAAGTCAAATGCATCGTGGTTAGAGTTCTATTTTTTTTTTTTTTTTTCATTACAGCAAAAATAATTCAGTAAAATATTCCATTTCATTCTACCCCCCTTAAACTCAGAGTGCTCTTTGTTTTCTAGATTATTGCCTAAATTCTCGGTCGGATCTGAGCTGGAGTTTATGAGGTGTTTCACAATTAAATCCTGAACTGAGGAAAATCCAGGAAGCTGGTTTACAGATTTCTCTCAGCAGTGCAGCACAGCATGTGTATAATCAAATATGGGAGCTTAACAATTGCTGCATCTTTCTTTCTTTTTTTTCTTTATTTTCCCCTCCTTTCTCTCTGCCGGTATCCCGCCATCCGTGCCCCTTTCCCCCAGTCCTCTGCTGTGTGCCTGGTTGTAATTGAGTCATTTTCTCCTCGTTCGAGCACTGTCTCCGGCAGGCAGCTGTATCAAGGTGACCTCCCGCTATTGTTTGGGCCTCTGTGTTTTTGTCTCGCTAGCTCGCCAACATAATCACTGCCTTTCAAGCAATGTAATGGGTCAGCTGTGGCAGTGAGACATCATTTCTGACCCTGGATACCTTGCTTCACAGTTGGAAATGTCAGCAAAGAGGCAAGGAGGTACAACAATGAATGTAGTGATGTAATACTGCAGTCCCTTTTCTTATGTGTCCGTCTCCCTCTGAGAACTCATTGTGGGCTGTTTTTACTCAGCTTCTCCCTCTTGAACAGCCAAAGGGGAAATTGGGATCTGCTGGGAGTTGGATCTCCTCTCCTCTCCTCTGCTTGGAGTGTAGTTACTCAGAGGAATAATCTCTCTGTCTGTTTAAAGCACTAATCCATCTGTCAATCCCCGTCTATTAATTGTAGCATTAGTGTCTCGTAGGCAGGCTGGACAGGGAGGGTAATTACATTGATTTCACTGCTATTCAACCTTTATTTAGCCACATGGCACATGACAACAAAGTTTCAGGGGCAAAACTTCAAATGTAAAACAGGCAAACAGAGTTATGAGGCTTTTATAATGTCATCTTTTTGACCTGAACTAGATGTTTTGTTTGTTTTGTTTTGTTTTTTTGGTCTTTTTTGTGTTTGGCCAGGACGGAGATCCAAACAGCAGTGACTATAGTGCGTCTGCGTCCCCTGTCCTCAATGTCAAATCCGTATCTGTGGGAAATGGTGACATCAAAGGAGGGAAGATGAACCTATAGGCCAGTGTAAGGTTGCAGATTAGGGGCGCGGAGGGACTGGATCTTTACCCTTAAATCCTGTGAGATCTTCTCGATAGAGTGTCGATCACCACGATCTTAAGGAGCTTTGAGATCAAGCTGTGGAAACAGCTGACACGTCGGAGCGAAGCAGAAGTTGGAAACGATTTTTCCACCACACAGACCAGACACATACTGTTACTCATTAGTCAAATTTTATGCAACATTCTGTTTTGGATCTAGATGGTGACAGTCTTTATCCTAATCTCTTCCAATCTTTGTCACATCAAACCTGAGTTTTATACAACGGCTGAAACCATTAAAGGAGCTATTTGTATGTTTTGCTATCGCTAAACAGACAACATTTACATAAACCACCGTTTACTGTACCAGTCAAGAAGAACATTGTGATTTTAATATCAAACTTAATTCCTTTACTCAACAACGCCAGTGTGAAGACTTGTCACTATTGTGCCCTCTACTGAAGTTAGCACACTAACTAGCTATAGCCCCAGCCCATCTCATCTATTTCTGATGGCGACCTACTGAAGCCTCTAATCTGCCCTGAAGCGCAGTGAAGCTCAGAGGATGAATTATAACCTCTCGTCTTCTTCTAAACACAACTATAACCAGAGCGCCTGTGGAGCAACATTTGCCATCTGCTCCTGTCAAGAGACCACATTCAGCGCCACTGGAAATGTACAGATAGCATGTTCACTCTTATTGGTTATTTATATATGTAGTGGTTTGTGTTGTGAGTGACAGATTCTTTCCTCCTTGCACTGGATTTAATTGACATTCAAATGACAATCCCAAGGGGCAACCTCCATTCCGACATCCCACCAGTCCGACGGAGGCCTCTAATTTTCTATTAAACGTCCCATCATTCCGAAAATTCTTGCCTCATATGGTCGGAATGACAGTATTTTTTTCTTTTGTTTAAACACCCTGCCTTTCTGACAATTCCTTTAATAGCACATTTTTTCCCCAAAAGATTTTGCAGTGGTTGGGCTTGGGCAATGGTGAAAGGAGTTGGTTAAGTTTAGTTTAAAGACCAGGTAGAGGCTAGACAGGCCAGATAGATAGAGAGAGTCCATAAGTAGAGAGTCCAGATACTGTAAGTACTGTAGGAGGGAGTCACCTGCTGAGTAACACACTGTTGAAAGCCTTGTCGGAATGGTGGGAAGATGGCATGTTGGAATAGCGGTATGTCGGAATGGTGGGATGTCGGATTGACAGCATGTAACCAACATGTTTGTCTTAGAACATACGGCTTCAGTGATTTCTTGTTGTTCTGTAGTATTCCTGAAAAAGTGTAGCCTAGAAATCTATCTGCACCCTAGCGGCAGCAAATATATTTGCTCCGTAGGTGGGTCTAGAAACGAGCCATAGGAACTTTTAGAGTCTCGAACACCGATTGTGTTCACTAATCACAGCGCTCTATCTGTTTAGAGAGTCGGGCTTAACGCGATGACGACATACATTTTAATTGGCTTGTCAGGCTAACGTCATCCTGCTCTTTGCTCTGATTGGTCGTAGCGCTACCCTATTGGTGCAGAGGCAGTTTGAAAGACAGCCTTCATCCCGCCCCCTTGATTGAGCCGAGGTCTACCGGTCGTTGCCAGACTAGACATTTTAATGATATAGTCTGGCTTGTCAGGCTAGAAAAAGTGGCCACTGAGAGGGAATTCAACATGGCATTTTGAAAAGAACTCAGAGACTTATATAAATGTGAAGTTTGTGATTGTTTCAGTGGTTTGACATGGCTCAGTGCCAAACCTTTTCTATAACTCCATTATTCAGAATTCAGAGTTTCACAGCCAGTTTAATAAAGCTCTCCTCTGTGGGTTTTGTTCTAAAGTCACACTAAATTGACCCCATTTTTGCCTAAGTGCTAGATGCGTCTGAATAATAGAGAGTAATCATTTTACACAATCGTAGCTTGTTTAAAGCTTGGCCTTCATGATTAACTGGCTGCTACATCATTTATATGCACAAAATTGCACTTTTTGCGTTGACTCTGCACATCAGCGGAACTGTCTCCACGGACCTGACCTGCAGTCGGTGGTGTTCTCCGATCAGAAATGAAACGGCCTCCGTTTAACAAACTATAAGCTGTTGGCTGCATCGAATTATCCTCAGTGAAACAATCTGGCGTGGACCACAGAGAAACCACACCGCCCTGGGTTGTGTAAGCTTTGGTTTGGCCCCGGAAAGTCATGCATGGCTTCTGGCTTTTGAAGAGAGAGCTGTCAGGTCAAGAGTCATAGTAACTATTGATGAAGTGGAGACTGTTGAACGGCGGTGGCGAAGATGCAGGAACGTGTGATTCTCTGTGTTTCAGCCTCAAGGTTGAGACCAGATCTGACGTTTAGGATGCAAGGGATGAAAACTGAAACAGGAGCTGCTCTGATGAATCTCTGATCAGATGGCAAATAAACAGCTAGTTTGTCGATCATTATAATTCCGGTTGCATATGCATATTAATTACCGTGGCATGGTCCATTATTATCGAGAGCAGCAACCAAACAAATAGATGCTTTTATTCTATAAAACACGATCCAAGAAAACGTTCAAACTCATTAGTTAATGGGTTCATTTGAGGGAAAAGGAAGGAGAGGAGCGTCGTGTTTTAGTCGGCGTCAGCGACATCATCGTGTCGGCTTTAAATAGCTTGAGAAGAGACAGATAACTCATCACCTGGAAAACAAGAGTCAGAGGCGTAGAGAGTGACTCTCTGTGGACTGTAAAAAAAAAAAAAAATCCACTGTTTGAAATCATCTACACTGAAGTGTCATCATTCAGACTTCAGAGAGTGATATCTGATCACCAGGTGAGTACAAGTAAGCTGCTGTTGAAAGAGAGTGAGGGATGGCTCGTGAGTGGGGCTGAGCCGCGGGTGGCTGTCAGAGCTGCATTTACAAGCATTAAGGATGAGAGGCACTTGTCTCCTTCTCTCACTCCTTCGTTTCTCTCCCCCCCCCCTTCTCTCTCTCTCTTTCTGGCTCGTGACTGATTTGGCTCATTAAGATCGGTAGAAGGAGAATTACTTATTGTCATTAAATGAAGCATGCTGCTCCCGCTCGCTCACTCAAGTGGCGGGGCAGTGAAGTGTGGACGGTGGTGAGGGAATGAGAAAGGGAATTGTGAAATGGGGGTGGGGTTGGAGTTGGTGTGAAAGATGTGGCAGGGCTAAAGAAAGCAGAAGAGGGCAGAAGGGAACTCAGGGAATTTAAGACCCAAAACAAGGAGAGGATGAAGATAGATGGAGGCCTTGTGGATAAAGAAAAAAAAAAGCAGTGGAAATGGACAGTGACCAGAAAACAGACATGAGAATCACAGAGTGTAAGATGGAGGGCTGAGGCCACAGGGAGGAAGAGGGAGAGGATGAGAGGGGCAGACACAGAGAGGAGGGGCCTGAGCAGGATTTCTGTTTTTTGGCTGGGCTGCATGCTAATACGCCAGAGCGTATTGTTCAGCTCAGGGAGCTGAAAAAATGCATAATCCAGGTCAAAGGGATGGAGAGAGGGGAGGGAGGGAGGGAGGGAGAGAGGGAAAGTGCTGGAGAAAGGGATGAAGGCAGAGCACATACAAAAAAAGAGAAGAGGTCAGAGATTGAAGCATTAAGAGCCAAGAATGCAGGGACGGGGGAGAGAATGCATGAGAGAGAATATTATCACCTCCGTAATGATTAACATCACCATGGCTACAGTTTCTGCTTTGCTCTGTGTACATTCAAATATTCAGCGAAGACAAAAAAGAAAAAAAAAAAAAGACCAAAAAAAAATTGCAGGAGAGGAGATTTGGTTTGAGCTGGTTCTCTCTTGCTTGTCACCTGCACAAAAACACATTCAGATTTCTTACACAAGTAGCCCTGCAGTGGTGAGTGCACCGCCTGCATGTGTGTTTGTGTTTGTGTGTGTGTGTGCTAGAGCTAATATTATCGACTCTTGAGGAGGAAGCTTGAATGCACAAGGCCCGGGGGCAAAGCCACTCAAGAACATCCCCTGCAATTCAAGTGACCTGCTTTCCTGACGCCGGCTCTTTCCCATTACCCAGAGTGGCATTTCATTTAGCTTCCATCATTCATCTTTCCTTTCCCAGATGGGATACGGACCCTTGTGTTGCCGACACCTCGGCCCTCTGACTTTTTTTAAAATTTATTTTGCCGTCCCTGTCCTTTTTCTTTGCTTCTTGTTGCTGCTTTGTCTTTGTGTTACCTTGTTTATACACAATTTTGCTTTTTTCATATATATTTTAAATCTAAGGCTTTTAGATATTGCTGCTGTGTATTTGTGCATACCAAGCTGTTCCTCCCAAAACTTTTGCTGCACATATGTGGTCACACTTGTTCTGCCATGGACTGTGCATCTTGGAGGGAGTGATATTTGAGGTCAGGTTGTATTGAATACTGCGGTTAACATGACTCAGCTGACAAATATCCTTAAGCGATAAGCTCTGCTGCCCTTAAAAGTGTTTGAGCTTCAAGACCAACTGATGTTGACAGCCACACATTCAGACTGAGTTTATTTGGTGGAAACACTTGCTCAGACAGAATGTTTAGTGTTTATTCTGAGTGTGCTCAGCCTGAGCCAGACACGAGTGAATTCATAAATGAACTTGTTTAAATTCAAAGCGACACAGCTGTGCTGAGAATCTGATGACGGTGAGTTTGGCTGATATTCAATACGATGAAGTGGTAACAAGGACCTGAGGCGTCAGTGATTGCCAATGAATCGGCTAAACCACAGTCAGACTGTGTCATGTAATTGCATTAGCTGCAGTGACAGACAGTTCAAGTCCAGCATGTGCCACCTAGAGGCAAGGGGAAGAAGTAGCTCCTGCAATTTTGCCCCTAATACAACCTGCATTATTTGTTTAGTAATGAGCTCTACATGGGCGACCCTTCTATGTTGGTCATTAACAATAAAGCTAAAACTACCTGGCATGGCTGAGGAAAGTTTCAAAGATGGCACATGTTGGTATCCGTGTGCTATAGGTCAATGCAGCTGCAGTGACCTCCCTTTCCCTCAGGTGGCGCTGGTTTTCACATTAAGGGCTGGTCTCCTCATACAGTAGCTTCAGTCAAAAAAAAATTAACAATTTTGTAGTTGACTTGCTTCACATTGGGAACAAACCAAAATGATAAACTGTATTGTTTTAATGAGGCTGATTAGGAGACACTTAAATATAATATTAAATAACATTGGGCAGCTAGTCAAATCTCCTCTTAAAGGGAAACTATGCAAGTCGCTTTCCCTCTGTTTTGCTAACCCTCCGCCTGGCCATGTGCATTTGTTTACAACAAAGCCGGCAAAAAATCAATCCGTGGAGCGATGGATAACGTTATGTAATATACAATGTTACGTATATATTTGTGTAGTCTTAACAAAATATTGCCAGTTTGTGTCATGGTGCACGCACGGACACGAGAGCTGGGAAACCGGGGCGGTGCCACGTACTACACTGATGTTGCGAGGTTGGTTTTCAGCCATGAGACGCCAAGTGGAAGGCAGACAGAAGTCATTTAGTTAACTATAATAATTAATTACTAAAATATATACTGTATATAACTATAATAATTACTCTAAAATGTAGCATAGCCATGGGAATAATCCTGCTTTGTTCCTCTTTAATATGTTAAAGGGACAGCGAGGAGTTTTGGAGCGTTTTCACACTGCATTTATGAGCCTCCGCGCGCACCGTATAATTCTTTGACCGGCGCAAGACAGACTCATGTTTTCATTCATCAAGAATTAAAGTCAGAGGTCCGAAGACGATCACATACCGTCGTAGTTCCGACCATAAACGACGATTCGGTGGCGTTATTCTCATGACTCGCCACGAAACCGAAAGTAAAGGAGCCAACCAGCGCTTCCGCCACCACTAATAATAACAAAATAACGATAGAGACAAAACGATATATTTATCGAAAATGGGTCCATTAACAAGTGTGGGTAACGTAGATTCATCCACATTAACGTGAGACTTTTTTATAACCAAATAGAAACTACTCGTTGTCCCTTTAACCTGCTATATAATATAATATTGCATTAATTCTCGTCATGTAGAGATACAGTCCTTTATACTGGGAAATAGTTGTAGATCTTTTACCCAACACTGCAAAACAAGAAAAAACCAAGTTCAGACAAGGAGACTGAAAAACTTTCAACCTCAAGGGGGTCTAACTCCCCATGTTATATAAGAGGTGTATATAATCAGATACAGTATGGAGGCTTTTTGCCAGCTGAATATTGTAGAAAGTTTGAGAGAGTTTTTTTTTCTTCTCTTTACTGTTTAACATACAGCCATCCAGTGGTGGTGGCAGCCTATTGAGCTGCAAAGATACATGAATACACCAGCAGCTGCATGAATATTGCCTCTAATTCTATTTATACCTGTAGCGGTCCAAAATCATCACTGTGTGGAAGAAATATCAACAGTTTCCAGACCATTACACAGCAATAAATGGCAAACCATTAACATCATTTTCTGGCAACAGCAAGACATTAACATTTTATATTTTGTGTATCCATCTGAAATATTACACAGTCAAACACGGGAGCTCAAGTCCATCGTCTCCGTTTTCTCATCCCTCATTTGTAGTCGTCTCAGCCATTATTCTCTGCAGTCGATACCCCTGAACATCTGAGCTTTCAGGCAAAAAACTTCCTTCAAACTTCAAACATTGACTCAGCATTGAATAGTTAAAGTCAATATTTCTTTTTCTCACCTTCAGACTCCCCCCCATCCTCCCGTCCCTCTCTCCCTTATCTGTCTGTCAGTCGCTCTTTGTCTCATGTTATTTAAAAAGACAGTGTTTACTGTGGCTTTACCTTAAAAAAAAAAATCTCATATTTTATAAGATTGCGATTGTGTGCATAGTCACCACAGATGTCTCTTGAACCAGCGTGAAGCGCAGATAGTGATGCGGAGGAAGGAAGTGAGAGAGAGAGAGAGAAGAAAAAGAGGGGAAGAAACGATGAGACAATAAGAGAAAAATTGAGATGAGCAACAAGAGGGAAGAAAAACAATAATGGGATGAAGGAGAGGAGGGGAGTGAGCGCAAACAGTGACTGTAAAGATCAAGAGAAAAAGAGAGATGGCAGGGAAGCAGAGATACGAGTCGCATCTTAGCCGCCCCGGGCTTTGTTTGCTATGTAAATGCTCATATATGCCAAAGGTGCACTCAAAGTCATGCTTATAGGTGAAGTATATATGGAAGTGAAAGTGTGAGAGAACAAACACTCATAGCTTTACATCGTTCAGTGTCAAACCCTGGAAGAGAGTTGAAGACATGGATATGAATGCAAATTATTACTGCTGTCCCCTCCCTGTGCTGATCCAGAGTTGGACTGTCTGTAGCGTCTCTATTCTCTTTATTTAGTATGTGAAGCGTCTGTGATCAAGACACTTTCTTTTTTTCCCCTACTATACTGTACACGTTTCGGCAAAAAACTGAAAATACTAGAACACATGAAACACACACTTACACACTTTCTACCAGCCACTCCCACTGAAACATATTTCATACTCGGTGTCCAATCTCATCAGCCGTTCCTCACATATACATAAACACGCAAAATTACTGTTTCCCCCCACACACACAGTCACACACGGAGACCCGCACTCACACTCCAGGGTGGAACTTAATGGAGTGTGATCTGGTTTGACGTCTCGGCGTCGGGGCCCTCATCTGCATGCAGGCAGTATTCACCAGCATTCCACAGCCCATAATAATAATAAATCCAGACTGAGGAATTGGCACACCTAATCTGACAGCCCTTTATGGATACCCTCATTCATGTAGGACTGACGCCACACTGTATTATATTCCCTAACTCTCTTATATACTCTGCACGTCGCCAATTGTTAAAAACCAAAGATTAATGATTTGAGGGAACATTATTTCTCTCTGAGATTGTATAAATCATCTTTGACGTATATAGATCACATGGAGAGATCAGGGGCAGGAGGGGAAGAAGTGGAGTCGATGGGGAACAAATGGAACTGAGGGACCAAATGAAAAGGAAGATCTGATGAGAACACACATTATTAGATCAAACACAATCCTTAGAAAATGTGGCATTGTATTTTACCTCACATAATAAGCTTTAATGTTTCACATAGATGGGGTTTGCGCTGATGAAAGTCTGTCTAGACTGAAACTGAATTAATGAATGTCATAATTGCGAGAGCAGTCTGAAATCTCTTTCTCCAACATATTGAGCTGCTGACTGTTACAGCTCTATCACAAATATTGGACTTGCAAGCTTTTCAGTATTGATTCTAATTCATTTGAGATACACTATACAGTAGGCTATAGATTGTGTTTATTTATATCATGTATCCTTGAGAAATTAAATAAAGGTTTTGATTAAAATATTCACATTTCACTTGAAGCTCAGTCAAAAGTAAAAAAAAAACTCTGAATGTAATTTCGTCTTATTTCTAATCATCCAGATTCTCTTGCTTATCTAGCGTGACTTACAACACCACCATACAAACACACATGAATCATCAAATTATTAGCGTGCAGGACTGTTATTGCTGTGTGGTACTTCGCTTTCATGAGGTTGTGGCGTTTACAACAGACAGATCCTACAGTGAAAGTCACTCAAGGCTCAGAGGCTGTGATGCTCTCACATTTAGTCCTCAGTGTAGGTTAAGCATTTCCCATAATGCCATGTGGTGTCATCTTTTACACTATGCTCTGTCTGGTAAAGACCCACATCATGGCACATTTAGGTTCTAACACAGTGTCTGGTATTAGTTTAGCGTACACACCCTGTAAAATGAACTCATATCCCATAATGCATCATGAATTAGCTCACTATGTGAGTCTTAACTCCGAGGGTAGTGGACAGGGAGGAGTAAATGAGTGAGTGTCAGGACAAGTGAAGTGATCTCCTTTATTTGGTGTGTAGAACAATAATCCTGACACATTGCAAAATAGTACAGATGTGTGTTTTTGTGCAACATTTTGCCATGAATGTGTTTAAAATGAGGCAGAAAAAATATTTTGGTTGAAGATACTGTGGTTTTGTGTTGTCCTCTTAGTCAATGTTGACTTGACCTGTTTGAGCTGGAGCACAGTATTTCTCTAACCTTAACCACCACCATACTGTACTGTATGTTTAAGGTGAAGATGTTATGGCTTGTCAGATCTACTCATCAACCTGTAGTTTACACACAGAGATTCTAATACTTTGCATTGTTAGAGGCAACTGTTCCCTGTGAATAGAGCAGATTCATGATGCTGCAACCCACAATCTGAGTCTCAAAAGTTGCCTTGTGTGGCGACATGAATAAGTGGAGGAAGGTTCAGCTTTATTTCTTGTAAAGGTGTGGGAGTGACAACTTGGAGACAGGCCAGTTGAGCTTGTTGTTATTCCCTTGAGAGGCAGAAATGCAGCTATTTTCTGATCCAAACTCAGCTGCGTAAAAACACCTCAAACAAATGTATGTAAAACAGATGGTTGCGGTCAGCGGGCTCCAAGCTACCGGTACTTGAAAGCGGCGTGTGCAGAAAACATAGCTTGGGGAATGGGCTACTTTGTCGTGTGCCAGTATTATTTAGTAGAAGTGCAAGTCTGCAACTTTGAATTAATTTGTGAACAGGGCGTAAAGTTTCTTCATTAAAACTAAAAAAAAAAAAAGTTAAATTGGGATTATATTTCTCTTTTATGTGTTTTCTGCAAATTAATGATACAAAACATCATTTGTAGGATTTGGCGCCTGCTTACACTTCTCTTCATCTATCACTTACACTTAATATGAAATGAAGACATGGACATTTAATATCACACCTGGCTGCTGTGTGTGGGTAATGACATATGAAACATCTTTCTATATGTGCGTCCTGTCACAGTGGATACTTGATTTTCATTTTTGTCACTGGCCATTGACTCGGTACTCGTTCACGTCTGCATTCTGTTACAATGGGAAATGCACAGTGTAGAGCAAGGAGGGAAAAAAAGAATCTAAGTATCTATGCATCATCTATCATCATTGTCACCATCAGCTTGGTCGTTATCTCCAATCCTCTTTTGAAAGGCGCTGACCCCCGGGACGAAGCGGTGACCTTGGAGCGACAGCCTCAGCCGTCTCCATTCGCTCCGGGTCTGCTTCGTAACGAGTCCCTCCACAACAGACCCGCTGCTTAATGAACTTCACCCAGATGCTGAGGGGAGCCGCAGCCTCCCAGTAGCCCACAGTCCCTTTCCAATCTCAGCCTCACCTCCCGGTCCTCCCCTCTCGAGCTGTCTTCCAGCCTTTCTCTCCCCCGGTCTCTCTCTCTCTCTCTCTCTCTCTCTCTCTCTCTCTCTCTCTCTCTCTCTCCGTCTCCACTGGAGCTGGTTGTCATTTTGATTATAGATGAGTTCCATTACTCTTTTCCCTCTTTTTGCCTTTTCACAATTTCCCCATGACCAGTCCGCTTTCCTCCCGTCAAGTTTTGGGGGATGATGTCAAGGAATAATCAAAAGTTTTTCTTTTTTTCTTTCTATATGTCCACTGTCGCAACACACGTGCCGCTAATGAAAACTGTTCCCAGCTCTGCTTGCATTTAAGGGGGGAAAAAGGTAAATATTAAAAGGATTTTGTACCGCCGCAAGTGTGTAAAGAACAAAGCGATTTATCTTTTCACATCTTCCCCATCTCCACCAGCAGCCAAACATTGAGCGAGTTTGCATTTCCACTTGCCTCACCTCGCTTCATCTCACCCGCAGCAAAAAATAGCTGAGCTCCTCTTAGCTCTCCTGAAAGGGGGGTGGGTAGTGAGGAATGGTAGGAGGAGGAGGAGGAGGGGCGGGGGGCTGTAAAACGTTTGTTGTTGGAATTTTTCCCACACACTAAAACACAAAATGGATTCATCTCCTTTTAGCACAGGGGAGGAAAAAAAAGAGAGAGAAGCAAATAAACAAACAAACAGACACAGCAGAGTAGGCCAACTAAAAAGCAAAAAAAAAAAAAAAGAGGATGATGACAAATGGCTCTTCTGAAAGCTGCATAATTCTCCCGTTCCTCTTTGCCTGGGAGTGTTAGAGCTATTATGTCACTCATATAAAACGTCTTCCAGCACCTTGACCCTTGTGCATAATGGATTCTAAACGCCTATGGCAACATAAATAATGGAGAGGTGATGGCACGCCGAACAAGAGAAGGTGTAAGTACATTACCTCTGACTGTATTACCTGCTCCTTCTCTCCAAGACGACACAACATGATAGTCATTAACTCATTCATCACGAGCCCAGCGCGCGGCTTCGTTCTAATATCGCCATTTGCCTTGAGGTCATATAATTGTGACTCAAATCAGCTGAGTGAGTCACAATCACAAAACCCCATAATGGCATTTGCGAAGAAACTCTTTGACATATTAACTGCGGCATGTACTCGAGCACTTCTTGTGTTCTTTTTCTGCTCTGGTGAAGCGATTTTTTCCGAGGCTGTGCAATGTGTTTATTTTCAGTGACCTGATGACAACTCATCAAACACTGGGCAAATCAGTGCCTCTTTAAACGGATGTGAAGGACCCCGCGCTGTGCTAATTAATAACCTCCTGCTTTCTTGCTGTTTTGGATATGCTGCAGAGAGTATCTGCTGGGAACTGGTGCCAGGGACATGAAGTTGGTTTATTGAGAAAAAAAAAAAAAAGTGCAAGACCAAGCCTCTTTGCTAGGGGGGATAGGGGTTGGAGCAGTGGCGTGCACAGACTTTTTGAAAAGGAAAAGGAAAAAAAAGTGCACGTATAGCACGTCCTCGCCACTGAAGAGGGCAATTTAGCACGCGTTTTGGCTCCCAAGAGCGCGCTTTAGCACGCATTTTGGCTGCCACGAGGGCACTTTAGCACACGTTTTGGCTCCTAGAGGGCACTTTAACGCGCATTTTGGCTCCCAGGGGGCACTTTAACAACCATTTTTCAAAAATTGGGCCACGAGGTTGGGCGATAGCCCCCCCTGGCCCCCCCCCTGTGCACGCCACTGGGTTGGAGTGATAATGTGTCCCCCCACCCCTCCTCTCGCTCTCTCTCTCTGCTGTTATATTTGTGCAGTTTATTTGTGCTTTTGTTGTAGTGTGTATACATACCGTAGATGGGAGTGCGCGGGCATGTCGGCGCTCCTCCCCTGTGTGTGTGTCTGTACGTACAGGCACAGATGGACCTGGAATGCACCATCCATTTCGTTCCAGAGCGTTAGCATGGCACCCGCCCACCGCAGATGGTGTTAATCATCGGACATTCTGAGCGTGACGTCGCGCCCAGAGCGTGGGGACGTGGGAAATCAGTGAGCGAGCGGAGGGCGGACACACACACACACACACACACACACACACACACACACACACACACATGGGACGGCGCCAATGATGAGAATTTCATAAATGCACGTGATGCAACTTAAGGAGATCCTAAGAAAAAATGGATTAATCCTCCCACTTGCCCCCCCTGTTGGAGATGTGTTTTTTCCTTTTCAAGGGCAGCTGATTGGCCGGGGCAGTGGGATGGGATGAGAGCGTTTACATAACTGACCAGTGAGTGCTCCTTGTTGGCAGGTCTTCAAAGAAAAGATGAGACCTTCTCTCTGGGGGAACCCGATCCACCAGCCCTCACCTCTTCAGGCTGCACTGGCTGCCAGGGAAAGCTTTAGTCTATGTGTGTGTGTGTCTGTGGAACAGGCGTAAGGCAGAAGTGCACATACTAGGCTTTTGTGCTTGGTGTGTTCACAGTATGAACTGGGTTTTGATGGAGTCACCACATGGCTCAGTTGGCTGTGTTTTCCAGAACGAATTAAGCTCAACATGCATCAGTTTCTATGAACAGCATCAGTAGCAGCAGTAGCAGTATAGTATGATAGTGGCTTTAGGGATGATGATTCCAGGACCTGCAGCACTGTTGGCACAAATTGAAATAAATTGAAATAGATTGTTATAAAAGTTTCCATTCCCTGGTCTACAGAGGACGAAGCCTAAAGACTGAAGTGATCTTGACTTTTCCTTTAGCAGCACAACGAAGTTGACATTTCTGAAATATCTTGATAAATATTTAATGCACTGTCTCAAAAGTTGCTCCAGACACTCAATTCTGGTGATCTCCTGACTCCCCCGCCGCCCCGTCATCAGATTCCAATTCACTTTTTTCCAATACTTTGCTTTATGACTCACAAAAACCTTGCAAAACTAATGACGATGCTTTTAACCGTAACTGTGCTTTGTGTGTGGTGCCAATTCACATGCTAGCACAATAAACGAAGGTAGTGACCATTAAACATTATTATTCCTGCTGAATATCAGCGTGTTAGCACTGTCACCACGAGCAGCCTTAGCACTTAGCTCAAAGTGAGAGTGTGCTTAAGTACAGCCTCCCAGAGCTGCTATGGCCCCAGACTCTTAGACTTATTAATATGTGACCTAAACCACAGTCTTTCTCCAACCATTAGTGTGAAGGGTTTCATTAGCCCAAACATAACCACACATGGGACTTAGGGCTTTAGTGTCAAAGTATACTTCACTTTTTTTTTTACTGCACTGATATTCTCCCTGTGAAATTATGAAGTGCACGGACCACAAAAACTAATCACTTCCACCACTGGGAAAAATGCTGCAAGTGAACATAATCCAGCGGCAAACATGACTGGCAAAACAAATTAGTAGTGTAAGCATGTAATTTATAGGAGACAGGTTTGCAGATGAACAATGAAAAAAAAAATGCTGCTAGTCATCACATTCTCCCACTAATTTGACATAAAATGTGAGAAAATCTAATCTGAATTTTTGGAATACAATTGCCAAGTTAAATCACACATCCATCCACGAACAATTAGCATAAAACTCATTTCATTTTTCATTTCATTGTGAGTTTAATTCCACTTTGTCACAGCAGCAGCAGCAGCAGCAGCAGTGGCTCCTGAATGGGTCCAGCTGGTGCAGAGTGACTGAAGCCTTGTCCATGGTGCTGAAGCGTTACAGAGACTCACTCATCCCCCACACTCTAGAGCTGACCGTGGTGCTGAAACAACACATCCACCACTAAAAAAAGAAAAGAAAACAAAGAATAAAGCCCCTGCAGAACATATGACAATACTTTCATCAACAAAGTAGACAGACAACAAGACAAAACAAAAAAAAATCAAAAGTGAAATGTTGCACAGCGGGAGGCTCCTATCAATATTCTCCAATATTGAATAACAAGCGTAACTGTGTGAACAAGTTTTGCCAGAGGCTTTTTTTCTGGTTCCCTCAGCAGAGAAAATGTGTCAGCAGCCTTGTTCTCTAAACATTTTTGCCGGCCCATGTTCCTTATGGACCTTTTGCAGGAAATACTGTTGTGTTGGTTTTTAAAGGTGGCCTATTTTACCTCGTTTTTCTCTTACCGTTCAAAGCAGCTTCGAGGATGTGCTTGAACGTGTATGTGTGTGTGTGTGCTCTCGGGTGGGGGAGCTAACCTCAGGAAATTCTTCCAGTTGAAAAGTTGTCAGAGTTTGTCACAAGCAACAAGCAGCAACACGGGAAGGTACAAATGATGTAAACTGTAAAAGCAGCTCTGATGCTTCGGATTTTAATGTAAAGTCACGCACACTAGTCATCCTTTCACTGCGGGCTAATAACGGCGCTGCAGCTCTCAGTGCACATCAAATGTCAGGCCAGCGCTGAGAGCGCTCTGGAGGCCTCTGTTCTACATCTAATGCAACATTTCCACCACATGCAGCCTGTTTCCTCCTCCTCCTCCTCCTCCTCCACACACGAGCACAAGCAGACAACACATTTATGACTTCCCGGTCCTGGCTTTTGTGACTTAGTGATACATACGCAGCCTTTGCCCTATTGCCTAGAAATCCCCTCACAGCTTTCCTGCACAATCACCCTTTACAATTTATCTCGACGTACTCTCAATCGCCCTTTCTTGTAGAATCCCCTGCGCTTAATTTAAACTGTCTCTTCTGTCCTTTCCCTCTCAGCAGTATTTTACTATCTGGAGTAAGAAAGAGAGATAGATTGTGGGCCTTAAATTATCCCTGCTCTACATTGGCTCTGAAGACTCTGAAGCAGTGTGGGTGGACTGATTTTATGAGTGCGATGATGGTTTGACGTGGCATAATCCTCTTTCACTGATCTCCCCTCGTCCATCTGCTCTATCTCCATCCCTCTCTCCTCTCCTCTCCTCTCTCTCACCCCTTCCATCTATCCATCCACACACACGCACACACATGTGGACACACTCCCAGATGCACATACACAAAAAAAATATAAGCACATAAATACACACGTACTGTACATATGCGCAGCATTCATCAGATTAGGTTTAGATGTTCTCTGCTGGCCTGTGGTGTCTGTGCAAAGTAATGGCAGGTCAGAGCAGATTTCCATCCCTCTCCCCCTCCGTCAGCACCCCTCTATCCTCTCATGTCTCCCCGCCATCTCTCCCACTGCAGCAAAACATTTACAAAATAACACAAGGAGCTGGTATTAGAAAATAGACTTTCTGTCTCTTACAGTCGTGTGCCACTTTTTTTCCCTCTCTTTAAACATCTGCGGAGAGATTGTATCACTTTGCCTTTTTTGGGGGATAATCCTATCCAGAGCTGAACAACACAAGCAGTCGCAGAAGAAGACCAGAACACCGAGAACATGTAATTTGTTTGACAAGTGGAACACTTGGTTTTCTGGTTATATTTCTGGTTGTGTGGCAGGGGCTCTTTTCTTTTCTAAAAGACAGCCGAGGATATCCTCTTTCACCCTGCTTAAATTGGACCCAGAGTGCCTTGGTGTAATTTGATGTGTTATGTGTGAATGAATATAAACCGAGGGGCCACGTTTGCCGCAATTATGAATTTTCAGCAGAAAGTCAGTTTTTATAGACGTAATTTTCTTTGAAGTTATAATTCTGCAATCTTAAAGGGAATTCATATTTTTTCTTACACGTTCATGATCATTAGTATTTCATGCATCACCACTGTTTGGTCTGATTCCTTTCGACCTGGATAGAATTTGAAATGACGAAAATATGAATGTGTTGGCACATGCCTTTATGTGTGTGTTTTTCTTCTCATGCTAGAGTTTGCATTGCCTCTCTCCATTTCACACTCTGCCTCCACTCGCTCACCTTTGATGGTTCCTTTGGCAATTTTTTTCCCTTTGTCTCTCATCTCCTCCCTTCTCTTAATCTTTTTTCCCTTTCTCCTGGCTTTTATCTTTCCTCTGTTTCCCTTCATCTTCCTTTCTCTTAGCCTCCCTTCTCACCATTTTCACTCTGCACCCCCCCCCCTCCTCCTCTCCTCCTCTCCTTTCCCTTCTCCCTCCTTCCCTCTCTCTCTCTCCTTGCCATAGCAGTGGGTGTACTAAGCAGGGATTAGGCGTGATTGAAGTGCTGACGTGAGAGTTCTTCCGCCGGGGCCTCTTATCCTCTGCAGTCCCCCAGAGAGACCTCTCATTGCTGGGCTTCACTGGCAGGTTGGGCCTGGCCTCTCCAAGGACTCCCCATGGAAATAGCCTCTCTTCATGCCTCCATGCCTTATCCCCAATAGCCTTAGTGCCTTTCCCTGATAGATGTGTGGCTTGGCCCTGATAGAGCTCTCTGCCTGTCAAGCCTTGCTTTTTTATTTTATTAATTAATTTATTTTTTTAAAAGAGTGAGTGCCCTTCTTGCTACTGTATCAAAGCCTGGGCTCTTTTTGAGAGGACCTGTCATGGTCTCTCCTCTGCCACCGTCCTCCTCTCCCAGCTGACACTTTTTCGGCATGACGGTCCATAGTATCTCTGCTGTGCCTCACGGCTTAGATGGGGCAAATGAACTGGCTCAGCCCACATAGCTGTCCCCCAGTCAGACGATCAAAGGAGTCGCCACCAGTTGAGTTTAGATTTTTTGGGGCGACGCCCGGTTCGCCCCGCCGTTGTCACATTTTATGATCGAGCTGGAAAAGGTCAGAATGCTTTCCTCTCGTGAGGCGTATTCTCGCATCGCTCGGCAACTGTAACAGATGTGAATACAAATTATGGAGCAAAGCAGATGTCAAGGAGTCTTGGCGGGGTTTTTTTTTTTTGGAGGGAGGGAGGGAGGGAGGGTGCGGGGGGGCTGTGCCAGTCACTTCCCACGACCTAAATCTTCATTACATTCTCATTCGTCTTCCATCCACTGCTGCACTGACGGTGATTAACACATAAAAGAGTGAGAGAGATGTGTGATATGGCGTGCACTCAGCATATTGTGTGCTTTATCCCCCCCCCCCCACCACCACCACTACCACCACCACCACCTGACTTGGATTCTGCAAGAGAGTAGGTCTTTGAAGTCGAGCTGTTGAAAAGAAAAAGAGGGGAACAAGAGAAAAAGACTACTATATGCAGAATGTAGCGTTGCCCTCAGGACATTCGGGAATATTCATGGCACCGCTTGTTTCAAGTTTGTTGATTTAGCCAGTATTTGATTTTTTCCCCCCTCTTTGCTTTTCTTTTCTTGGCAGTGTTTTTACACTGCTTGTGTTTGCTCAAGAAAACGCTGTGATTACCTCTTTAGCCTCGGATACGACCCTCTTCCTAATTTCCACGCCGAGCAGGATTCTCTGCAAATTACAACACCGAGTTTTTGACATTTTCAGCTGCAGCCGTTTCTCTTCTGAACCCTCTTCTCTGAGTTGTGAAGTATTTGGAAGTGAAAGGGCAGTGAAGTTTTGACTCGTCTTCTCTGCAACATACTGTATACCTGAACAGCGTAATGACAGGGAATGGCAGAGCCTCAATAAACGTATACAGTAATCCTTTCTCCAGATTGCATGCTTATGCTCCATATGCATGATTATGCTGGCAATACCCTCCACACAACACTATATTTTCAAGGCTGAGATATTCCACTGTAACAAAGGGATGAGAAAAAAGGAAGATTCTGATGTTCAGTAAATATTTATGTGCTCTCAGATTTCAGCCTGGTGTACATCTATTACATGTTCACTGGCTTGGCTTTGGTTTGCAGCTCTAACATCTATTACACACACTGAAATTAATGGATAATACTGTAAAAAATGGTGAGGAATAATACATTTTTTTCTTTCTATCCTGCTCTGGGATCCAGGTTCAAGTTCTATTTCACACAGGCTTTACCCTGACAGGTTTCCTTTGGCTCAGCCGCTCATTACCTCGGCACTCTGACGTTTGTATGCATATGCTCAGCCAGTGAAGCCCATAAAAGACACGTTGACCCACTGCTCTTTAACGCCTCTGCCTGTCTTCACACATTAACCCTTTGAACCTGATTGGTCCACTCCTTCCACTCTAGAGTAATAACTTGATTCTGAGCACATAGACACACTGTTATAATCAGCTGGACGTACCCTTTGCAAGGATATGAGTCACGTCCACTCCTTATAGAGGTTTATTCCAATCCAAACCAAAGTCGTACAAATAGCGAATCCAGCATGACTTGTTATGTTGCAGGTTTTACAAACTTAAAAAAAGGTTAAAAACAAAAACAAAAGAGAGCTCACTATCTCATTACAATCCCTGCCTGCAGCCTAAAAGTATAATAGGGAGTGTAGTTCCAAAAGTCAAATAAAAGTCAGTAAAAAACGCACTGACAAGGACTAATATTATGCTTGGGTTTATGCCATCAACAGACTGTTATTAAGTCTCATAATGTCATGTTTTAATAATGTAATATGTTCAGCACGGTTCTTATGTTCACTGAACTGTGAAAATCTCCTCTATGGATTTGTCCTTGTGGAGCCATGAGGAGGTTTAAGGCAGTCCCTGCTGGAGGACAGCTCCTCTGTTCGCCTCCTTGACGAGCAGGGAGGAGGTGATGGACAGGGACGCTGCAGGAAAAGAATCCTAGGACCTCGGGTTACTAACAAGGCGAATGGCTGCAGAGCAGAGACCAGAGGGGAGGTCTGACCATGAATCTAGCATGATGTGACTGCAGGATGAACCTCTCTGGCTCTATACTTATGTGGGCGTGCGTTAAATGCCACATCACAGACTGGAACCGAGCTAATCGCTGCATTGTGTGGCTGTATAGTCGACTTCTAAACGCCCTTTCCCTTCTCCGTCTCACTCCCCTCGCTGTTGATTCTCAGGGCAGGAGGGAACGTATGGCACTTATTACAAGTTAATGGATCATAAATTGAAACGGAAAGTTCTATAAAAGAGCTCCATTCATATGCGCAAACACACGCACGCACACACACGGAGGTTTTCCTCCGACCTCGGTATTCCTCATTTGTTATGCCCAGCCTTTGCCTGGTTTGAGGTCATCTTTTATGAATTACTGGTCTAAATTTATGGTCTAATAAGTTTTTGAGCGTTTACGTGGTGTTCTGCCCTGTGTGTCCTCCACTGTGAAGTGCAAAAATAGGAGTCAACCTCTGGAGTTTTTACTTAATGGGCCGCTGCTATCTACCAGTTACACTCTGCATGGTGAGGTCATCTTGGCTGCGGTTTGGGAGAGTGTGTTTTTGTGCTCGTATGAATGACGTATATGTCCGGCCTCTGTCTATGCAAACCTCCAGAGATAGTTGAAAGCATAAAGTCTGAGCACACACACAGCTGGGTTCGGTCAATTTTTATTTATTTTTTTTCCCCATTTTGCTATCGTTTGGATTTGATTATTTCATCATGGCACAGGGTGAAAATATTTGATATACAATATTTCAGCCCTGTGAGTTTGCAGATTGTTTATCTCGGTGCAGTCCTGGGGAAAATTAAAGCTGAAGCAGAGATAACCCGGGCCGACTTGGGTAACAGTAGCTTACATTGTCGAAGCCGCAGCCTCCTGATTCCTCAACCACATCAGATTAAATGTGTCACCATGAATAATTACAAATCAAGCGTGTTCATCGTGGCAATTCAGCAAATTTCCCTCTTCTCATCTCACCACTGCTCATTAATGTTTCAGATGTAACACACTGTGGACAAAGTGTTTGACTAAATACCAAGGAACACACAGATACACAAATGTGCAATAAACATGCATCACTAGGCTCAGTACTCCTCTAATGGCGGCTCCATGAGCTCGCTGTAATACTCTAAATGGCCCCTTCTGAGGTTTAGCTGCAGCATTTTGTTGGTTTGTGTCTTTGTTCCTCCTGTTTTTTCTTTTTTTTTCTTTCTTTTTATCATATTTTATTTCCATCCTCCTCCTCGGCCAGTATCCTCGGTGTAAATGAGCTCCTCGTCACCACCGGCTCTACAGAGACACTTAAACAAACCATCAGGATCATCACTCATCATCACCATCACTATCATCATCTCCATCGTTATGCGCTCACCCAGATAATGAAACGATGGATGTGTGTGTGTGTGTGTGTGTGTGTGTGTGTGTGTGTGTGTGTGTGTGTGTGTGTGTGTGTGTGTGTGTGTGTGTGTGTGTGTGTGTGTGTGTGTGTGTGTGTGTGTGTGTGTGTGTGTGTGTGTGTGTGTGTGTGTGCGTGTGGTTATTTACCAGCCGCGCTCTCCCACCACATGGCCTTTGTGGCACGACAGCCAATTAAAAAAAATCAGTGAAGTGGGAGGGAGGTGATCGGGAATGATGCAGCAAATCTAAAAAACCACTGAGGTATGATTTAAACCAAAGGTGGTTCATATTCTCACTGAATCTGAAAGTCGTGTGTCACATTGTCTTAAAGGGATAGTTCAACATTTTGGCAAATTGGCCCATAATCGCCATAGCAGTAGGTTGGTTACCTTTATTTGTCGGTGCAAGCTATTTTTAGAATCGCCAAGCGCAGCTACGACCTGGTCCGAGCTACCCTACGGAGGTTAATGGGATTTCTTGGTTTCCCTCATCAAACTGATCAAATACACAATCCAACAACTCCACAACGCTCTGGTGGACAAGTTGTGACCTGCACATTCACCACGCTATGAGATAATAACGGAACGTTACGAGACAGAGCTGTTTTAGAGGTAGAGTTTAATGAGGGAAACCAAGAAATCCCATTAGCCTCCAGGAGTGTAGCTCTGAGCAGCTCACGGCTGCGCTCGTTGGTTTCTAAAAATTGCTTACACCGACAAATAAAGGTATACAAACCTACTGCTATGACTACTGTATAATGATTATGGCAATGGGCCAATTTGCCAAAATGTTGAACTATCCCTTTAACTGCATCATTTTCAGCCACCACACACACACACACACACACACACACACACACACACACACACACACACACACACACACACACACACACACACACACATACAGCCTCTTGTACTAAAACCCACCTGGGCTTCAGCTCCTCTTCCATCTGGAGCAGCCTCTAGTGTAGTGCAACAGTCACACACTCCTCACCAGTTCTAACTGGTCAAACACATATGCACAGACACACACATTCGCACAGTCTCCAGAAATAGACGTTTGTGATAGCCTGCAGTGGTGGAGCTGACCACTCTACCATACAGCCAGCTGTCCCACAGGAATTGGCATTTACTTAGATTGGTCCTCACTACACACACACAACTCAACTATTGCAGCAGTTATTTTTTCCACCTCTCTGATGTGTTTCTTCCTCCTGTGTTTGACTTTAAGGAGAATGAAACAAACAGAAAGACGTGTATGTAGATCTGGGTGGCGGAGAAATCTACACCATAATAACACTGCACCTACTGTGCAGAGGTTTATAAAAGGGGAAGAAAGTGTTTTTGAAATGTTTTTTTATAGAAACAGGAACTGTGCTTGAAGCCTCTTGTTGGCCCATTGCAGACATAATGCACAGCCGACGTCAGCCAACACTGTGCTGATGAGTTTGTATTCCACTCAGAGAGGTGGGAGCTAGCACGACAGGCTAACTAGCTCTCACTTGGATCATGGAGAAGCTTATTTTTGATCTATCTTATTTTCCATTATTTCTACACCTGCTTAGTCATTGACAGCTTCAGCACATTCAGTGCTGCTTTTGTCCTGCACACACAGGAACAGGAGAGTAGAGTTGGGTAGGCAAAAAAAAAAAAAAAAAAAAGTTCAGTCCGTAGTCTGTTTCATTTCAAAAGCCCTGTGCTCATGCTGTGCTGTAGATAACAATGGTTTCATTAGTACCAGTGCTGCTGCAGATGGGAGTTCTCCACTGCTGGAGTCGTAAGCCCTTTACACCAGAACCCACAGACTAACTCCTGTTTTATATTTAGCCAGTGGTGTTCGATAGTACAGTAAAATACACTTTCATTTTTCTCACACAGGCAGAGTAAAAGTGAAAGTATGCAGATTTTTCATTCAAAATAGTGAACTACATGCATTTGGAAACATGTTATAAACAGTTTGTCAGTTTAATCAAGACTTAATGGACCTATAGACACCAGTAAATGTTTTTTCTCTTAATTGAATTAATTAATTTTGTTTAAATTTAGTTTCTGCAATTACCAAATAAACACACATGTTTAAACAAACCCAAAAGATATTTACTTTATTAATTTTCACTTAGCTTCAACTTCAGATTATTGTGATTCTAATGCATTGAGTTACTCATGGTACTTCAAGATGATTTAAATTACAAAAATAAACAGTCATTTAAAATAGTAATTGGGTTATTTTTCTTTTATTAGATGGATTCTGACACAAAAGCTATAAAAATGACTCATCAGTTGCATAAATTTCTGGAACCAGCCTAAATTTGTTGATGCAACGTCCTTAACACAATGAAAATAGGGCACACAAGTCCATGAGGTGTTCACTTGTGTGTTATCCAACCAGCAGTAAGCCTCCTGGCGTTTGTTCCGCTCTCCTTGTATTTTGAAGGGTCCCGAGGGAGAGAGAGCAGGGTGAAATGGAGGGGGGGGGGGGGTTGGTGGTGGTGGCGTGTGCTGACGAGGGAGGGAGGGACGACAAAGGGGATGCTTTTAGAGTAGCAGACCTAATAAAGCACCTTTTTCTCCTATTTGATAAAGCAAAAGGGAGGAAGATGGAGAGTGAGTGTGACAGAGGGACAGAGAGCGGGAGGGAGGGAGAGGAGGGGGGAGAGGAGGGCTGCACTCAGAGGGAGGCAGATTTGTCAAGCTCAACATGGGTCTGTGCTTTCACTAAGACCTGTCCTCACATCATCTGCACTTTCCAAAAGTATAAAGTCATACCACCTTAACTTAATTGTCTCAATATGTCTGAGTCCATGCCAGAGGGAATTCTTCTCGCTTCCTGTCTCTTTGCGACTCTTAGTCTCGCTCCTGTTCTCTGTCGCTCCTCTCTGCACGTACTCATCCTTTCAGAGTGCTGATTTATCCCTTCATCTCCAGAGTGTCATTGAAGAGAGCCATTTGGATCTACAGACTAATAACCGTCGCAGAGATGGAGAGGGGATAATGTTATTGACTTCCAAGCTAGACAGCAGCCTGCCCTCTGTGTGTGTGTGTGTGTGCAGCTATTGGTGTGTGTGTGTACAGTACAGTCATCCTCACTTGTCTATATAGTACCTGTGTAAGTGTATGAGCATCCATGCATGCTTTTCCACCTCAGGGACGTTGTTCTCTCACAGAGGAACCAACCCAGCTGCTATTGTATTAAGTCACTTAGTTCTTGCTGTACTGCCCTACAAAGGCAAAGTGCAGTATCTGCATTTTTTCTTCTTCTTCTTTTTTTTTTTGACCAATCAAAAGTGTGGCATACTGTATTCTCTTCAATCTGGTAGAATTTGATATTGGTGCTGCTAAAATTCCCAGAGTTATTGGGCTTTTTATTTTGCTGTCCATCCAAAAAAGCACTGTGAAACCAAGGCAAAATGCAGTATCTGCAAAAAGTACTGTACTCCCTACATTCTATATTGGAGTAAAACCAAGGCAAAGTGCCGTATCTGTAGCTAATACCAAGCCAAAGTGCAGTATCTGCACCAAAACCAAGGCAAAAGTGCAGTATCTGCCATAAAATGGTCAAAATTGGTCAGAAAGAAAAACTACAAAATACATTTAATTCAGTCCACCTTTAGTTATTCATAATTTGACGCTTAAACCTGACAATGAAAAACACAAAAAGCTGTTTTTCTCAGTTCGGCATTTTTACAGATACTGCACTTTGCCTTCGTAGGGCAGTGTAGACAAATGTTCTCGGTGCATGTCACGATATTTGTCCTGGGCATCCTCCTGGATGTTGTGTGTAGGTGTGTGAGCGTGCATACTGCAAGGATGGGGGGAAAAAAAACATTGCATTCCCATTTGCCAGGCGAACAGTCAGTGGTGCTGCTCTAACAAGCTTGGATTAGCATAGTTATAGAAACTGTGGGCAGACCTTGCTCCACAAATAGTAAATACCACTTTCCTCAATGATAGTAATTCTGTACTTACCTCAGCATGTCAGGATCAGTGGATTTGATTGCACAAAACAGGATTTGGAAAAGCAGCTGGCATTTGTTTTCCATAAAACACACCCACGCATATTCACTTATTTTAATGTTTTGAAACATGCATGATCCTGGCATGCACACAGTGGCTCAGTGTGTGCAGAGAAGCTTATACGCAGAAAACATATGCAGCCTTGATTTAACTTCACAAGAGGGGACGCATGATGGTTGAGATGACTCCATGAGACTGCAGACATGTGAGTCAATCCCTGCTCCCTCCCCAGGGAGAGGCAGTGGATCCTTCCTGCTAATTTTAGAAATCTGCGAGGAGGTCTGGGGGAAAAGCTGGAGCCGCCGAGTTTCGGTTTAACCAAACCAAACTTTGGAGGCGAGGAGGCTTAACTCCCCTCCTCCACCACCTCACCCCGGCGTGACGTACGAGCAGAGAGAGAATGAAAGAGAGAGAGGTGAAGAGAGCATAATCCAGGGTGAAAAAAAAGTTGAAGAAAAGAGATGCACGCAGGCACACAGCAGGCCCCGGCCCCGAGAATCACTGTTTTCTGCCACGTGATGGAGGATGTGCATGTGAGTGCGTGCTTGTTTGAACTGTGTGATTAGTGTGGCTGTTTGTCGCCAGCATATGCTGAGATTCCCCCCCCCCCCCCTCCTCCACCTTCCCCTGAACCGACATTTGTGTTTGCGCGTATCCTCTTATTTATGTGTTTGTGTACCGAGGCGCAGACTGTGTAGATACCCCTTTATGATCCCTGCATCACACCTTGTTTATTTGCATGTGTAAAGTTTGCAATCAGCCCTGCAGTTAAAGCTAAAAGGGAAAAAAAAAAAAAAAGCAAGAGAAAGGTGAGAGTAATCCATCGTTACTCTTATCTTCTGGAGGAGCACATCGTTGCAAATGCCTGCACACGCTCTTAACACGCGCGCACACTCTCTCTCGCACGCACAGAGTGAGAGTCACATATTGTTTTGGCTACAGGCTACAACTGGTTCTAGCTGGATTTAAAGCTACAGCGCTTTTTTTTTTTCTCCTTCATTTTGCTAAGCTCAGTGTTGAATATGTTTCCCTGAGTCGTCTGCAGATTTATCCCCGACTCTCTCTCTCTTCTCTCTTGCTATCCAAGAAATAAATATTGGACTCAGTTCCTGCATCATCCAGCGGGGTCCTGACGTCTGAGACCACTTACCCCCGTCAAGTGAAGGGGAAAGTGTAGATTTGAATAAGAGCCGGGATGTTCTTCTCTCCTCTCTTGTCCGTCACGGCGCCATAAACTGATTTACACACCGTTTAAGTGGACGATAATGTAACCTAACTGCTGTTCACCTCCATCTTAAAACAGCACTCGATGCGATTGGCTGTTGAGATGAGGTCATAGTTCAAGCCAGAGGGGGGGGATGCTTGTCGTTAACAGCCTTTGGCACCCAGCCCCACCCGCCCCTCCTCCTCGCCATCTAGATTATATTGGCTTTAAGGGCTCTTTCATGGTGAGTCATGTTTATTTCATTGTCCCTTTTATGGCACCGCTGTTCCCCTTTTAACCCCTTGCCTCCCTGCACGCAGCTAAATGTTCTGCCAGTACACAGGAGAGTAAGTTATAGAGGTAATAAATATTAGATGGCCTCAGCTTCGAGTAGGAATGTGTGCTAATCTGTTTCAAGTGGAGGAGAGGGACTTTGCTTCTCTCCTGCTCTCATTAGTTCATGATTTCTGCTTGGATTCACTGCATTATTTTAAACAAAGTCAAACAAATCTAAATGATATAACGTTTTTTAAAAACTGCTGGACAAAAAAAGGAAGGAGGAACAATCTGCCTCAGCCGGCCATAGCCCTTCACTTCCAACTGTAACGCAGCCTGAGACCTGAAAAAACAAACTAAGACATATTTTCCACAAATTGTTAACACATCAGATATTACTGTATGTCAGTGATTGATTACTTTCACAGTATAGATTGACACATGATGTCATTATAGTGTAAAAAAAAATAAAAACATACTTAGGGCTTTACATTTGAATCACTATATTACCAAAATCACAATATGCTCAAATGCAAATTGCACTTGCAGCAATTTTTTGATAAATGTTTTGCAACTTAAAGTCAAAATAACAAAAATAAGCATTGCGGTGTTAAAGAGGTGCCCTTGAGTATAAATGATGTTCTCCAGTTGTAAAGGAACATCCTTGCGAGCACAAGCCCCAACAAAAATCACATTCATCGTTTTACTTGAAATGCAAAAAACACCATTCCAACCAAAATCAGCAACTCAAAAAATAATCTGTGAAATAATGATGTATTTTTGCATATTGTTCTGCCCTAATTACATCTACCTAACTTCTAGCTCTTGAATCTTGGGTATACCCTGGTGTCACATTTATAGTTTAAATGGGCACTTCATGTTATTTTATCTTATTAGCTTCAATACATAAACTTAAACGCGGTTGAGATCTTCTTTAAGTAGGAAATGAAAAACCTTCACTCCAGCCATGCAGTGGTAATTACAATTATGAATATAATATTGGCTCTCATATCTCCCATGTGGCATCTAGACACATTTAGAAACTGTGTCACCATAAGCCATAAACAAACCAAGGAACCCATGAAATCCATGTTATTAAATGCACAATTAATCTCTTATACAGTTAGACCTACAGTACACATGAAAAGAGAATACTTCATTTCAAATATGCACAGGATTCTGAAAGTGGCAGTGGTCACTGAAACATGACAGAGCAAACATGAACATGACTCAGCTGTGTGCGAATGATAAAGATGTATGCTTACAGTAAAGAATGAAACACTGTCCCTTATTCTAAGATATACATGTGTTACTGCAGATGGAGTTTAACTTAAAAGCTTGTGTTAATTGCTTTTTTGCTGTTGCTCCTCCGGCATGTGTGGGTGGAGAGCAGCTGTATGGCATACTGAAGTTTCATCAAACTCACCAGCTAAGTAGCTGATAAAGTATTGGACACATCAATTGTAAAAAAAAAAAAAAATAAAAAAAATAAAAAAAAATAAAGCTGAACTTGAAAATAACTTGCAATAGCTCTCTGCATAAATGGCATCAACACATACATTTTGTTTCCCTCTGAGCTGTTTGCTGATGGTGTCTCAGGCTGAAACGGCGTATGCCACCAAAAATAATGATAAAGGTAACATGCAGCTTCATGCTCCATGTCTCTATCCACAGGCAGTGTGTGAACTGACAGAGACTGATGTGGTGGGGTGGAGGCATGGTCGGGCTTCTGACAGGAGAGATAATAGCCAATAAGGCAACGCCACTCTGGATGACTGACAGGCTCCAGGGAAGGCCTCGCCGGCCCACAGCCCTGATCCATCCAACAAGCCTCCTCTCAACACTATAACAAACACACACAAGTGTATACACAGATACACAAAGATGCTTGTTTATACATGCATGCTTGCGCACACAGACCTACAAACCATTCACATTACTGACGGGTTGTTTACTAGTCGGTGAATGCTCACGGTAAATTAGGTGGCTCGTCCAGCACTATACCCACAAACACATCCATTCTATGTGGCTTAAAGTAATTAAATGATTTGGATCGCAAACAGAAAAACAAATTTTACGGTAAAACACGTAACGTGTCAAACAGAGGGGGATGAGAACAAATAACTCACAAACCCACACAGATGCTGAGTGATGCGAGTCCATCAAGGCACCGCTCTGCAGTAAGGTGGAGAATGTGAAACTGATACAATGCTCGCTGCTGTCACTTCCCATTTCGGCTCGGGATGGCAGCTGTCAGGCTGACGCAATGGCCAGCGTTCAGGAGACACACTGTCAAAGATCGTTTGATTGTTGACAGAAATGATACGGACCGCGAATGACTCCATAATATCGTAATCCATAGTTACATCCGTTTAAAAAGGGAAACCACTCAAGGATCGGTGGACGCTGTGTCCACAGCAGAGTCATTCAGTATGTGACAGTATAAACACACACAGGGAGATAAAAACAAGGACAAAACCAACTACATGTGAAGTTTTAGCTGTGTTTTCAAGCTCAGCGTGTTGCACATTAGCTCATGGAGAAGCTTCAGATCTTCCCTCCTCCTGCAGTCATGATGGATTCCTCTCATAAGCGGCTACTAAAAACAAGTTCTTCACTGCTTTAAATTTTTAATCATTCCGCTTGACCTCCTGTTGCTAAAGAAAATAGAGGATCTGACTGAGCAATATGAACTTGATCATTTCCTTGTGTCTCACAAATCCCATATTAAAAAAAAGAAAAGAAAAAAGAAAGAAAAAAGAAGCAAAGCTGACACTTAGCCAGCTAAGTAATGGGAGCAGATGTGACTGCATGTTTTAATGGTTTTTAGGCAAGTCCCCACAATCCTCCAGGGTCAGCGCTGTGTGCAAAGTTCTCCACCTAAAAACAAGATACAAACCTGCTACATTAGTGTATTGGGGAAGATAAAGGATAATTAGCTCACATTTCTTGACAGCAGAACAGAATGAGTGCACTGCAAAAAACTAACAAACTAAAATATACAGAATGAAATTAAAAAAGAAAGAAAATGATCAGGGCAAAGAGAACAATATAGACAAAAAATTACCTTATTACCTTATTACACGATTCATATAACAACAGAGGTTCACTGAGTGCAAAATGTAAATTGCACAATTTCTGTTTTTACATACAGTACAGAGTTTTTTCTTTTGCTGTAGACTCTCATATGAAAGCTGACAGCACAAACACACTGAGGCAAGTCACTAATCAAAGAGAATCCTCTCACCTCTTACATATTAATCTCATCATGTCTTGTTTAATGTACCGCTGGTCATTGTTACTACAGTGTTTGCTGTTACTTTACCGCATGTAATTCTTCACATGGGATAGTTTGTGTTTTTTGAAGCATGGGGTGTGGGTGTGGGTGTATGTGGGGGTGGTTGTGCATAGTCGGACTCGGTACATCACCTGCTTTAGGTCCTGAGTAACAGACGAGCAGTCACTACAGTCACAGAGTCAGTCCTGCACTCCAGCCAAAACCATGTATTTCAATATTCATTTTAAATTTTCATTGTTTGCACTCCGGCTTCCTCATTAGCAGGCTGAACATTTGCACAACGCTTTACTTTAATACTGTCATACAAACATTTATACTTCTTCTTTTGAATATTTATTCCTGCATTTCCTTTTCTGGTTCTCAATTTTACAGGTATTTTGTTTGGTATTCTTTATTGGGCCCCAGCCTTTTAGCACAGCCTCAGGAGTATGTCACGCTGCATTTCACTGCGCCCGCTGAATAAGAATGTGACAAGTAAACCGGTGAATCTTTGAAATCTTAATGACTCTTGTAACTGCAGCCTGACTACATGTTTTGAAATGCCTTATGCATTTCTTTTTTCGACATTGCTACATTTTTTTTTTTTTTTTTTTTTTTTCACTTCTTCTCGGGGCTGGGTGATCTTTCACAGTTCCCATTACTGAGCCTTTTGAGTCCTCACAGGAAAACTGCAGAGATCAGTCCCACTACTGATTGCATAATTGGCTGCTGCTTTTCATAAATCAGATGCTAATTACATGCAGATTGCGGGAGCAAATAGAAAGGTTTTCACGGACAAATCTGGCCTTCAATGCACACGCTGATGGATTACATACTGTATTTCAAGCAGGTTTCAAGTCTGTGAACGTGTTTCTGTATAGCTCCCCTCACTTTCTCTTTGAGAGGATCAGTAAGAGACTCGTCTGAGATGCAGCTCGCTCCCCTGTGTGTTTTCAAACATTGCATGTACCTCTACTTAATTGTCCGGTATTGGTAATGGGAGTGCAGTCACCACATCTCTCCCTCACTCTGTCTCTCTCTCCTTTGCAAACTCATCCTCTACCCCCACCTCTTCACTCCAGTCTTCGCTCCGCACAATTGCCTCAGTTGATGGGATTGGTCCTCAGGCACCTGCCCCCATTCGTCAGACACCCTCCATCCCTCCATCGTTCACTCTCACTCTCACCACCACCACCACCCCAACCCCCCCACACACACCCCCTGCTGTCAGTCCAAACCTCATCACTCACTCCACGGAGACTCTTACTATCAGCAGCCAATAAGGAGCTTCGGCAGCACACCACATACACACACGCATCCAAACATACTGAAAAACAAAGTGACAGCGACTAGCTTGTCGCAGCCGGAGGGAAGCCTCGGGCCATGTCCACATTAATGCAGATGCATTTTAAAATTACATTTACCTTTTTCCAAAGTTTTACAGATCATTATCAGGTCATTTTCTCAGGCTGAGGGGTGAAAACAGCTGCTCACTGCAGCTGCGAGGAAGATTGATGAGAGCAGCGAGACCGAACCAAAACACTGAGTCTCTGGACCGTAAAACCAAGACAATGAATTCGAAGATGCTCAAATGCTCCGTAGAGTTGTGGGAAACTGCAGAGCTGGCAGTAATTTTGACATGCTAAACTTACCTGAGGGTATGATTTGGAAAAACTCTAAAAGTCCAACTCAGATACTCACTAATTAATGGCTGACCCACTCACAAGCATGATAACATACGCGTCTTAACATATCTCACCTTGGAGGCGCTGCTGTGGGAGATCTAAAACCATCGCTAATCTATTGTGTATATTTGAGATATTTTGTATTGACAGTTTGATGAGAAGTTACTGCTGAGGAAAAGGTCTTGGAAGTGAGTCAGTTCATCCTCAGAGGACAATGAATATGCAGAGTAATTCTTATTCAAATACAGAGTTTTCATTCTATCAGGTAAAGAAGCAAAGCGTCTGACCAGCAGAAACTGTGGCCTCACTGTCGAAAACAGTTATAGACATCAACAGACAGTATGGCATAATGGCCATTGTTATATTTAAAGGGGCATTGTGTAACTTCTCCTGTTATCTTTTCACAAAAATCGATTATTTTGTTCAAAAGTCTGTTTTTCATTAATCAGTAACCCCCCCCCATCAACAAAGTGAAGTGTTCCTTTCAGCTCTGAATGAGCCGTTCATATCATTCATATCTCCATGGAGCAGGTAAGCTCGGTGCTGGCTGCCATGTGGTGTCTCCATGTTTTTTCGTTCAGTGGCAGCGTGACGGTAGGAAACCACGGAAACTCAGCGGAGACACCGGAGCTGTCGGCTCAGGTCCAGGTGGCGTCTGTGAAAAGTCACCGCGGTAACGCAGTGAGGAGGAATGGAGCTGATGCTGCATTCACCTGCAGTCGGGCAGACGGCCGTCGGTAACAAACCAGATGTCATTTTAACGTTGGTCAGGTAAACAATACGACATCGCCATGACAACATATTGTCACGTGTATTGTTTTGCCTCGTGCTGACGGACCACTTGTTTACATAGAGGCTTGTTTATGCCGTTACCTGCAGCGGCTGTCGTCCGTCTGCCGTCTGCCCAATTTCACGTGAATGCAGCATGGAAAATACAATTGAGTTGCTTGCGATATACAACCGCAACGCTAGATGGGAGTAATTCCTAATGTCCAGACGACAGCAGAGAACTCAACTGAGTAGCAGCAGGAGGAAAAGAAAACTAATATCTGTTGATCCTTACAATCACAATCACCCTGCGAGCTGTAAGCTGAGCTGGAGTTCTCCCTGAAGTCTTACACCGGCCACTTTGAAGAGGCTACAGAGCCTGTTTTTGTTAAGTAGAGTCAAATTAAAATTGAATCAATATTGCTATAAAAGTTCACATCATTTCAGATGAGACGATAAAAGAGCACATCAGAAAGTGCTGGCCTCACAGACAGCAGTGCCATCCCTGAAGCCAAACAAGCTGCATGGCTAAAAACATCCACACCAATTTGTTGACCCGCTCTCTGTGCACATCTATTAATAAGATCACTGTCCCACTGAGGATAATCAAAGTGTTATATACTAATTTACTGTAGGAGCTGTCCACCTTGCTTTCTTTATACAGCTCATCTCTGATAATGAGTCATACTCACAATCCCAGTGAAGACATTTTTTTCCCCCCAAGTTGCTGCTGCTTGAACATTTTGAAGTTGAGAAGGGTTTACTTTATTTATGTATTTATAAATATTGCAACAAAAAAGCCACTACTACAAGTAATGATGGGGTGTGAACATCTCGGTGCAGTGTGTTTCTCAGCTGGCGGTCTTTCAAGAATCTTTGAAATCGCGATTCTTTGACGCTAATTAAACCGTCCGTCGCTAGGGATTCTACTGTTGCAGAAATGATCTTGTGAGTCTATAAGGACACTATGAGAGAGGGTTGGGTTTGCGGCGAGGTGAAGGGCGAGAAAGCGAGAGTGGGATTGGTGGGGGATGTGTGCTGTGTTATCAGGTGTAGTAATAAGCTATACTAATGCCACAAGCCACAGGGACCACTCTTCAGTGCTAGTCTTAACACACAGTGTCACTTTGTTTCTCTGGAGAGCCATTGGAAGTGCCTCTGTCTCTCTTTCCCTCCATCTGCCACTCTCGCTCTCCTGCTCTGTCTCTCGCCTCCTCTCCGTCTCCCAAACTCTATCTACTTTTTTTTTTTTCCCTCTCTCCCTCTTTCTCCCTCGCGGTCTCTGCTTCCATCTCTGGCTTCCTTTTGTTCTAGACTCTTTTGCTTCCTCGGTGTCACTTCTGTTTACGTTCATCTCTCTCTTTGTCTCTGCCTTTGTCACTCTTCCCTCCTCAGTCTGTGTGCGCAGACATCCAAGTCAGCCTCAGACAGGTCGTCCGCCGTGGCTTCACAAGGTTACGTGAAACGCGAGATAAGAAAAGAAAGTGTCAGGGGTGACAATTCGCTTCAACCTCTTAGATATGTCATACAGCATCTTGAAAGTTGTCATGAAGAGGACAAATTCAGCATGGGTTATATATATATATGTATTTATATATATTTGTTTTTGACAGGAAAATAAATCGCTGAGAAATCCTACGTACACAACTCTCTGCTCCTCTTTTTCATTCTGGGTTGAATGTAATTGTTCCTACAGTAGGTTGGTAGTATTTGGCCAGTTAAATTACCCAGCAACACATTCCCCCAAATCTCCCTTCAGCATAAGCCTGTCTGACAGTGCAGCCTGCCTTTGAAGAGAGACATCACCCATGATGCTCCACATTCATCTGACACGTGATGGCTCGCCATTGAGCTTTGAGCTAGCCGGTAGCACGGTTAGCATTAGCTTCATGTCAGGAAGCGGCGGAGCACATTGTTCACGTTTGGCTGCGTCAGGCTAACCGCGCCGCCTGGACTGTGATTAGCAAAAAAAAAAAAAAAATGATGCTGATTTCTCACTTCATGAGGAGGGAACCAGAAAGACAGAAAGCGGGAGGGGTGGGGCGGGGTGGGGGGGTGAGGGTGAGGGTGCGATGGAGCGTGGATGGTTGTTAAATACATTGTGTAGGATGACACCGCAACCTTGAATGGCTTCTGTTCCCGGGGGCGTGTCACACAAAAACACTGATGGCTAAAAGCGCAACTGAGCTTTCTATGTTTAGGTCTGGAACTTCAGGCTTGTTTATCTGCAGATGTAGCGCAAACATGCATTTGATGTGTTGGATGTCAGCACGGATTGCGTTCACTTCACCAGAGAAAAGTCTCCCTGGGACTAGCACTAGCGCCGGGCTAGCCTCGGTGTGCACTCAGGCTTATGGGCTTGGCAGCCTTACAGCTGTATAACGTCTTCAGCTAAAGTCAGTGTTTTGCCTCGATAATCACAATGCCTCCTGTCTCTAATCCTATCATTAAACTCATCTGATTTCTCTTTATGTCTTTTTAAGTCTTTTGCCTCCCATAGTGATTAGTGGCAGTTTATTATCCTGCAGTGATCTTAAGAAGGGCAAAGATTGTGCACCGGAGCTCTGTGAGGTGACAGCGCTCCCAGCTCAAAGGCCCCCGAGGGGTCAGACCGGAGAGCAGGCTCAGGCAGCATGGGTGTGTGAGGGGGAGGGAGGGAGGGAAGGGGAGCAGAGGAGAACGGGAGATGGTAATGAAGGAGCTAATTGCTTCCAGTGGATTTTGAAATCGAACCCCAGCCCCCAGTGCATGGAGGAGGCAGCACGCAAATGGAATATTGATGACCACGGCGAAAATAAGGGAAAATGACCCTGCGATATGATCGATATGAAAGCCACAGATCTGTGCAGGACATGTCTCAACAGGCAATACATTTCCCCTGGTTTTTATGGATCCGTATACACTTACCACCGGTTTAATATTGCTGAGGTGCACAAATATTGCATTATATCAATTTGCTCTCTCTATTATTCATAGGAACAATGTTATGTTGATAGTCCTTACAGCTCCACAGAAACTTTGTAATTACATTATTATACTTACTACATATAGGGATAGTCAAACATCCCACAGAGGAGTAGCCTAACCATATGCGGGGTAAAATGATATGATAAATTGCTATAATTGTCATATTGTTAGAAAAGGAAAGTTAAGCAGAAAAGAGCGAAGTTGGGTGCTATTTATTCTCCAATCCCAACATCCAGTTTTGAAAGGCTTTATGGATCTTCAATAAGACTGAATGGGTTTTAGCTGTAAAAAAGTGAAATGCCTATTAGTACAAAATGTCCAAAATCTATATGATTCAACCACAAATACGTTAGCTACATTGCTTATCCTATAGGGTCGCAGAGGGGCTGGAGCCGATCCTAACTGACATTGGGGGCAGGGAACACGTTGCACGATTCTGCAGTCCATCACAGGACCGACATCCAGAGACAAACATTCAGTCACGCTCAGATTCACACCTACAGGCACCATGGTTAGCATCATGCACGTGTCTCTGGACAGTGGGAAGAAGCCAGAGCGCCCAGAGGGAAACCTCCGACAGAAAGAACCATGCCTTACCATACCTGAAATTGGCTACAATGTGACTTAATTATATATAAATTAATTATAATTTTTGTGTGTGTGAAATGAATAAAAGGGATGATGATGAAAGAACCCAGGTTGGAACTAGCCTCGCGTCACCAGGAGAAGAGCCTGGTATCCATTCACTCGAATTTTGTCTGGATTCTGGTTCCGGTCTAGGGAGCGGATCCGGAATTCACCAAATTCACCAAAGTAAAAGTGTTTACCAAAATAAAACTTTAGAACATAGACTATTCTTTAAATTAAAAGGTTTCACAGCATTTCTTTTAGCTTGGTGCTTTTATTTTGACGGAAAGGCCTGTCTCTCTCGCCCTGGTTCCAGCTGCTTCACTAAACTGCCCCAGACTAGGTTAGAAACCAGAATCTATACCTGCTGTGATGGTGTTAACCACTGCACCACTGTGCGCCTGTGTCCGCACATTATAATAATAATATAATAATAATCAGTAGCTGTTATATCGGAGTCTGGACCAAAGTGTTGCACTTATTGACATTGCTACAACATAACTGTGGAGCTATCTTTAGTGTGGCTGGAAAGGAAGCTACACCAGCACCAGTACATTCTCTTACACAGGTTTACAGGTTACTGCTCTTGAACTCACAACATACATTATTTCACGCATCATCCAGCACTTAGTAAACAGCCACTAATGGTTTTGTTTGCACTTTGCACCTTTATAATAATGATGTGAGCAGGAATCCTCAGATAGACAAACTAATTAGAGCATGCTGATGAGATGAGAGGGGGGCGGTTACCATGACAATAACCTTACTACCTTGGGACAGGTGAGAGCACACAAGATCAGATGTCTGGAGTGGATCTGAGCGATCGCCATGCTGCATGCCTGAAAACACAGCTGCGATACAAAGAGGAGAGCCGCCTCCTTTGTGGCGTTTTTAGCTTTTTAAACGACAAGTCTGTTTTTAAAAGACGTCAGTTTCTTTAATAAATAAGTTTGAATTATTTCAAAGATGCCACAGGGATCGTTTCGTCTGGGAAAATAAGAAAATAAATTACTTTCATATGCAGGAATGAGTTTCGCAAAGACAGTCAGCCATCTACCCACATTTGCCTGTCATTTGCCATCAGGCGTATGGAAGGGGCCTCCAGGCAGAGAAGCTACAGAGGGCCCGGCCCCCCCTTTGCCTTTATATAGCATCTACATTTTCAACAGAACATGGGTCAGAGCCAACTGCTTCCAGGTTTCTCTGGTGCTCCAGGACTCCCCAGGGTTTGGGCCCCTACTGGTCCAGATGTACAATGAAGCCAACTCGAGCAAAAAGCTGGAAAGCCATTTCATTATAGGCACTGATGTAACAACACTGTGGATATATAAATCAATATTTTATTAATCATCTGAAAGAGCATTTCTTGGGGGGAAAAAATGACGCTAGTAGAATTGATGGAACTGCCATGCCACTTATTGTTTTTCTTCAGTACTTACAGAACTATCATTTCACGTTTGATGTCTGGGACAATTGTTGAAGAACAATTTTATATGGATACACAATCGACAGGCTTCTCCATGCAGTGAATGCCGGTGTAATTTCTTAGATCAGATGCATGAAATCAGAGGAGATGGAGAGGATTTTTGATTCTCGAATGTATATTCTGCTGCCTCTCTGGGTTGCGCTGTCTCAGTGGTAATAATGGGTTTCTATTTATTCCTCTGGCACATGGATGAGGGCTTTCACGGGGCCTTTGTTGCCTTGCATACCATTTCCTCTTGTCTCTGTGTGTTGCGCAAAGACATGAGTTTGATGCCGAGGGGAGAATTTCTCCATGACCGGAATCAGCACCCCATCATCCCGCAGCCTCACTCCACTTTCCTTTTGTTTCTCTCTCACTATTCCAACCCCCCCCCCCCTCCCCTCCTCTCCTCCTACTGCAGCTTTCTGCCAGCTCCACAACACTGCTCCCTCATGTTTACATATAGCCTGATCCAAAACAACAGTCTGAAGCTTTACAGCCTGCAGCCCTTGTGCTCTCTCTCCCTCTCTCTCTCTCCATTTTCTCTTCCGTCTCTTCAGTCTTCTCGCTTGTGCTTTTTCTCCTTTCACTCGTGGTTTTCTCTGTGAACACGCACAGGAAAAAGCAGTATGCGGAGGAAATGAAATGACACACTGAAACTGGCATTGTTGGCAGGTAATGATGTAGTTGCTGCTAGTTTGCTGGTTTGGTGTGATCTCGGGACGTTTTTCTCAAGGTTGTCTTAAATTCTTGGAGAACGAACCTTTGCGTCGTAGTCCGACTTGACATATCAGTGTGTGTGACCTTGTCTCTAAAGCATTTCCCTCCGCCCCAAGATCCAAGCTGACCAAACCACCTTTTATAAGACAGAAGGTGACGGGTCAATTATTCCATCACAGATCATAAGGAAACACAACTCCTCTGATCCACTCCTTTCTTGTAGAGTCTTCATTTTCCCCCCCGACACAGCGCTCACGTTCTGTCTCGAGCTGTCTCACCTTACTCTCCGCGTTGATGTAAAAAATGGGCTCAGGAAGTCACTTTGCAACGGCGGAGTGATATAAAAGTGTGGAATCGGGCTAAGTTTGATTTATGCGTACCATTAGTGGGGAATAGTGTTCCATCATAAGTAGTCTGTCTGTCTAGAGGCTGTATGTGTAACCTAAACCCACGGTCGTACAGATAGGATTTTATGATCTGAACTGAATGATGGGATTATCATAGCTGTAATTATGGTGAGCAGTGTGTGTGTGTGTGTGTGTGTGTGGTTGCTGGATGTAACCTTATCTGCAGCGTGTAGCAGTTCTCGCATTTACTGGAGCTGTTTCATGATTGATGCAGGCACCAACATGGATGCTAAGCTCGTCTGATGTATAAAAGATTCTACAATAAAAACGGAAGAATGAATGTCACAGTGATGCATAAAACTCTATATTTTGAGGGACAGGTTGCAAATCATTAGCGCAGCAATGCAACAGCAGGCTGACTCGCTACAAATATGCCGGATGCACATGTGTGATCTCGTAACTTCACACCTTAAAGTAACAAACTAATAATTGCTTCTTTTTTTCTCTTTTTCCCCTCTGTCATTTCAGCGAGGGAGGAGAACGTGGCCACCTTCCGCGGCTCGGAGTACTTCTGCTACGACCTGTCACAGAACCCCATCCAGAGCAGCAGCGACGAGATCACGCTGTCCTTCAAAACCTGGCAACGCAACGGCCTCCTCCTCCACACGGGGAAATCCGCCGACTATGTCAACCTGGCGCTAAAAGATGGGGCGGTGTCGCTCGTCATCAATCTGGGCTCCGGGGCCTTTGAGGCCATCGTTGAGCCAGTCAATGGAAAATTCAATGACAACTCCTGGCACGACATCAAAGTGACACGCAACCTGAGACAGGTAATCGGGGGTAGCAGTGATGGACCGAGTTTGGAGACAGGTGGATGTTTTTTTTTTTTTTTTATTTGTTTGGTTTTTCTTTCCGCTGTAGATTAGCTGCTTCCAAGAGCTTTTGAGAGAGAGCTGGCGTTAAGAATGTCACCTTGTTCTGATTGGTTGTCATTCCATCGCCACAGTTCAGAAACATTGTTGAACTAGATCTCATAATTTCTTCAGTTGTTCTGTATACTATATTTCTCATTTAATCTCATTGTTGAATTGTTTTGTTCTTCTCAGGGAACAAGTGAAAAAGGGCAAAGCAGTTCTTCAGCATGTGATTGATAGTTGAGGAAAGGTTCCATTATGCTGGGTGTCGTCTTCTCTCCTGTTTATCAGCACACTGAACTTCAATTAAAGCTATCTGATAACGACATTTCGCTTCACGCTCACCTAAGTTGACACCTCTATCAGGAGCTGTTGCTGTCTCCTCGCTTTCACACTGTTTTTGTGCTTTATGTAAAACGAAGACTTAAAGGTGAAGCAGAGAGAGAGCGTGTTATTTTCCTTTGAGCCATCCATTAGCGGTATTTATAGCTCAGATGATCATGATGCTTTCTCAAGACAGAGATACATTTCCATCAAAGATTTGCACTGGGTGTGCATGAGCAGAATTTGTTATTTGAAGGATACCTGTTTTTACTTAATGTAATTTAAGCTTGTATCGCTGTTGGGCGGAGCTCGTCTGCATCAGTGTTGAGGATGTAGAAAAGAGAAGTTATGACGCCGGTGCTGTGTGGAGGTATAGCGCCAGGCGGGGAATGTGGAGTTGCTCTTTGTGTTGGTCGACCTTTAGTTTCTCTGCAAGGTGAGGCAGCACTTAGTGTTGCTCTCAGTGCAGCACAACAAGTAAGTGCCGATTTCCTGACCCTCCTTGACAGTAAGCTTTTGCCCCACAGGTTAGTAAACAGTTCTACCCGAAAAATCCCAACAGGATAACACACAGTTTAGGGGTTTAGAAGCTAAGAGCCTAGAAGTTGCTTTCCTTTCTCCTTTCTTTCTTCCTTCCTACAGATCTGTCTTTCTTTCACTATCATTTTCTTTCCTCTTTGAAAGGCATACGTTGTTAGACTGAGGGTGAGAAAAACACTACAGGTTTTGTTGGGATTGAAGCCATCCTACACAAATTTTGATCTGAAAGTCCCACGCCTTACGGTACTTGTCTGTCTTTGTTTTTCTTGCAGGACTCTGATGTAGAAAATTTGGCTAGGATGGCAGGAAGGCGCATTTATACCGCAGCGAATCTCTGACAAATCATGTAGTGTTTATTCACCACGACACTAACTCATCCATGATAAAGAGTCATTTTTTACTACTAACCAGTATCTAACCAACTAATGTACTAACTAACATCCTAATTCTTCATCGTTGCTTTGGGTTTTTGTTTTCTGTCCATCCTTATTAACAACCTTTTTTGTTCACTATTCTTTTGATTTCCTTTCTTCCCCTTTTTCTGGAAAGCAATCAGGCATTGGACACGCTATGGTAAACAAACTACATTGTCTGGTAGATATCATTCTTATTGTCTTTTTTTTGGGTTTGCCGTGTGTCCCCTCCCCCTCTCTTCTTTTATTCGTTCTCTTTGAGTTCCATCCTAGACACTCTTATCAAAAAATGAGGAGATGGGTTTGTATTACCAGGCAATTCTTTCTTCGCTTCTTCTCAATTTCCTCCCTGACCTGCCAACAACCTCCTTCTTTACCCCACAATCCCCCATCCTGTTTTTTTCACTTTGGCTTTTTTACTTTTTTTCTCTTTGTTTCTTCCACATTACTGCAGATTTCCAACAAGTAAAAAAAATAATAATAATTGACTTCTTTTGCCTTTGTCAGGGCAACTTTTTTTATTTTATTTTTTTTCACACAAAAAGTCCCCATTTTTTGTGAGGACTGTCGTCCAGAACTGACAGAAGCTTACCACAATCCCAAAGACGGTGACGCCGAGACCGAAAGAGATTCTACAAAAAAAAAAGAAAAAAAAGAAAAAAAAAAGGCAACCCTTAAGTTTCATTGCGGGAGCTCTGACAGTTGTTTCCAACTCACTATGGCGCATGGCATGCCCACACCTCATTGACCTCTCACCCCCCAAACTCATCTAACCTCCAACTCACCCAAAATAACCACTAACACTCTAATCCATTCACTCATCTTCCACCTATCACTGTACCACTCACTCTGCCCTCCCTGTGTGTTTTTGTAGCATGCTAGTGAAAGTGGTGTTTGTGTGTTTTTGACCTTGATCACCCCCACACCTGGGCCCATATACATAACATTTCAAAGAATACGCTTACTGATCTAGGATTATTTGGTCTGGTCCAGTGACATTGCAATTATAACCATGACACCTGAGCTAAACCTGATCACAGATCGGCATCAGCTATTCTGAGAGCGTGTTTGAATATGGGCTTTGGTCTTGATTGTGCATGAGCCTCTGCACCCTGTGTGGCCTGCTCTAGCTTTGTATGGCACCATTGATCCACTTACTCCCTTACATGTCCAATTAAGTGTGTTTAATTTGCCTTCTAACAGTGATGACCTTGGTTTGCACATTGATGTGGTGTGAAAAAGCCTCCCTTTGTTTTGCATGCGAGTGGATATATAGATGTAGATGTGTGAAAGAAGAGGGGAAAGTGTGAGATTGGTGGTGTGAGAGCGGAAGTGTGTGCGTGTGTCGGCGTGCGTGTGCACGTCTGTGTGCTTGTGTGCGTCCACATACGTGTGTACTGTAAATGTGTGTGTCTGCAGTTACCAGATAAATCCCGAAACCTAAGACAAGTGGAATCAATTTGTCCTTGGTTTGAACATTGTACTAACCCTTCCCCAACCTGGAGTTTCTGAAACCAAACCTAGGATCCATTCTCTTACTCCCATCAAAGATAAAGAAAATATGCCTGTGCCATATTTTCTTTACCTGTCCTGTGAATCCTATGGCAAAAATTCCATTAACAAAATCCAAACACTGTCTGGTCCAAAACAATCGCTTCAAGGTTCAACCAAACGATTCAAAAAACAAAAAAAAGGAGAAATCAAACGTTCGAGCAAAAGTTCAATGGCTCATTTCGAATGCAGACCAAGGAAGGAGGTGTGTTTTATACAGAACGGAGATCTAATGCCGGAGTGTAATGGCTCGGCTTTGGCTATGTGTTACCCCTCAACAGGTGACTATCTCCGTCGATGGGATCCTCACCACCACTGGCTACACCCAGGAAGACTACACCATGCTGGGCTCCGACGATTTCTTCTACGTGGGCGGGAGCCCCAGCACCGCCGACCTGCCCGGATCTCCAGTCAGCAACAACTTCATGGGCTGCCTCAGAGAGGTAGGAGGGACTCAAATGAATACAGACAAGAGAACAGGTGCACGACTGTGTGGGTTGTTCACTGCAGACATTACAGTATATCCGCATTTGCATCAACTTTCTCTTTACTGTTCTTGTCATACATGCAACTGCTTTCTTAATGTTCACTCAGCCAGAGCAGCTGTTAAGATGTTAAGATATGGAGAAAAATAATAATCAGCCTTCTTTTGTCTGGGAGGAAGGAGAAGGGGAGGAAAATGAAATTGCATTATCAATTAAAGCTGCTGAGCTGGCAGAGGAAATATCAGACTTTCAATATCCCCCTGCTTAATCTAATTCATAACACTTACTGCAGTTTGTGTGTGAGAAAATATCCCAAAATTGCTTCTGTCATATGTAATTTGCAGCATAAGCTTGAGAGTGCCACTAAAACACCTCCCAATGGGAAGTGATCTGAAAGAAATGTTTGCTTATGAAATAGGAAAAAAAACAAACACGTGTTCTGGGACAGTTGTAATGCACTTCCTGGCTCTTTGAGCTCGTGAAAAGCGCCAAAAAATATATATATGAAGTGCTTTGTTATTTACATTTTGCTCAGCATTCCTTATTCTGTAGCCAGTGATGATAATAAAGGGGGGGATAGTGACTCTTCAGAGCTGTAAAAACAAAACAGACTGCATTGATTTCTTTAGTTTAGCAGCAGATGTTTTCCTTTCCACTGTGCAGCACTATAGAGTATTGAATGCAGCTTTGATTTGAGGCATTTTCTTCACATTGTCATTGTCAGTGGTTTTATGTGATCTGGATGGTGGTGTGGCTACTGTACCTGAACTTAAAAGTTTGGTTTTTTACATTCTGGGAACATTGAAAGACTGTTAACACGAGAAAGACCCGTTTCTGTGACATTAGAGGTCTAATGTAGCTGATAATGTTTGCAGTGCTCCTACAGTTTGCTGTTGTTTCATGTAGGGGATACGGCAGCTCAGCCCCAGCCTGCAGACACAGGCAAACAGCCCTGGCAGTGGCTGCTGCAGCTTTGCAAGCTGGAAATGTGAACTGTAGTTAACAGCAGCAGTTACAGCAGGAGCACGTAAAGGATTTAATTGCTGAAGCTTTGGTCTTTGTCCCTGCTGTTCATGCAGCTCCTTGTCTCAGCTTTTCTTCATACACAACGGACAGATCATATAAAACGAGAACATTTGACACTGAGACCATTAATTGATCCTCTGTGTTTATATTCTGTTCAGACACTGAGTTTCTCTTAGATAGGATTTCAGACAATTAAAAAATTTGTGATCATTTCCCTCTGCTGGTGTAGACACTTAACTTTAGTGAAAAGCCTCTCACCCACCATCCACTTAGATTTGACGCCATCTCTAAAATACCAGAAACTCAATGACAAGTGCAATCTGAGCTCTGCCACCAGCTCGAGAAGCAAACATGCGTCTTTTGTTTTCATCAAGCACACAAAGAACATCTCAGTTCCCATTTTGATGTGGCATGTGAAGTATTAGCATAAACTCACGGCCACAGGGATGAATCAGTAACTAACAGAAGAGCACTTGAGCATTACTGTCAACAGTCTTGACCTTCAACACAGCGGTTGACAAAAACACAAATCACAACATGGTCTTTAAAATCGAATTGAAAGTGTGAAAGCTGCAGAGGAAAAGTCAAGAAGTGAAGATTCTGTCACACACAGCCATTAACACTGTGCAGAGAGATTGTATGGGGTTAGATTACTCCTGACCTCACCACTGAACTGAATTCAATGCTGAGTGACACAGTGTTATAAACTGTGATGTGCTCACTCATTGATGAATGAACCAAGGGCATTTCAATAGTGACTCTGAGGCGTCCTTTAGAAAAAAAAAGTGGATAGACCATAAAGTCAGTGGCTGCTAATCTTTGTCCTGACGTAAACTGCACTATTCAGATCAGGAAAGTGATTTGTGACCTTTTCCTCCTTCAGCTTTTAGTAATGCTTATGGAAAATCTGTTGAAAATAATTTTCAATGGTATGTATGCATTACATTATAGCAATGTGCTTCGCACTTCGCCGAACAACGCCCCTTAGCCGTGGTATAATGAGCATACACCACGGCCTGTCGTGATATATTGCTTAAAGGGAAAGTAGCATTTTTTTAAAGTGGGGTTGTATGATCTACAAATAGCCCCTAAGTACTTTAATTGCAGTAGAAGACTCTCTGCACTCCTCCCGTTAGCAACGCCAGCCCATAAGCCCTGCCCAGAGATTTACAACATACAGTGTTGTGAATGGACCCAAAGAAACTGCCTATTTTCGCGGCCTAAAAGAGGTTTTACCTGAAAAAAAATACACAGTTCCATTGTTCGCTATAATACAATTTTTTCCAGCTCTTCAAAGTGCAGGAAAAACTCAGTCTTTATTTGGACCTAACCAACTTACGTATCCCTCTCCGCCCAGGGTTAGCGCCCACCGATCAGCAGTTGGTTAGGTCCAAATAAAAAACTGCATTTTTCCTGGGGGGTCCATTCACAACACTGTATGTTGTAAATCTCTGGGCAGGGCTATGGGCTGGCGTTGCTAACGGGAGGAGTGCAGAGAGTCTTCTACTGCAATTAAAGTAATTAGGGGCTATTTGTAGATCATACAACCCCACTTTTAAAAAAATGCTACTATCCCTTTAAATATATATATATATATATATAATTTTTTTTTTACATTGTATACTTTAATCATTGTATACTTTTTTATAACATTGTATACTTTAATCCCCACACCTTTTTTTGTGGCATTTCATAAGCCTTCATGTTAAAGTTTACCCTGCCACTTCGTCTCAGGATGGCCGTACTCCTCTCTCTCAGCCTGCTGCTTGTTTTTTTTTTTTTTTTTTTTTTTACTTACATCACAACCCACTCAATTTCGATAAGAGCCAATAAAGTCTAGTGAAATGCTGCCAACCTCAGTCTAGCAACTTCCAACATCCTATTCATTGAGCCAAGCTGGCTTCCATCACAACTACTATACACTTATCCTGTTTTTGAGGGTGTACACACCACACATAAGCACATTTAGGTGACGGCTTAGAGAAAGTCACCTTGTCTGCATTGTTTTATGTTTCAACTGAGTGGCTCAGGCTCCTGTTCCTAGTCATTACCACGTTGGCTAATGCATCCCCTCATCCATCCTCGAGCTGCCATTACACTTTCTGTTTTCACACACACAGACACACACACACACTGTACTATATACAGACATACATTTTTTAACACTGACCCAGCCATGCCCGCACTTTTACCTGAGGCTCCATGAATAAATAGTTTAGATATTCTGAGCTTTGGCTTCACTCTAAATGCACATGTAATTTAACACTCAATCTGTGTTTCCTTTTTTTTGGAAAATTGCCTCATTTGATTGTTTGCTTAAAGTCTACGGCTCCCAGTTTGCAAGTTAGCACACAAAGTGCCAAACACAAAGGAGGGGGGGAGCTTTTTAGAACAAGTTTAAGAACGGCCTCGTGCTCCTTCTTTGTATCGTCAAAGTATTATAGCTGAACAAATACATTAAAAGCCACCTGGTGTTCAGCAAGAAGGAATATTTAAAATCCCAGTGTATGCCCTGTGATAGAAATACTCCTCCGTCTGGTGTTGTATTTCATGCCATTTGTGTATTTATGAGTGTGCTTTTGCAACATGGAAGGATTTGTTGATTTGCAGCTCTTGACAGCCGCGGTGGCCATTTCAACACCAAGCATGAAACATAAATGAGCAGTTGGGCCAGTGCTGCATGGAGGTCTGCCAGGTGTATAGCTTTGTATATGCTCTGAACACACATTCTTCAAAGTATGGTGAAGTGACTTCATCCGATTTGTTAATGTCAGGGAAACATTCCTGTGTACACCTTGTTCCTGCTTAGTAGTTGATTATTGATCTGTGAATACAGAATGGTATAAACTGATGACCTTAAATATGTATACAGTGTATGTATTTTGTTTAATTGCTTATGTTTCACTCCCACGCTGGTGTTTTAGTTTGTACAGAGCTGTAGGATGAAGATCATGTTGTTTGTATAAGTACTATAGATGATGCACTATATGTTGATGCAGTAAATGCCCACACAAGGCCTGTACTAATCCTGGTCTGAGCCTCCTCACTCATCCTCCAGTGTAGGCAAATATGACACACTCCATGTGGGGAATATATCTAATATAAAACTTTTGGGCCACTCAGCCAAGTTAGCAATTCGTACAGCAAAATGTTTTCATTAGCTATGTAGAACTGCTGGTGCTGGCACTATTGTCAGCATCAGACTTTATTGAAAGCATAAAGCTTGACCGGAGCCAGTTATATATCTATTTCTGGAGGCTTCATATTTGCTTAACTTACTATCACCATCTAGAGCTAACCCCCACGATCCATTTACAAAGCACTAAAAACAAACACGACCAGGTCAGAACCCTAGAATATGACTCGACCGGGTTATTTTTTCTGGCTATAGTGTCAGCTCCTCTCAGCCCTTCATCTGATAGCTTCTCTCCCACAGTCTGCACTCACATACACAGTATTTTAATACAGTACAATTCCCAGCAAAGCTGTTCTCATTGACATTTTGCCTTGTTGACCAACTGAAAACAATAGTCTGAAATAGTGACAAAAATGCAGCCCCTTAAGGCAACACGATCTGTACTAGTGGTACTGTGATTTTGACATTAGTTGTCTTCTTTTTTAAAGTCTATTTTTTTGGACTGTTTGCCTTTAGTTGAGAGAGACAGGAAATGGGGAGACAGAGAGAGGGGGAATGACATGCAACAGAGGGCCACCAGATTCGGGATTTGAACTGGGGCCGGCTGCAGTGAGGACTGTAGCCTCTGCATATGGGCTCCTGCTCAACCCACTGAGCTATACGACGCCCCAACAAAGTTTTCATCTAAAGTGATCACTGAGAGAGAACGTTAAAAGCTCATTCAGGTCAAATCACAGTTACAAAGTGCTTTACAGATCAAGTAAAAATAACACAGTCATCAAAAACATTAAGAAAAACATAAAACCAAAAACCTGATCTGCTTTACGGAGTGAGATAAAACAGTCAGGATAAAAGCATAAAACCATAATCAGTAGTATTGATAATAAAACAAATAGAATAAATTAAATACAATCAAAATAAAAACAATAAAGGTAATAGTGACAAGGGAGAATTCTGCTCAGAAAGTTGCCAGGTTTGCTGCTGGTGCTCCTCTGAACGTCACTAATGAGGTCTGAAAATTTAGCAAATTCAGTGACAGGGACGCTAAGTTGTCAGCACTGCTTATTTGCATTAATCATTGTGAAAGACCAGTGGTTAGTTAACCACTAGGAATGACCCTTTTCCACTGAACACGGTTATTTGATTAATTGTTCCCATAAAACACTCTACTTCACATTATTTCAGCTTTAGAGATACAAATAAATAGATGAATGTAAAGATGGTACGTTTCATCGTGGGCCGTGATGCGCAGCCTGTCGTGTTGTGTCGTGTCCTCCGTGTGTTTCCCATATTATCCCAACAAGTGTGACTCAGCATGAGTTGGCACTTGAGAGGGAGCGGTCTGTGGACGGGAGGTGATTCAGAATGTGGTTATAGGTGCTGATAGCGTAGTGTGGTCCTCCACTGTTCATCACGCTTTGCCCCATTAGACAGGCATGATGCCATCTGCTACCCAGGACCATGGCAACGGCCACCATGTGATCTCCTGCCATTCACAAGATCTCTTTGATCATGCTATTAAGCTCAAGTTGAGTCTTTTACTGTGGATTGTAGTCCTGTATTTGCATACACGCTCTCGCCTTCGTGCGCATTTTATGCATCATCTCTTTGTCTCTCTGCCTCTCTCTCGCTCTCCAACACCATATTTATTCCTTCCTACGCCCTCCACCTTTTTCTTTGGATTCAATATCCTCGGGTAAGGATGGAGTGATTCAGTTGAGTTCGGCCCTTTGCTTGGATCAGAGTGCATCAGTATTTCATGTTTGGCTGTGTGTGTGTGTATAACGTCTGGCTAGAGTGCTTCAAATGCCACGGCAGTACAATGTAGTTGTATGTTGTTGTAAAATGATCTTTATAAAATAAAATAAAAATCACTTGGAGCAGATGAATAGGCTGATGGAGGCATGTGTTACTACAGCAGGAGGATACCTTCCTTTCTTTTCCGTCTGACAACAAAAGAAATGCTGAGTGTTGCCATCACGACCCCTCTCTCGCTCAGTCTTCTCTGCATTCATCTGACCCCCTAGGCTAAATGGGATGTCATCCAAACACAACACACATACACAAACACGCTCCGCCTATGCTCGTGTTTTGCCATGTGGACTGCAGTGTGTCACAAGACAGCAAGGCCAGTGGGCAGCCGTTCACTCTCCGGTCAGACTCTTTTTTTTTTTTTCCTCTTCTCTTTGCACGACCACACAGTCAGCAGCGCCTTCCGCACCGCCCCCATCAGCCCCTCTCACGCCACGCGGCCCCTCCTTCTGCCGTCACAGGGCACCCGTGGCGCCACTGGAGTCGTGTTGTGGCAACTTGTATCAGAGTGTGGGGGCGGCCGGGGCACGCGCTGTCATCTCTGCTGAGAGAGGTGGAACTGCATGCAGGAGGTGAAAGAATGAGGGGATGATGATGATGATGATGAGTAACAAACAGAGAAGCATGTATGGGCAGAGGGAAGGTGTGAGCTTTAAAAAATTAAAGGGAGACACTGCAGGTGAATAGGGTTAAAATTTGATATCACCATGAAACCTCCCAAGTTTATCACTTATTACAAGTTTTGTCAAATTTTATGTTTAAATATGTAAATGAGGCAATATCTGATGCAATATGCGCTAATTTTCATACATTTCCAGAACCGAAATCTGAAAAATGGATAAAGCCACTTTCAAAATTCTTGTTTTATTTATTGACATATTAGAGTCAGAAGTTTTTACAGAGGGGATTTTGGATATCTCTTTTATCACTTTGTAAATGAGAAAATACTGTCACCAGCCCAAAAAAATCCAATTCCGCCATGTTTTTAGGAATAAAATGTTATATAAATCAGGCTTTGAATGATATATCAACAATTCCCTCTGTAAAAACCTTCAGAATATAGACAGGAATAAAACTGGAAGGTTTGGTGTAAGTGCTGCTGAAGTGGAGATTTCGGGTTCAGAGTCTGAGGAAAAACTCATTTTGAGAAAACGGCCTTTAAAGACTTAAAATCCCATAGATTGTTAATGTTAATCATACTTTTACAATTGGTTGCGGATATGGATGAGATGACAATTTTTGGAGCTTACATAATTGTTTAGGGGAGAGAGAGCTTTACAATGATACCTGACATGACATGGGTCAGACAACAGGCACAGCGCAGTATGTCAGAGTAGCATGCTAACTTTTGGTGAATTTAGGAGAAATCTACTGACAAAAGAGACAAGACTTTTCTGAAAAAATACATGTTAAGGAAGAAAAATAGGCCAAAATCTCAAAATTGTTCAGTGCATGAAAAAACAGTGTTTTTGCCTTGGGTGTCTCACCATAAAAAAAATGCAGGGGGGTTAACCGAATGGAGAAGACAGGTGCAGGTGAGGTGACTGTCAGCGGATGAGGGACAGAAGCAAATAAAAAATAATCATTTGGATGGAGATCAAGAGAATGATGAGTAAGTGAGAAGAAGCAGAGAGGGCAAGAGACCAATATTTGGCATTTTAGAGGAACATTTGTCGTCATCAGATTCTTTTAGTCACCACAGTGTGTTCAGGCTCCGCTTGTTTTCCCCCAATACAAATGCAAATGTCACCCTGTCCTTTTAATTATTTTACTGTTTTTTTAATGCCCCTTCACAGGGCTGAACAGTGATGGATGACTTTAAACCTCAGACTTTAATGGAATGCCTTCACCTCTAACCCCCACCCCACACCCCCAGGCTAAGCTGTACGCTAATTTGTACCCCACATCCTGGGTAACGGTAAACCTTGCACATAAAAGTATAAAAATACATTTGCTGAGAGATATTTTTAAATAGTAGAGTCATTGTTCCAAGGAGCACAGTTACACCTATGATAACTGATAGCATGAGAGGAGCAATGTTGTTACTGTTTACAAAATTAGAACTTTTTTTGTTAGTCATGCTCCTCTAAAAATGCACAGCCAAAAACAGACTCATTATCTTTCCCCTTTTTTTCCCTGAAACCATTACTGCTTCGTGCTTCTGGCTCAGAACAAGTACTCCCTCTCTGCCGTCACACAAAGTTTCCACAGGAAATGTAAACCACACATCACACAGTGATGACCTGATCATATGGTTTGCTAGAATATCCAGATATTCTTGTATCAGTGTTGGCTTGCGTTCTAAATTTTTTGACAGTAAAGGAATAAATTGACATTTTTGGAAATGCGCCATGCTTTCTCTCTGAGAGTCAGATGAGAAGATTGATAACACTCTCATGTCTGTATGCAGCAGGAAGCAGTGGGAGAGTAGATCAGTGGGAAACAGCTGGCGTGGCTCTGTGCAAACATGAAAAAACAGACTATATTATATCTTGTTTGTTAAAAGCAACAGTATTTGACTTTTTCCTCAATATTTTTTGTTGACATATGATATAACTTCTAGTCTGCCTTGTACTTCTAACCAATCAGAGGTCTCCAATGTCAAAAGTAGACGTTCATGGGAGCTTCTGATCCTCCACTCTTTACCCAATGAGCCATCAAGTTAGTATTATACTGTATAGTGATAGACGTTGCTGTGGTAGACTCACAGGCTAACTAGCTGCTGAGTCCTGGATTAGCTACTGCAGCGTAGAAGATGAGGATGGAGCTGAAGGGCTGGGTGGAGCGTGATGGAGCAGAGGTTAGCTTTAAGGTTTGTGGGAGTTCTTGATGTCTAGAACCACCTGCATATCAGAGCTTTAATCTGTACAAAATCATCTTTAGTCCTGGAGTCTCCACTGGATGAATAAACCATTTGCAACTGATCTGGCAGTGGTCACCATGTAACATAACAGTCCGCTCTTTTGAAATTGAATGCCAAGAATTAGAATAATATATTTTCTGTTACCTATAGTTTTTATTCAGGTTTAACAGCAGACCAGTGTTGCAGTTGTCTAGCCCTGTTTATCCAGAGTTGTAGAAAGTGATATAAAACTAAACTACTATAAAAATTTAACCATTTGTGTTAACCGTTAAAATCTATAATCAGTTCAACCTCGAGTCCAATTGAATGTTTTAAAAAGTTCCTCACTTATAGTGTATATCACATTCACAAGGTGTGTTTTGTGCACTTCACCTTTGACCTTTGACCCTCAAAACTCTTGTGTCTTAGTGAATATGTCTGCAAAATTTGAAGAAACTCTGTCTGAGATATCATGTCCACAAGTGAGACACATAGATTGACAGCCTGAAAACAATATGCCTCTGGCCTTGGCTGTAGCCGGCAGGAAGATATAATGAGGCAATGAATGGAAATAAACAGAACTATGAGGCTATAAGACACTTCAACACCTGAGGAGTTTTCCCAATATGTCACAAGATCCTCTTTCAAACAATTGAAGTTCTGAGATCAAAGGAACTCATTGTTTCTTTTCTGATGCTTTAATCATTTGAGAGATGAAAGACTACATACCCTAGCTGTATTACAGCTGCATGAAGGACAAGATTAATCGGTACTGGACAAGCTGGAAACAAAGCAGCTCCAGCTAACGCTATCCGCAGCCATCACACATCCAGCAAACTATGAATGCAGGAGAAGAGATGATCAGAAGTCAGGAGAGTAACTTTGCTGCAACAGACAACCTCACTTCCATTTCTGTCAGTCAATACAGAGGCAGTCAGAGGTTTGCTAATGGCCCACAGCTCTTCAACCAGGACCGACATGAGATTAAAGTTAATTACAAGTTTTGATGCAAACCGCAGCATCGGTGGAAAGTTTTAGATTTAGTATTTCGGCAGTGGTTCACCAGAGTAAAGGTTCGTGAGCTTATGCACATAAATTGTGTAGGAGTGTTGCGGTGCACTGAAGGTTAATGGTATAGCAGATAACGGCACATGGGCTGTAGATGTATGATTTTAAGACAGGGATGTGCAGTTTAAAGGTCCAGTGTGTAATATGGGGGTGAAACTGTGATATCCAGCGTTCAGATTCTAGTTTGCAGCGCTCACTCACTCGCTTGCACTCATCCCTCCCGTCAGCAAAGTGACAGTGGGCTCCGAGGACAAAAAAACTTGGGTAACACTTTATTTGACACAATGTTTTGTGTTGTTCTTGCATAGATTAAATGATTTGTATTTTTTCACTTTTCTTAAAGCAAACCACTTATAATGACTTATGACCAGCTTGTAATGTGTTATATCAGTCTATACCTGAGCAATTTCATCACTTTACTTGAAGCACCCAATGACCACTTACTGTAGAGTAAGTTATAATAACATTATAATGCATTATACTAGTGATTATGATGCATTATAAAGAGTTGCAATGTATTACACAACTATGATAATAATATATACGTATAATTAAAATATACTAAAATGGGGTAACACTTTATTTGACGCCTTTCTCTGTAACACATTATAACTGTTAACACTGTATAACTATAGTTATGAACACTCATAAATGATCATAATGCTTTATAACAATAATCATAACACACTATAAAGTATTTTATCATGACCTATAAGGTCAGGTATTATAATACGTTATAATTGTTAGTAACTCACTGACAATGTCCACATCGATAATGCATTATAAATATAGTTATAATGTGTTATAATTGCAAGACCCTTGCTATATGTAGATATAAAAGAATAATTATAAGGATTCGAAAACCAAACAAATTTTATTTTATAGCGATTATACACCTGGATAGTATATTCAGATTTTGCCAATAAACCTTGCCAATTATTACACACTGAACCTTTAATATCTTAGAAAAGGATAGGAAATATCTGATTGGTGACAGAATAATAAATACATCTGTAGTCTTGATTAGTTGTGATTGCATTAAAGCACCTGCTGCTGAGTGACGAATGGAAGAGTGCAGCATCTTCAAGCTGCCGTGCATATGGTGCCACACTGGACCGCTTTATTTCAGCGTGACAGGATGAGACAGATTTATTGAGAAACGCTACATGCTACGTGTCTGCTGTGGTGGAGGTGGAGGTGGAGGAGGGGGAGGGAGTATGTAAGTTCATGCAACAGCTTGAATTGACTCTCCTCACAGTTGTATGTGTATGTTGGTTTGAGTGGTAGTCTCTGTGTGTTGCCATGAATAGTGTATAGCCCTATAGCACAGCTGACACCGCCTGTCTGAACAAACATCCCCCACTAACCTCTCCAGTGCTATCTAGTGATATGGAGTGTGTTTTGGCTTTATGTGCCATGATAGCCTGAGGTTTAAATTATCCACCGCTGAAACTGCACTGCAATATAGTGGAGGTGAGTGGAATTTAATTTCTCCTGCTCTTCCATTATTGTTTCTGGAAAGACGCGTGCTGGAAATTTTCAATATGTTTGGAAAAAAGAAAATTAAATTGAATTTACGTCCTTTCTACTGGCTTGAGGGAAGAAGTCTTAACAGTGGATATCCCAAAACTTAACTGTGGGAAGATATCTGACTCTAACGCTGGTGTGCTGTTACATCCCAGTTATTATCATTTGGTAATTATGTCCGTATTGATCTGTGGTAATGATTACTGAACTATGGCACCAAGGATTCATCAGTTCAGTCACACCTCTGGTTATATTGTTTACTCTCCATTGATTTTCTCCAATGACGTACTGTATGTATTGTACTGTGTCTGTGCGGTTATGTTTGCACAGACAGCACAATGTTATTTTTTCCTGTGCATGTGTGTGTTTGAGCAAGTCAAGGGATCAGGAGCACCTTGTGCATGTGTGTGAGAGCGTATATCATCAGTTTAGTGGAATTACCCTGCTTCTTCATTAACACCGGGGCTAAATCAGCAACTGACAGCAGCTGTGGCCGGGGCCAAGAGGACATGAGCACTGATCTGAAGTAGATTAGGGAGGAGACTGTGTCTGTGCTTCCACCCACCTGCCCTTCCCTCACCCTGCTCCGTGTAGCCTCGCCGGGGTCCGATCAATACACCATCCTGGAGCAGAGATGGAGGATCTGGGCTTTATGGAGTCGTTACAGTCCCCTGTGCGTGCTTTATGAATGGGCCCCATAAGGCTGTTGATAGACCGGAGGATAGCGTAGCAAAGCACAGCCATAACAAAGGGAAAGATGAGGTACACATAGCCGCAGCAGTCACTTCCTGTTTTATAACATCATTTCGATTACCTTATTGATCAGCTTGCAGCAGAACAGACAAAATCATAATCCCCAAACAGATAGTTGATTGTAAGATTAGTACGTCCCAGAATAACATTGCAGTGCCTGGGAGAGTTTGTAAAGACTTTCCACTGTCAAGAAAACTAAGATGGAGAGCAAGGATTTCATGAGTCTGGGAGAGAAATTGGGGTGTTAGAGTAAAAGAAGAGGCTGTTGGAGCTCTGCTGGTGGAGACCTTGTGTTGTGAAGGATGCACAGAGTTTAATTATTCTGTCCATGTCTAGAAAGTCTATTTAATATGTCTCAAAGACAGAGACGGAGTGCCTTGGAACTTGGGCGAGTTTGAGCGATTTACATCTGAGAACGGCACAGTGGCCATCACAGTGCTATTAAAAAAAATTCTCCATTGCAAATGAGCAGCATTAAAGCATCTTTTTCTTCTCTCTTTCTCTTTTCATGTAATATTCAGTTTGTTCTCTTGGCAAAGAGTAGTCTAAAAGCTCGCTGAAAGTGGAATGCAAGGTATTTGGTTTCAGAGGAAAACATCAGTGTTTCAGAGTCAGTAATGGTGGTTGAAGCTGGGAGAATCTGGGAGCTGCAGGGCGGCTGTAACTCTTCTGTGAAATCTCATTTTCACAATCATCCCTGTTTTTCATTTGATGTTTATCACACTCTCTGAATGTACATTGAATGCGACAGTTGTTTTGGAGACACACGCCCTTGACTGATGACAGACACAGGACTAGATTTTTCTTTCCAATCTACAGTTGAGCTGATAATCACATGCAAATACAAAAAAACAAACAGATATTGAGTCCTTAGCAAAGCCAAACACTGCTGAGCCACAGTGGCAGCTGTTTGTAGCTTTTTATATATTACTGGATGCGTCCTTGTGGAGCTGAAACAATTCATTGCTTAATTAACTACAAGTAATTTGCAAGAATCTTATAATTGATGCAGTATTTAAATATTTTTGAAGCAACTTCTCCCTCACATTTTATCGACTAATCTGCGTCGAAGGGGAAAGTAAACAAACCACTGGATTTTACTTCCTCAGCACTTTTTTTTCATACTGTAGAGGCTCTGACATACAGTATGACAAACATGCAGTTATTAAACACCATTAAAATAAAAGTTATCATTTGCCTTGTAGCCTTTCTGACATTTCATCTCGGAGGTGAGTCCAGTTTCAGCAGTGGGTTAGACATCTTCCCTGCTCTGTCCTGTTGAACTTCAACTAAGGAAGAAAACAGAAAATCAAAGCCTCCAGGGTCTGCTCCATGAAATCAATTTTACTTTCATAAATCCCCATTAATTCCTCCTGCTTCGATCGCATTCTGACTGCCTTACCGACAAAAGACTGACCATGAACCGTAGAGAGAACGGGGGGGCCGCTACCCTTCATGTGTGCACTCCTTCTGTTATAGAAATTCAGCTTGAATAATGCTGTTTGTGTGTATTCCCGCTTTATATTACATAAATGAGTGCTGTCTGTGCAATAAATGAGTGTTTAGGAATTTTAACCATCATCTTACTGCATAGATGTAATCACTGATATATTTTCTGGGTTGGACAAAAGGGGTTACAGGGATGTTTTTTTTTTTTTTTTTACCCAAAAGCTAAAAGTCGTTCAAGACTGAATAATGAACAGTTTTCACCTTCACACAGGCTAGAAATCGACAATCAGAGTAAACAGCAGTTTCAACCCTGCAGCTTACTCTACTGTAGCTTACTGTTCACACAATCATTTAGCATTTCCTACTGTAGCTATACTGTATTCAAGATCAAATGAACTTCATTAGTACTGCATGGTGCATTACCACTAGATTAAGTGCTCGACGAAGTGTGTGGTTAGTATTTTGTTGTGTGACATGTTGAGGAGATTAAGCTTGGTCATTAACCGCATTGACAGCTGCATCACTGTGTTTGTACTATACATAGATGTACACACACACAAACAGACACACACAGGTTTGAAAGCCAACAGGAACATTTAATCTTTGAAATCTCTCCCTCTTTTTTCTTCCTCACATCTCTTCTTCCTCTTGCAGTTTCCTTCCTTGTTGCTGCCCTTATTCCCACCAGTCTCTCCCCCCTGTTTTTTTTCTTCTTCTTCTTCTTCCTCCCTCTCTTTTCCCACTGTCTTGTCAGTCCTCCTCAGCGCTCGGGTCACCTGTGTTGATTTACTGTCAAATCTTCCAGGATTATCGGTAATCCCACAGCAGTAAAATCTGTTTGCTGACAGCTGTGCTCCCTCTAAGTGTTGCTGTTTCCTGTGCACACACTGCCCTATATACCAGAAAAGGCCTGTCTTCCTCCCCAGAAAGGAGGAAAAACAAAAGAAAAAACACTAATTTTCCGCCCCAGCGGATTCCAATTGACAATATTCTGCTCTCTTTTTCCGTGGTGTTTTGTTGTATTTGACTGTAATGTGGGAATGCTTTCTACTTTTATGGATTAGGGGGTTGAGCTGAATTTATTGTGTGTAAATAGGTATGATATTGGATATTTTCTCACAGGGTCACAGATGCTCCCATGGGGGTTCACCCCAAATTCATGAAGCCTGCTCTTTTTTTCGAACATCACTGGGGATGACTCAGCGATAATTTGGCCATCGCCTCTCAAACCTCATCCAGTCGGCAGCAATCAAATGAAAATATAGTCATGGATTTGTGCACAATCTCCTTTTCATTGGGGATAAATTGAAGGTGAAATAGAAAATGATTGAGAAACAAAGTGGCCCACGCACACCTTAAAATATTAGTTATTAATATTGATCCTGCTGTCCTCCAACCAGCAATATGTAATATCAGCCGAGTACGATGCTGTGATATTACAGTTTTCCAATGGAGTGCAATTCATTCATACAGAAATACATATTTTTTAACCATTATTGCTCTGGCAATTTACAGCAGCAACTTTTCACACTGTGGTATAACCATTGTCTTCACACTTGTGTCTATATTGTGTGTTTGTGGTATGTATGAGAATGCTACAACCTTTGTATTTCCTCCACAGGTGGTGTACAAGAACAATGATATCCGCTTAGAGCTGTCCCGCCTGGCTCGTATCGTGGACCCCAAGATGAAGCTCCAGGGTGACATTGTCTTCAAGTGTGAAAATGTCCCCACCCTCGACCCCATCAACTTTGAGACCCCCGACTCCTACCTGGCTTTACCCAAATGGAACACCAAACGCGTGGGCTCCATCTCCTTTGACTTCCGCACCTCCGAAGCCAACGGGCTGATTCTCTTCACCCACGGTAAGCCCCAGGACCGACGGGACGCTAAGGGCCAGAAGAACAACAAGGTGGACTTCTTTGCGGTGGAGCTGCTGGACGGTGGGCTGTACCTGCTGCTGGACATGGGCTCCGGGACCATCAAGGTCAAAGCCACGCAGGCCAAGGTCAACGATGGTGCCTGGCACCATGTGGACATCCAGAGAGATGGACGCTCAGGTAAGGAAGGAAGAGAAAAACTATTTCTGATTTCAGTTTTCTCATTTTGATGTAGCTGTGACCAAAACCTTTGGGAACATACAGTATATTACAGCTACACAGTTAACCAGTGTTAGAATCGTGATTTTTTTGTTGAACACAAGCAAAACTCTCCAGGGCTGAAAATGAAGCCATTATAGTCGTGTCAAAATGTGCTGTTCCTGCAGGTCCCCATAGACCTCCATGTTAAAATGTCTAACTAACAGCAGAAAGAAACATGTTTACTGCCTTTACTGCTTATTTCCTCCTTCATAACGACTGTATGGGGGATGATGTTCTATATAACTCACCCGTTACATTTTTTAGTAACACTTAAAGTAATGTATAATTAAAGGGATAGTTCACCCAAAATTCAAATTTCACTCATTATCTACTCACCCTCATGTCAACTAAGAGCTGTGAGAATTTTCAGAGTCATCCGTTCCTTCTCTGAGTTATGGGGGGGTCCGCGCAGCAGTATTTGTCCATATAATGGTTGTCAATGGATACCAACTTTCTTCGTCCAAAAAGACACACCAAAAAACATCCAAATACCTCCATACTGCTCGTCTGTAATGTCCCTCTTGTATTGAAGCCCCGACACGAGAAATTGTTCCGAAAAAAATTAAATAAGTCTATATTTTAAGCTTGTTTGTAGCGGAAGCTCCCTGTGTCTCAGTTCACTGCTCTTCCTGTGTCAGTGCAAATCTCTCCAATACATGAGGGACATTACAGACGAGCAGTATGGAGGTATTTGGATGTTTTTTGGTGTGTCTTTTTGGACGAAGAAAATTGGTATCCATTGACAACCATTATATGGACAAATACTGCTGCGCGGACCCCCCAGTAACTCAGAGAAGGGACGGAGGACTATCACAGCTGCCCAACTATCCCTTTAAAGGTGTGGCACTTTGAGTGACAGGTAAGGGACTGTCTGCTCCAAACACAGGCTCTATTTTGGATTAGTAGAAGTCAGGCACAGCCAAGATGGCGGTGGCAGAGCAGCAGACCCACTTCAAAACTGCTCTCCAGAAACGTACAGGTGACATCATGGAGGTCCGTCTTTATTTATAGTCCACTGTTTCACAACAGTGTCGCAGTTTGTTAAAGCACCGTGATCAGCTTGGTGCTTTGGAAAGCGCACCGAGGGCTCGTTATGTCACCGTTTCTCATTTCTCTCTCTCTCTTTCACACACAAGCACAAACACATAATCAAGAACGGCTTCAATCAGAAAACTGAGCTCCCGCCTCAATTAGAAATGTGTTGCCTTTGGCCATGCAGTATATGAATTTTATAGGCGGAGGGCTGACAAGGCAAATAATCTACCAGAGAACGGAGTCATCAAGCAGTGAGAAATAAAGGTACACTATAGTACAATAGATCCTAAAACACTGGATGGGGAATGACTAATATTCTCTGCAATATTGCTATAGGGACTTAGCTTGGTATCACTTTGCACAGGCTGGGTGAACATCTATCATTTCAAATAGGAAATGCACAGTTGAATTATTTAATTCATCAATAATTACAGCGTCTTTCACAGATAACTAGTGGTCTGTACCCCAGAAATAATGACAAATGCTTGTCTTAAATGTCCCTCAACACTAAAACCTCAAGTTCTGCTTCCAAATGACCAGCAGTGTTTATTCTGACCAAGACTCATCAAGCTCAATCAAACGTGTTTAATCTACGCTGCATTTTAGACTGTAGAAGCTGTAACCAAGTGAATGAAAATTCCCATTAGCATCACCTGCACTTTGTGTTTACTGCTAATTAGCAAATTACAGCATCCCAAAGTGCTATATTAAGATGGTGAACCTGGTAAACATCATACCTGCAAAATATTAGCAGCGCCAAGAACATGTGCACTTAATAAATGACAATTTGTTAACACCCTGTAATATAAACTGTAACAAACAAATTGTTATTAAAGACCTGACATGAGAAAATAGTTTTTAAACACCATCTTTCCCCACCACTCACACGTTGCACTAGTTCCCAATACTCTCTATAAGGTTCCCATTCTACAATACTGATAATAACAGTGCATCTCATTTTGATATGGAGGAATTATTTAGCTGCCACTGTGGCACAGCACCAGAGAGAATCAAGGTTTGAATCATATTACTGCTTATTTCAGCATCACATCCACAGAATGATGTAAATCTCCTCAATATATTAATTTCAGCAGTGATTTATTGCCAGGACAAAGTCATACCTCTCTCCGGATGGTTGCTGGGCTTGTTTCCCCTTGTTTCCTCCCATCTGTATGTCCTCTGACCTGGAAACACGGCCAAATACACAGAAAGTATTAGAAGAAGATTATATTAGAGAAAGGGGTTAGAAACTTCTGTTGCCGTGAGCTCCAAACCCAACACAATCTCTGCATTAGGCGGGATCCTCTAGAGGACTCGGATGTGTTAGTCGGCGCTACAGCCTGTGTTATATATCAGGTTAGAGCAGCCAATTTAGCCGTGTGTCAGAGCTCGCTGCTTTGATTAATCACCGGCACAGCCCCCAGTGCGATAGCAGAGCAGAAAGTAGGATTTTCACAGGGAAAAAGAGGAATGAGACAGATATATGGATACCAGATTGAGGGATGGTTAAGAACAGGCATAATCACACTTGTGGCTTGAGTGAAATGTTAATAGAAGTTGCAAGTGAATTAAATTTCTTGTCCACAAAGAGCTGGAGCCAAGATCGCTCTGTCTGGCTGCAAGGTGAATGTAACAGAAGTAAAATGTGAGAACTCATATTACACCGTTTTTCAGACGAGCTAAATTTGGGCTTTATGAAGAAAGGATGTTTCATTCTTGACCTCAGTGAAGGCTGATAGAGAGGTGCGCACAGAGATAATGTGTTAGAGGAAGAGATCATCTGAAGTTAAATCCTCTTTTTCCTCTTTAATAATTTATGTCTAAAAGCACAATCTGCAGATGTTACGCCACATTACAAGTGTATTCATATTTCTAACAGAAAAAGAATCAATTGAAAATAAATTGTGATTGTGATATGAATTTTACACCAGTTTTCTTGATGTTAAGTAACATTTTTAACATAGTTTAAAAGAGCTGTCAATCACTGTGGGATTTCCTGCAGGCATCAACCTTACAGTTTATCTTTCAAAACCTTTTTTCTACCCTCTTTGTTCTTCGCGGCTCTCTGTGGAGAAGAAATGATGAAGGAACCCTGCGAATATATGAGCTAATACACAGACGTCTTGATGTAATCTATCTGAGATCACACATAATGTCTCTACTGATTTTGTCTGTGCTGTCATTGTTTATTTGGACGATGTAAATCAGTTATCACTGCATCTTTGCTTTTGAAATGTAGTTATGTATTTAGCTTTACTCTGTTCTGTGACTGTTGATAATGCATAATGTAATTGATATGTTTCTCTATTTTGCTAATTATCTGTTGGTTTTACATTAATTATACATGTTATCAGGTTTTTCTAACTATCTCTGAGGTCTGGGCCTCTACAGATGTAAAAAAAAAAAAATCTATTAATCTATAAAATATAGGGAACATGGCCTGGAGACGTATCGGCTCACAGTGCCCTCATGCCATCTTTCTTGAATACAATTTTTTCTCCTCTGCACCGTTCTGCAATTTTGTGACTTAAATAGAGTTCCCCTGAAGAGAGTGTTACAAACTCAGTGATCGGTGCAATTTTGGCTGCCCAACATAGCTTTGCACCTCCACCCACGCAGACCTCATCTTGGCATAGACACAAGAGTGTTGTGCTATTTTCTCTGGCCTCTTTTTGTACAACCAGTGCCTCAGCTCTGTGTCCAAATCCACCGTGGGAGAAACTTTAGACTGTGTTAGGCTTTCCCTTCTGTCCTCCCATTGATGAATAAAAATGCTTCCTTCGGTCTCACATTTAGTTTGAAAATGTCATTTTAAAATATCAGTTTCGATGCAGCGTCAAATCCCGTAAATTGAGGGCAGTAGCTGTCACTTGTTTTCAGTACAGTTACTGTTATTTCAGGAATTTAGCAGACGCAGGTTGTGTTTTCTGGCATCGAGCAAAACATGACAAATCACTTAACTAGTAGAACATGACACCTAATTTCAAAAAGTCCAGTAAGAAACCACTGACATTATCTCAGTCTGCCTGCTATTCTTTTAAACATATACCAGCAGTAGATTACATGGCACATTGACACTGCATTTTTGTAGTGTAGTGTCTCACTGGTGTTTATTTATGTGTTTTTCTCCCTCCAGGCATCATCTCAGTAAACAGCCGTAGGACCCCTTTCACCGCCAGCGGGGAAAATGAGATCTTGGACCTGGAGGGGGACCTTTATCTGGGTGGTCTCCCTGACAACCGGGTGGGTTTGGTGCTGCCCACCGAGCTCTGGACCGCTATGCTCAACTACGGCTACGTGGGCTGCGTCCGGGACCTGTTCATCGACGGACGGAGCAAGGACATCCGGCAGATAGCCCAGTCTCAGAACGTGACGGGCATCAGGTCCTCCTGCAACAAGGTGACGGGGAAACAGTGCGACAGCAACCCGTGCAAGAACAACGGGGCGTGTAAGGAAGGATGGAACCGCTACGTGTGTGACTGCACCGGGACCGGCTTCTGGGACAGCACCTGTGAGAGAGGTGAGACTTGTTGTTTACTATCATTTTCCTCTATGTGCTGCTGAGTGTGTTGTTTCTCTCATAGTGATAAGTTCTAAGTCTTATTGGGTGTGTCAGAGGACTTATTGATTTGCTAGGAAAGGACTTCTTAAACAGGCTCCAGCAGCTGCACTCTTTATGTGCAGAGGAATCTGTTTGTCATTGTGCTTAAAGGAAGAGCGCTGTGTTAACTTTGTGTAGATTACAAGACTGAGATAAGAGGTCACTTCACAAAGCTGAATTATCTTTTGTGCTCTCCCAAATATGCTTGCAAAGTGGCAGTGATGTAGCCACTGTCTGCTAACAATAGCTTTTTCTGAGCGAGTGGACAATGCTCTGTTTCAGCAGACAGGCACAACTGTGACTCGGGACACTTCCCTCACAATATTTATGGAAGCTTTGCTGAAAGATTTAATAGGATTTCTCTTTTCTGCCAAGTGGCTTTGGAAAAAGCGACATTTTTTTCTCCCCTCTCTCTTGCTGTGGAAGGTTCTGGAGTGAAATTGAACTTCTCTCTGGTGGTGAAATGGCCTCTCCTTGTCTGGGTTTTAAGAGCCTGGATGCATTAAGTTTTTATGAGACGGCAGAGATAGGGACACTCCAGGCTGTGGGAGAGTATGTTATCTGACTATTGTTCGGATTGTTCTTGAGTTTTTTTTCTAAGTATTTTGTAGAGTTTTTCAGGGTCAGTAGAGAGCTTCAAGTACTTTTCTGAGAACTCGAGTATGTAAAGTAAAAAAAAAAAACATACTTGGAGGAATAATAAGTATCTGGAGAGAAGGTTGCTACAACCAGCAGAGCGTGTGACTATAGGGAGTGGTGGGTGGGCTTGTATCTTATGCAGAACACGGCCTGTGTAATATAATACTGTGTAGAGACTGAAACATGCTCCTTCGATGCTACTGACAATGTAGCGCTGTAACCTCTGTAAATAACATATCCTAGAAGCAGATGGAATTCAATAGGGAACATAAAAACACATGCTCATAATACACAGGCATTAATAATAAAAAAAAATAGAGTTAATTTTACATCGCTGTAATGTAAAGTACACGTTCTGTCCATTTGTGGAGGAGCTGAACTTCCAGTGGGAGTTGAGTTTGGGAGCCGGGGCCTGTCTGATGGAGTTAACCTCATCTTAGCTCCACTGTTGTGTCTATTTTGGTAGCAAATCCCATGATGTTGCATCTGCACGAATGAAGGGGAGGGGGGAAAGGCAGCTGTGAAGGCAGCGGTGTACTGGCCAGGAAACACTCAAACAGAGCCAATGTGCCGCAGTGACCTTTCGCCCATGGGAAGAAAACATTAAGTCACATGTCCCGAACACTCCATACAGTCACTTCTTCTTCTTCTTCTCCGGTCCTGTTCTGTTCACTTCCCCCACACACACACACGCACACACACACAGCGCACGCTCTCTGAATGGTCACATCTCTGCATTCAGTGAGTGCCGTTGCCTCTGGGTGATAACCCGCGGGACCATGCGCCGGCTCTCCAGCTCTGGAGCTGCAGAAGAAAGCTTCAGTCTGGTCAGCAGTTGTTGTTGTTGTTTTTTTTTTACTTTACACAATGAACCTTGAGATGTGGTGGAATGTGCTGATAGAGGTAGAGCTGTCTTGACTTGAGTTCATGCCTCTGGATTTTTTAGTTTCCTGGTTGAATCCCTCCCAGCCAGTTTATTCTGTATGGAAAATATGTTGCTGCAAAAGGAGTTTGTATTCAAAATTGTTTCGACACTTCACCACACAGTGCAGCGGAGGTTTATGAACAGAAAACTAACCTGCAACAATGTATATGCTCACTCTCTCATTGTGAAAGGGGCATGTCAATTTACTGGTTATCAGTGTTAATATAACACAGAGTGTATTTCCAAAGTCTGAGAAAATAACCATAATTACAGTATGTTGGCCTGGGTTTGGAAACTAAAAGACTAAAAGACTGTGTAGTTTTAGCTGTGAAGATGAGTTTAGGAGAATTGGATGTAAACACCAACAGTTTGATGAAGAGATAAAAAACAATTTTCTCAGACTGAGGAAAGTCACTCCTGTGAAACCTTATGATATAACACTAAATCACCGGTACACCTTCATGTGTTTAATGAACTACTGCCAGGCATCCCAAATACTCAGACAAAACAAACACTTGAGAATGGCTCCTCAGCTTCTGGGAGCTTTGAATGAGTGTTTTGAATGAGTTTTATTTTTCTTAATCTTAGAAGATCTCTTTTTTTTTTTGCATTTACATTTCCTACATTAGCTGCAGTCCAAAAGTGAGCTGTATGTTATAGATTATAGGGCAGTGAAAAACACAGTTTCCTTTCCTTTTTACATTTACATAGAATTTCAGAATAAACAATAGAGTGAGCTAATGGAGCAAGCCCAGACATACTCTTTATAGCATTGCTCCATACATATATACATACATACTGTATATACATACAAACATCCATTCAATGTATAGGAATTGAATGTAAATCGCACAATTATTGTTCTAATGAAAGACAAACAAACATGCTGTTTCTTTTGCAAATAGTACAGCTCACAGCTCTGTTATCTTCCAACTGTTTGTGTCATGTGACTGTTTTTGGTTCAATCACAACCGCATGACTGGGCCTGCAGTATAAGTCGGCCTCCTTTAAAGGGATAGTTCAACATTTTGACAAATTGGCCCATTGCCATAATCCCTATAGTTTTAGGAGTAGGTTCGTTACCTTTAATTGTCGGTGTAAGATGTTTTTAGAACGGCGGAGCAGAGCTGTTTTTTGTTGTTTTCGAGGCAAATGCAGAGACTGCTGCCAAAAAACTTCCCCCGGCGGGAACGTGCATCAGAGGTTTTGCATGAGTTTACCTTGAAAACAACTCTGTCTCGTAACGTTCCGTTATTATCTCATAGCGTGGTGAAAGTGAAGGTCACACTAGAAGAGTTTTTGGATTGTGTATTTGATGAGGGAAACCAAGAAATCTCATGAGCCTCTGTAGCGTAGCTCTGAGCAGCTCACGGCTCTGCTCCGCCGTTCTAAAAACAGTTTGCACCGACAATTAAAGATAACGAACCTACTCCTAAAACTATAGGGATTATGGCAATTTGCTAAAATGATGAACTATCCCTTTAATTAGCTCTACAGTAAATGGACAACAACCCGGAGTCTGACTCTGCAGACTCCCTGACACAGTGGAACCAGCAGTGTGGGACCACACTGGGGATACAGTAATCCCTGTGGGGCTCTGGGTCTGCTCTGTGGTCAGGCCTCAACAGCCTGAACCACCTCAGCCTGAGCTCCTGTCAGTGCAAAGGGACAATAGCTCGATACTGAAGCCCTCTCAGTTTGCCGTACGGCCCCCCTGCAGGGGAATCATCATCTCTGGCTACTTGTGTCAGCGATCTTATTTTTTCGGTCACTACCCAAAGTGTGTGACCATGGGTTGAAAAGAAGACTGAGCAGTAAATTGAGAGTTTTGATGTGTAGCTCTCTCTGTGAAGATGCTCCTCGGTGCCAGTACCATGCCCTCCTCCGCTTCAATAAAAAAAGTCTACTTTTTTTCAGCACTTTCACTTTCACTATCTTCATTTAACCTTTCTGTGGTGTTCAGGACCCGTTTTCAGGTTTTAAATGCATACAAGTACCACATTTTTATTTATAGCATCAAGGCTTTTTGACTTTGTCAGGATCCTCAATTTAAACAAAATAACACTTTTTTTTCACAAAATTCTAAAATGCTCTGGTTAAAATTATGACATTTGTGGTGTTAGGGTCAATTTTGACCCAGTTATAACGATAAGAACAATAATTACAGTTAAAACTGTAATCATGAGTGCAAAAACCTTTTCATGGATGAGGAAGCCTAACAATGTAACCAAGAGATGAGAAACAAATAGGATGATAAATAATTGTTTTAGTGTGTTTTACAGCTCGGTCAAAACTAACCCTAACACAAGAGATGGTAGCAGAAAGCTGACAAGAGGAAGGTTACATTGAAGACAAGGGGTGTACTGACAAAAAAGGCCCAGGGGCCCAAACCAAAAAATATTAAAACCAATATTTTCATGGATAAGGAAGCCTAACAATGTAACCAAGAGAAGAAAAACAAATTGGATGAAAAAAAAAAGTTTTTAGTGTATTTTACAGCTGATTTAAAACACTGGTTAAAACTGACCCGAACACCATAGATGGCAGTAGAAAGCTAACACAAGACGAAGCTCTCATACAGTATAGCCTACTGAGAGATCCCCTTTTTTTCTGCTGTCAGGCTGAGATCTCGGTCTTCATCCTGACTGTTTGACCCTAAGCTGCGATCTGCATGTATGAGGTCACAGTCTGATAAAACCGGGAAGACAACATCATCTGCAAATAGCGTAAGGTCTTGATGCTGGCGAACTAAATTTACAAATGAGTCTGATCTCATTATATTCTCTCACGATAGCCTGTATCACAGTTCACAGCAGAACGTTTCTGAAGCTTGGAAAACAGAAGCCCTCCAGATGATGAAACGGCTCGGATTTGAAATGTTGGGCTAGAGACGACGTGGTATTTTCTTTATTTCAAAATAAATGTGCAACACTTTGGAACAAATGGATCTGTACTAGTCACGCTGGTAGAATGGTTTCTTTTCCCTCCTTCTCCGTGCTTTTAAGCAGCCCCCGGAGCTCCCTGGTGACGATATCAAACAACCAGCGAGATGTATTCACACGTGGCGCTCGCTATTGATCTCAAGCTCACTATATGGTACAACAGAGGATCGTGCTCGTATGATGAGACAAGGGGTGAAATGATAGAGATCGGTGCTCACCCGGGGAGTGCAACAAAGGTTATACATTTCCATTACAATGATTGGCCTTTGCTGGTGACTTTGTGCTGGAATGTAAATAAGCTCTTTTGTCTGTCTTTGTTCAGATCAGGCTGCACTTTTTTGTGATATCATTTAATTCAAATGGATTTCCTCGGCAGCCGCTGGAAGTATTTGTCACATTGTATTAGCATTTCCATCTATATTCTCCTGAAGTCAAAGATCTCTCATATCAACACGACCAAAGTCAATACATATGAGTCCTTCCTATAATGAGTTTGACTGACTTTTATTGTATGCAGCAGTACTGCGGGTACAAACTACTAATGCTAACACTAATACTAATTAATGGTGCTACAGCAGAAGCACAGTGCAGGGTTTTACATCCCATTAACACGTGAAGTAGACATCATGCCATCTGAATCAGAGCTGTTTCTTCTCGAGAGGATAAATAGTTTTGGCTTCTTGTTCAACCATTTTTAGTGTCCAGAAGAAACTAAGAATAAGTTATTCATGTTGTGTTTCTTCCTGCTTGTGCGCCATGCATCTGCCCTAACTATGACTGCTATTAGGAGAAAATGTAAAATCTCTGACATTTAAACTGTTGAGGATATGAAGGGCAACCGCTTATACGTTAAACTCTAGTGAATAATTTATGCAGCCTTCACTGAGGACTCTAACATCATTTGAGAAAATGTAAGTTTTATGAACCTGAAGCCAGTTTGCATTCTGAAATTAAAAAGTGCATAATAGCTTTTATTTTTCTACAGTTAAATCCCAGTGAAAAAAACCAAACATTTAATTTTATTTTTTACTTATTTTAAACAAAGACAATAAAAAGATTTGAGATTTTCTCATCAAACTTTTGCTCTTGGTCTGAAGCAAAGAAGAAGTTTGTGCTCCCTGTATTTTTTTTTTTTTTTTTTTTTTTACAAGTTTGAAAATACATTGGCGTACTTCCCATCTTTAATGTAGCTGAGACTGTTGAGGCTGAGAAGTGTCAAATTTTTCATGGTAAATTTTGAATGCACCATTGCCTTCCAGAGTCATATGCATGTTTTCCTACGTGCATCCTTCTAACTAATCCATTTAGCCAGACATGATCTCTGCACCACATATAACTCTTTGTTTTACTGGGCCCAAACACCCATGGCAGTATTAATACACATACATTTTTAATGTGGCATTAATGAATGCTTTCCACTTGGCTACCAACAACACCTCTGGTTCCTTCTCTATCGCCCCACAGTCCTACTTCAGTGTCGTGTCCATACATTATATCCTAACGGCCTATAAATCTTGGATCTTGGTGCCATTGCATATTTTACTACTAGTACATAACATCTAGGTGAAGAAATGCCTCCTCATGCATCGCTGTTGATTTTTGTTTTTCAGACCTCATACGTAGAATACATTTAGCACACTTTGCACTGATGATATTTTTGGAGCTCATCAGAAACGAAAGTCTCGGGATAATTTCCTCATATTTGTATTGAACAGAACACATTGCTCTGTGTAATTTCTTCTCTTCCACCGGGAGCTAGAAAGCTAGCGATTTTCTTAGTCTGTTTACCAGAAACGAAATGCAGCCTGACAGATATTTTAGCCAGTTTGAGGAGATCAAAGATCGTAGCAGGCGATAACTTAAGAGACAACAGCGCTCGTGTCTGTTCTCTGTTTCCTACCTGGTATCTCTGCCGGGTTTTCCTTTTCTGCCTCTTATCTCATGTGTCTCTCGTTTTTACCATGAGTCTCTTTTTCATTCCCTTTCTTCGAATCCCTCCCTCTCTTTTACTTTCTGTGTCTCCTTGTTTACCCCCACACTCGTCTTTTACGCTCACACACACAAGCATTTCTCTGTTTGGCATGTCTTCTTTAACCCGGCCCATGAGACACGACAGCACCTGTGATCAGAGTTCTGCTGCGGTATCACAGAAACAGATGTAGCATCAGCATGGGAGCCAGTCACTGTGTGTGTACGTGTGTGTGCGCGTGTGTGAATCTGCGCACATACTGAATGTGATCTACAAAAACTCATGAATATCATCACTCACTGTTTCTATATGACCATATGTTTCAGTGTCTGTATGTTTTCATCCATTCACATGATTAGGAATGCCTTTTTATGACCGCCAACGCTTGTGAGTGTGTTAGCGTTTGTGTGCGTGTGTTTGTTTGTATACCAGCCAGGCGGTGTCAATGCCCCCATGCAGGAGTGTGATACCGGGGGCCCCGGCCTCGATAGACCCCTCTCGTCCCTGCCAAAAACTCATCTGTCTGTGATCTGAATTCAAATAGGGCAGCCTGGCTCGGTGCGGCCCCATCAGGCACACGTGGTGGAGAAAAAAGAGGTGCTGCTTGCTTAAAATACAACACTGTGCTCATGTATTAACATAGTTTGAGGGGAAATGATTGCCCTGGCACACTGTTACCATTAGACTGATGAGGCTTGTGTGAATTGACGTGTTAATTATTTATCTTTGTGACCTGTTTTTATTGTTTTCTTTATGCGCCGACCGTGAAAAGGTTGTTTCTGTAACGTAGCACCCTACAGTATCTATCTGCAATACGTCTAATTGGGTTGATTCAGTTGTACGGGTGTACTGTAGTACTTTAAAAATTGATGTAAAAAAATGATTTTCTTCTCAAATAGCCTGCAGTCAGATCCCCAGAAAGCAAAGAGAAAGGAAATCATTACACTGCTGTAATGATAATGTTTCAAGGTGGGCTTTGTCCTCTCTCTCATCTTTGGGAGTCAGCTCCAGGCTCTGTTCCTTTTTGATTGTTACATTCCATTACATGAAAAGGTTACCCAAATGTTATTCCCCATAAGGAAAACTCAAGTACAACAGATAATTCAGGTCGTATTTGAGTCGAACTTGTAAGAGGTGACATTAATTCAAGACTACAGGGAAGTATATTTGATGTCGTGCACTGACTCCGCCAAGAGACGGCGAATCATGTGTGCTGCCTCCGTTCAGCCAGCCAGTCAGTCATTCAAACAGTCAGCCAGGAAGTCAGGCTTTTGGTTTGTAAAGCACGTGCATGTGTGTGTGTGTGTGTGTGTGTGTCTGTCTGTGTGGGTGTGGGAGCTTTTAGGAAGCCGAGGGTGTTGCTGACAGTCGTTGGTTGCAGAGTGCTGTGCAGCTGATAAAGTAGCCCAGTTAATCAGGTAAATAGGCCTGTAATGAAGTGTGTTTGTCTGACGGTGTGCCAGCCCAGCGCCGAGCCATCCCACTGAGACTCTCCTCTTTCTGTCTTTTCCGCCGCATCGACACACAAACACACGCGCGTGCACGCTCACTCAGACAGCCATCATCAGACAGTCAGGAACACACACATGCACGCCAATCCGCTGGAGACAGATTGGTTTGTGTCTAATGCATATTGCATTTTCCCTGACAAGATGCCACCGCCCACATACAGTAAGTGCCTGTGTTTTCCCTACTGTCAGTGTGGAGCGGTCGTGATGGCTCCGGGCCTGAGCTGATGGCTGGAAGTGTGTCCACCGCAGATCAGTGGTGACATCACTCATTATAGCGCTGGCTTCTTCTTTCTTAATGTTTTTCGCTGGAGGCGATTTGCCGCCTTAACTACCATCCGATGACATATTGGCTCATTCATTTAATTCTATTCAATTTAATTTTAAGTCGCATTTATTTATATGATTGATTGATTAATCATAATAATTTTGGTGAAATTGGTCAAGCCCCTCTTGTTAGCATTTAGACAAGTTTTTTTTCTTTTTTTCTTTCTTTTCTTTTTTTTTTTAGTATCATTACATTTCTGTCGAAATTCATACACGTCTTAATAGCATCAATCACACTGGTTCTCATAGAGACAGAAACATCAGAGGACACACAGCATGCAATTACCTGCTCATTTCACTCGATGTTCATTCATAGTGGCAGAGAAATAATAGGCTGCCACATGGCTTTTACAGTTTAATCATAGGTTGTATTGCAGAACAGAGATTGAATGACATTGATGCTTGTCACCTTCCCACATAAAATCTGTAACCTGGATATAACATCATTCTGCTTTACCATCAGGTTATGCTCGAGGAGTGCGAAACTTTATTACTTTCACAATAAAATGTCTTATTTTGCAGATGATTTGGTAATCATATTTTGTGACTGATACAATTTTCCTACTGGCAAGAGAAATTAGATTATAACAAGTTCTATTCTCATGATGCTGACACACACAAAGTTCACTATACTGTATGATGATGAATGCATTTCCACAAGGTGTCACCAGTACTCCTTCACATACCCAGTATCTTGTTCACAAAGATAACAAGTTTATTGCTATAATAGTTATAATAGCTCTTAATTTAGGTGCTATGATTGCTGTGCAATGTGTTGTTTACAATGATTGGTGTGCTCTTACCATGATGGGGAGGGGGAGTTGTTGGAATAAGGCCAGTAGTAACAACACTGTTGGGTTGGGTTCTCCCACTGCACCATCTCTGAACCCTCAGCTGATAACCCATTAGGCAAAAATATTTCCCATTTGTATTCAGATGAGGTCACTTCCTCAGATATGCTGAAAGCCAGCTCCAACAGTGTTAGAGTGGCATAATTTAAATGCTTGTCTAAATGCCTCTCCCACCCACAGAGGGAGGGAAGAAAAAACAAAAAAACTTGATCTTTTAGAAAGTCTTGCTTAATCCCCATGCCCTGTATAACCCTCGCGTAATTGCGAAGCTGCTTTTGTGTGAATCATTTCTCTTGAGGTCAGGTACCAATTACCGCCGTAGGATTTTGATTCCACATGTCGACCTGCGTACATGTACATGTACATGCGCTGTGCATGTGCTGTTCAGTACACAAGTGAAAGGGAAACATACAGTACATGCTTATGTTTTGCTCAGATAGTATTTATATCTATGATGATGTTAGACTAGAAATATCAGGACTCTTTATCATTATTATTGATAGATATTTTCTTTCCTTTTTTTCAAGCACTTTCTAATACTTTTGTGTCCTAAATGGTATTCTAGTCATCACATGATAACTTAAGATGGCGTCAATCTGTATTTCTCAAGTCTGACGAAGAGCTGCTTCTGCTGGAAACGTTACTTCTTTTTCTGTGCAAATAAATGGACTGCAAATTGGAGCCCTGCGGTGTGCGAGCTGGTTTCTTTTCCTTTTCACTTTTGCATGTTTCCGGCTATAAGCACCTGCCCAAAGCTTTTTTGGCACGGAGAGTGCGTGTGGACTTTTCTTTTTTGTTCAGTACACAACAAATGCTAGGTCATTACATTTTCCCATGTTTTATTTGAAACATCCACTGTTATAGCAGACGTCCAAATATCAGCAGCACACATGTCGATGTGTACCTATCGGATATACAGTATACTGATGTTACTTTATCTGTAATGTCACCTTTACATCCTCAATTGGCTTTGCTGTATCAGTGGTGACCTCCAGTTTCATACTAAATGTCATGCTGTCATCACCTCTTCTAATTCGTACTGAAGGTATGTAATACAACGTAATCCAGTTTTATTTCCACTCAGGACACTCAAGGTCTCATAAATTCCTCTGATTTAGTTTTGGGGGTCCATTATGTTATGCGAACCTGTGACATACAGATTAAATAGGAATGGCCCAAGCATCAGAGCCCAATACATGACAGCTTTTATAGTTCCTAGTACAGTTAAAGCCACAGAAACAGTAGATTCTACATATCCCATAATGCAACTCTTCCATTAGATGGATGACTTCAAATCAATCTCAAAAACTCTGGAGCAGTCGACACCAGACATAACAGTGATAAGTTGTAAAACTGATACGTATTAGTGTTGATGTAGCTAGAGACTTGTGTTTCCACTCATGTCATTCATCTAATGAGATTTGCGTTGAGTGAACACAGACAAGTGGAGGCACGTGACTGAACACGAGGTGGTGTATTTTAAGGAGACAGTTCATGAGCACGTTGGGGAAAGAAAGGTTGAATTGGCGAGAAGTATTAAATCACATTTTTTGATACTTTTTCATCTCTACTGTTTGATTCATGTCTTTCAAACTCTACTGCCCTAGTTTATAACACTGGCTTTCTATTGTGAATTCATAATCTCCAAGCCAAAGCTGAGACCAGCTCCCTACGGCGCTTCAGACAACACTTTCCTTTTTTTTATTTTCCAGCCTGATTGCTATTTTAATCTATGAAATAAAATCAATGTCATGGTGCTTTAACATTTCATAATCCTGTCCTGTGTACCTGTTATTTCCTTTTTGATGTGCTGCCATTTACCAGTGATGTGGCTCTTTCGAGTGTGTCCTTGAAAACAGTTCTTGGTTTTCATTCTGTATCTTTTTTTTTTCTTTTTTCATGACATTAAACAAATCAAATCTATTTGGTTTGGACCTGATGAAGTGTACGAATCATACGAACACAGAGCTTGCGAGCCAATGACGCTTTTATGATTGTATGAAAGGAAGAATTAGAGTGTTTCTAGCTCAGTCTCCAAGGTCATATTTCAGTTTGGCAGGATGAGTTGATTTTCGCAGCGTTAAACTCCCATCCAACACTTGGCAATTTGGTTTGAATAGAGGAACATCACTTCAAGGTTGATAACGGTGCAGCTGTCTGGGTATGCGCTGCACAGTCACTCACCTTTTAGCAGTTTCTCTTTTTTTTCTTTCTTTTTTTTCTGTGAGTTTAGCTGTTGGCATTTGGAGAAAGCCATTATCACTGAGTGTGATAGAATGAGATGTACAACTGGCGCCTTCTAGATACTTTTCCACTGTTATCATAAAGTAGATATCCACACAGAAAGATGGGGGGGTGGAGAGGAAGCCTTTAGAAGCTGAGGAATCATTTGGTGATGCCCATAGCTTTGTCACTTGAAGCAAATATAGTTTCATCTCCCTCCTCTCTTCACCAGCAGACAGACATATTTGTAGAAGACAACTGAGCAGTGTTTGTGTTTCTCCCTTGGGTTGTCTTTCTTCTTAATGAAATGATCATATTTAAAAGAAATCCCCCCTCCCCCCTCTCCCTCTCCCTCTCTCTCTGCCCGCTGCGCTCTCACTCCCTTTTCACCTTCGCCTTTTCTCTCGCCCTCCTCTTTTTTCCCCCAGCCCCACTTCTCAGCGTAAACGGGTGATAAGCACCTTTGCCGGGACATTTATCTCAGCAGACAGAGAAAATGACACTTCAAGGTCTGCCCTGACTAACAGGCCAGTGCTTACATACATACACAGGACAAAGAGAAAGGGGAGGGCAGAAGGAAAATGGAGGATCGCAAAGACAAGGAAAATGAAGAAAAGAGAGTGAGATTATAAATACAAAGGAAGGACAGTTTTACAAATTTGGAATGGAGAAAGATGAAGGCAAATAATTAGCTGGAGAAGAATGGTGGAGCAGTCAGAATGTGATATACAGATACCCAGCCCAGCAGTATGTTTCCAACACGGTCTCATCCATGGCTTTAAATACAACATTATTACTATGTAGATTAAAGGGAACAGATTTAATAAATTATGGCTTTGCACTTACAGTTTTTTTCCCACTTGAAATCTCATAGTGATATTGAGCCACATACAGGCCGGCAGTGAAGGCTCGCTGGCCCTAGATGTGGAAAGTGATTCGCATCATTTAGCCTATGATGCCTCTGTGGTGCACTGCAGGTGGTAGATTTGAAGCATCAGCAGCAGCTGCACCTGCACCTCCTCATTACATTAGACCTAAAGTTACTATATCACACTCACTTTAGAGTGATAATAGTACGTCTGGTAGTGTGGTTAGTGACCGCTGTGTGCTTCACATTTTATCTGTTCCACCTGTCGGTGCGGCACAAGATAAACGACCTGTCTTATTTTCTCAACGCTGTTTCTCTTCTGGGGTGCAGCTAACAATCATGCAGCGTGATTGACAGGCGCATACCACCAGAACAAAAGAATACACAGGAATGCATTGCCGTATATCAAGCTGAATGATGAATATAGTGTATTTCTTCATGGGGGGAAAATATATATATTTTCAGGAATTGTTTGACTAAGTTTAGAATAAATATGTCAAGGTGCGCTGACACGCTGCTTGAAATCTTTAGTGCATGTTGAGCCTTTGAAAACATGTCAAAACATGTATATCTGATCCTTCCTGTGGCTTCTGTCTTATGAACGGATAGAAAATCACTCATCTTTCTACAATGGAAGATGTCGAAAAGATGCCATAAATGCATCATAGATTGTAAGAATATTGCAATCTGGCCATATAAATGAATGTGTGTGTGTGTGTGTGTGCGTATGTTTTGTTACTTCCTTCTTTTTTAATTTGTTTTTTCCCCCTCCTTTTTACGATTCATAGCTGCACGTACACCCATCGAAGCCGAACTGTGTGAGTTTGTATGTTGGAGCTGTTTTGCAGTTTTGCAGCCTAGGGAAGCATGCTAAATTAATCCTATTTCATTTGAGGCTGAAACGTGCCTGTGTTGTGCTGGGTGTAGAAAATGCCGGGGCCCTGCATTAAAAAAAAATAGATAAAAAAACTGAAAAAATAAAAAAAATCCTCAGACCCAACAATGAAAAACAGGCCCCTCTATTCACTACCCCATCTCAGCTTTGTTCCACTTGTCTTTTAACACTTATCTGCTTCCCGCTGTTGAATAATCGTTGAATTGAGCAGAATAATGAGTTTGGTATCTTCTGAATTATCAAGCGTGTCACATGTATTTTTGGAGCTGAGTTCTGTGGTTCGGCTATGGGCACAATGCTGTGCTGCTGTGACTTGGAAGGTTTTTTTTTCTTTTCCTCCCCTCCCTGAAATGGATTCATCCACATTTCACTATCCTCTTATTCTTCTTTCCCTCTCCATTTGCTGAGATGATGGTTTTGCAAAGAGACGCTCCCTAAGTGATTGGAGGTCATGTCAATTGAATTTTAATTCTGGTGGATGCCAGCTGTGGCAATTTCTGCTGAACACGGGCAGAAGAAACACAGAGTGAAACGTCCTCTCCCCTGCTGCCGAGGAGATTTGAGCTGCCTGCCATTAAAGATGGTGTTTCCTGCCTGTGGCACCAGAAGACCGACTCATGGCGAGCTGACAGTCATCCTCCTGTGCTGGAACAGTATGCCTGTAGTGCCTGACGCAACTCGGCTCCACTGATTCATACAGTGCATGGAAATGAAAAGGGAGCGAAGGAAAGACTGAAGTAGTAGTAGATGGGTGGGAAGAGAGAGAGAGAGAGAGAAGTGCAAACTGTTGACTGAATTGTTGAAAATGCCACAGAGGCAGCGGCAGAGAGACAGAGATTTGTTTGACAATGTTTACCCCGGAGAAGAACAGATCCTCCTGCACTTTAAAAAACGATCTGTTCGTTTCCGTTTTTTCGCTGCTTGGAACATTATGCTGTTGCTCCCTAATCCCCATTTGTAATTAAATGTGTGCTTAGGAGCTGTACTGGGTTATGTAAACCCTGACTCTCATTGTGGCACACTATGCTGAATAGGGAAGATGGGAATGTGCTGCATCCATCTTCACCCCCCCCCCCCCCCCCCCCCACCCCTTTGCTTTCTGTGTCTTGTGTCTCATTTCATTCTCTTGTTCCTCCGAACGCATGCTTGCACGGCAAACTCTCCGTCTTTCCTTCTGTGTGGCTGTCCCGCTCACTCACACACACACACACCCCCACACACAGGGAGCAGGACAGAGATAGAAGGAGAGAGAGAGAACACACAGAGGAAATCAAGCCTACAGTGTTCGGCCATCTGAGAAATTGACAAGTCTCCAAACCTCTCAGGGTGGCAGGGAGAAGGTCTCCCAGAGAGACTTACTGATTTTTACGATAAAAAAGGGAAGAAATACATCATAGTACTTTGCTTGCTGTAGTACTTGACACTCTCCGGGGTCTGCAGTAGTATTTGTGATGGTATGTTCTATGAAATAGCATAAATTTGCATTTCTTACAACTGGCATGCTTGAAAAGACACTGTTTATGTATTTTACAACATGATGCACCATGATATGCATGGTCTGCTGTAGCTGATGCAGTGTCAGCTTGATTGTCATATTGATTTTATTTGCTTTTCCCATAGCTCCTTTACCTCCTGTTTATTCACCCCCTCTCCTTTTATTTCTTCATGTTCTGTCTGTTCTTTTGCTCTTTGCTCATTGATGTTTCCCCATATGTTGTTTTCCTTTTTCAACCTCCCTCTATACCGTTGGCTCGTGCCTCCGCCCTTCTCATCTCCACCCTACACACCTCCTAACAGCTCAGATGAGAGGCTGGTGTCAACAGCAGCTGGCAGCCTTTGACTTTGCTGCCCCCCGATGGAGCTGTGCTTCACACTGCGTTTTGTTTCTGTGTCTGTATACATATTAGACCCGTCTTTGTCAAGGGTAGATCTGGCTCCGTTGGAAGCCAGTGAGGTAAAGCCTGTTACATCTAAACACACACTGGTGCATGCCCACTGTCTCAGGCTAAGCATCTCCTCTGGAGTCCTATAACGCTAGTTGCTGTACATTTCATTTGCATACTCAGTGGTTTAAACACTACGCAGGAGGCACAGCTCAGTGTAGCAGATGTGGAGGAGTTTTACAGCAATATAAGCCTGTTCCATTTGTTGAACATGTTGCTGCAAATGAGGCAGATCAAAGTTCTCTTGGTAGAGGAGTTCAAGTCGGGTTTTCCAAAACTTAGAAAAGCCGTGAAAAAAGAAAACCCACAGGAGAATAGTCTGCTCTTCCCCCACGCTGTCTTCCAATCTGCATATAAGCTTTACTATTTACAGTGCTGCTGTTAACTTTACAGTTAGAGCCAATATAATGAATATACTGGCCTTACACACACACATACACACCTCAACACACATACACACACACACACACACACACAATCTGCTCTTTAGATGATCTCTTTAATCTTAAGTATACTTTTAGAATCGCCCTTTCCTTTTTTCCTCCCTTGCAAAACACATCAGAAAGTGCATTTACTGATTTATCTTTATCAAGCCCTGGCAGATGCAACAACAAAATGCACAGTCAAGGTGGGGAAACTCAGCAAAGAGCAAAACCATAAATCAAACTTACTTTATCAACAAATTCTCCTTGCAGAGAATCATGGGGGCCTGAAAAACTTGGAGAAAACTTTGCTTTATATCATAAAGTTTATACCAGCTGTAATCATAGAGTCATAGAGAGTCATAAAGTAGGGAGGAATGGCCTTCCTGCCCCTTTTGCCCTTAGGAGTTCTACTGTTACACTATTTTTTAATACATTTTACTTTTGCCTGAAAGTCACAACCAGACCCAGTCCCTCGATCTTTTGTCTAAGTGGACCTCTGATTAGTCCATGTGGACTGAAGTGTCTCTCTGTTGGCCGATGTGACCTTCTGGTTGGCTCATGGGATATCACGTAACTTCAATATTGAAGCTAACCATTGGCCTTATTGGAAGTGCATTCGCTGGTTAAGATTATTACACAAATTGTTGTGCGCTTGCTTTTGCACCCGGTGACCCCTGTGCGCCTGTGTGTGCAGTTATCCACTAAGCTGGAGTTTTACACCCATAAATCATCACAAACTGTCATAAATCATATAACGCCAACAGCCATTAGGTCAAATCAAGCCACTTGGCTTTAAATAATCCATTTCCTGGTGGCTTAATCTACCAGAGTGACCGTTGGAGAATGCCATGCCTGCAGTGGGGTTAAGCCAACAACACCGTGGGAATGATGAAGTCCTTGTGATGTTCCTGGCCCAGAATTGCGGCAGGCAAGAGTAGATAGTACAGTATGATGCCCATTACAAAATCATACTTCAAATTTAATGTGCAGAGGCGTGTTTCAGATACCGATTGTATCTGTCACATGTTGATAAATCTCTACGGATTTACCTTATCCCTGTGTAAAGCCTGTTCAATATGTCTGATGCACAAAACCGCTTACTGTTTCATATTGGTGTTACACCAGCCCTTGTGATTTGTGATATCCTGATAAATTCATCTCAGCCTGCTTAGGTTGAGTACAGCAGAATATTTCGTAATCCCTGTGACCTCTGCCTGAGTTTTCACTGTCTGAAGGGGATGTCATTCTTCAAAGTGTGCCTGTATGTTCTATTTTCCTAAATCTGGGTTATGTTAGAATAGAAGAAATATAGCAGGAAAGGGAGATTAAAAAGAAATTTGGTTTGTGACCTTGCTACCAGTCGATGCCTATAATAAGGTCATAGGATATATTTTTTTTTTAACCCTAACCCCCCAATAATAGATCAAGAATATTTGTTTAGCTAGCCACGAAGAAGTTTGCTGGAAGAGATTAAGCAAATGAGAATAGTTGCCCAGCCCATGCTCACCCTAAAGCTTTAATAAGTACAAAATAAATAAAATCAATTCAAATCCAACTTTATTTATGGCACTTTACATATTCAAAGTAATACAAAGTGCCTCACAGAGGCTAAACCTATTTTTTAGTCTATGGGCTAAACACACCAAGGAAACCCAACCGTCCCACCCCCTCATACACAGAGATAAACACACACAGAGACTGAGAGACCCACAAGCTCACACCCACACATACACTAGCTGTCACTAAAGAGACACAAAAACAAAAACATCATATGACTGATGGGTACAGACTGAGGCTAAAGCTAATCATTTTTTTATATTTGCTGCCATAATATTAATGATTTCTGTAGGACTTAACTAGCTACATTTAGTTTTCTGCTTTGACTTTATTAAATCCTGTTATTGAACTCTGTTTCTAGCAGCAGGTAGCCATTTCTCATCTAACCAGATACATGTGCGCTAGCCAGCTAGTGCTCTTTGTAGCTTACCCAGGACTAAACCACTAAGTCAACAGGGGAACAGTTAGCTAGCTCGCTAGCTAGTGAATTACGTAAGGTGAACTATCAAACTAAGCTCGTGAGACAGACATTTCCCCTAGGAGCTTATGGGGACAAAGTCGGAAGTAAGGTATTTGTTTATTTTATTTTTTATTTACATTCAACAGGTGACCAGAAATGTGACTACATGCTAATCTTTGCTGTGAATGTGTTTTTACACTTTGCTAATGTGTTAGCTAACTGTTAGCCCTCACAAGTTTGAAATACTGTGCTTTTAGCTTGGTGATTTCTCTTTCCAAAGATGGCGACGGAAAATTAATTTCACATAACTCCTCACACAAAACACAGGGCCACGGTAAACATGCATTTTGACATCGGGAATTATATGTAGGCTATTTACTAACGTTATATCTATATCAGCGGTGTTTTTGTGGGAGCGTGTGTGAGAGAGTGTGTTTCCAGAGTGAGTCACGTGGCATGGATTACTGTGGATAACGTCCACAGCCAGCAGCCTTCTCTGTTGAGTGCAGGCATTTCCTACTGCCTTAGTGTGTACTCATAAAATCACAGTAACACACACACACACTGCATGTACACACTAAAAAGAGACAAAGACATACTTAGTGCCTGTAAGATTCTTTATCGATGTCCTTATCCTTGCTGTCAGGATGAGGATGTGATTTTTGATCTTTAAAGGTTGTTGACAGCAGACTCTAAGATGTGTGTGTGTGTGTGTGTGTGTGTGTGTGTGTGTGTGTGTGTGTGGGAGAATGGTTGACAGGCATTCACATGAAAACCCACAATGACAGTCAAGGCCCTTGTTGGTTTGTTTATTTAAAACAAAGACTTGTCACTCTGTTATAGGAGGGGGGGGGGGGAAAGATGAGATAATCCTACACAGTTACAGCCAAGGCAAGTAAACAATAGGAACACAGAGAGGAAAAATGTGGAGAATGAAAACTGATTTCAGAGTTTGAACAGGACTTAACTGTCTGTGTGTGTGTGTGTGTGTGTGTGTGTCTATGTATATATGTGTGTGTGTGTATTTGTGTGTTTGAGCTGAAGAGATTTGACTAGTGCACTCCCTCCTCTATACCCTGAATATTTGTGAAGCTTCTGACTTAATAGCTTTCCTCCTCCTCCTCCTCTCCTCCTCCTCCTCCTCCTCCTCCATCTTCTGCTTCAATTGGACTGCTAATTATGTAAAGTGTGGGGCTTGCTGGAAAACACACGCATCCACGCATACTCTCACACGCACAGACTGACAAGTAGCAGCTTAATTACCATCTGAAATGACATCCTCATTGCTGCTGATATCTCTCTTAAGAAATACCAAGTTACAGAGCAGCACATGCTGAACCCATGACTGTGCCACTGCATTGTACATGTGTGTAAGGTTTCATAGATTCTGTGTTGTGCAATCGAACAACTCTAAACACACTCGCACACAAACACACACACTCTGTGGTTACATGGAGTGCAATCACCTGCAGTATCTTGCTGAGACCAGTTATTAGCTGTGCATTGGGTATGAATGACTATAATCACAGCAGCCGTCTTCACTTTTTGCAGAGAGCGATGTTTAATTCTCTGCCAATGTAAAGTTATGTTTGGTTGAGCAGCTCAGCTGGCTCCACTTCTTACAGCTCTGACATTGCTATAGGAAGCTGTTCATGACTCTTTATCTTGTTCAAGAAGGCTCAGAGAAGTAGTTTGACATTTTGCGATATTTGGACTACCCCTACATACTATACATACACACATAGGCCTCCATAAATGTATCTCATGTGTACACATACACACTAACGTCTAGCAAAATCCATAACAAATTAAGTTGAAAAGAAAAAGAAAGAAAAAACAATGATAACCTGGTGACATTTAAACACCCTTGTCACTCCTACAGTATATTGCATAAACACCATTTCCTTATATTTTTGAATTGATTTATGGCCCTAAGCTCCACTTTCATTTTGTTCCAAACTCTTACTCCCATAGCAGAAACACAAAAACCTCTCCTTGGAGGTTTTGCAATCATAGTTTCCCCTTAAAATATAACCCATATGTAACTTTGTTATGGCTGCTAGTTAGCTCAGTGTGACATAGACACTTGAAACTGTTGTTGCATTTAAGTTACTAGGAAACCTGCGCATTTTTCTGACTAGAAATAGTGCTTACCGTATTTGCTTATTTTCCACAGAAAAACCACAAATGATCATTTTTACACACTACCTTTAGAACGAACCTCCAGTTTCTGCCTTTGTGGGATAACCTAGTAGACAATTATAATCTACATTTAGCCAGCCTGCCCTCATGAAATGGTGTAAAAATAGCAGTCATTGTACGTGTTATTCACTAATATCGAGCTTTTCGCATGTCATTTGACGCCGTTCAGTCCCCATAGATTTACATTAACCCCAGCGTGCACTCACCTTTAGTTTACATAATCTGGATGAACTACTTGCACAAACTGTCTGATCATCTTACTCTCCTGTTATAGATACAGTATGTTGCTGTGTTCCAATATCACAGCAGTGACTTTGGTGAGTATTGTATGAAAAAAACATCCAAAAACTAACAAATAAGATCGAGGTTGTAATGGACTTAACCCTCTGTTAAAGCATCTCACGTCTTGTAGAGTAAGTTCAATGTGGCCAAGACAACTTGACAACTTGTTCATTGCAAAGTAAACCATAGAAGTGTGATGCTGTGAATTTTTCTGGTGAGAGCAGGTTTGTGTGCTCAGCACTGCAGGGCTGCAGGCAGGCCCACCGGTATGAACCTAGAAAATGAGCACACTGCTGAGGGCAATCAAGACTGACACTGTCCAACATGGCCACAGCCAGTGTGTTTGTCTGTCATATTCTTCACACACTGGCTGTCATTTCTTTTTCTTTCAATTTGTTTTATTTTTTTTGTTAGTTTTTAAGATTTTGATTTAATACAGTAATTGTTACTAATAACTTGACTTTATTGGAGGTCAAAGACTAACAAGACATTCTTAACTTTTCTCAACACCTTGTGTGTGCTGTCCTCATCCTTTTAGTCATGCAGAAATTCTGTACGTTTGATAGATGAAGACATGGGTTGTGTGAGGCGGAGAAGTGATTTTTATTCTGCCAATCATTCCTTATCAGTTAGACGTGAACTTTTATAGAGCTCACTCATAGACACTCCTCTTACTAAATAAACCGATTGGACGTCTTCTAAATAAACTCATCTTTCCTCTGGTTTGGTTTTTTGCCAAAGCTTTGGGTGGAATGAAATAGATTGGACAGTCAACCTAAAAAGTTCCCTCTCCTTCCTAAGACAATAAAAATCCATTTGACTACAACACACCTGATCCCTGCTGTGAATAATCGATGACAGTCAGACATGATGGGGACTACTCTGCCCCAAAAAGGATCTGTGCACCAAACACAGACCTCTAAAATCCACTGCTATTATGTTGGAGCTTACTTAAGCCACTTCACAGCATTTCCTGTGGATCCCTACAGCTTGTTGTTTATTCAGAAGGTTTTTAAGCTGATTCTTGTGGCTATTTTGCAACAATGGAAATACTATGAATATTTGAAGGAGCAAATCACTTTATTTTAATTTGAAGTGAAATAGTTTTGATTCAGGAATTTCCAATATTTCATAGTATATGAATAAATATGAGAAAATTGATTTTTCATAAGCTACAGCTGTATATAAAGCTGATAATATTTGCATGATAACATGCTAACCCAGGACTTTAAACTTTGGTGAATTTCATAAGCATGCTAGAATATAGAAAAATAGAAAAGCTGGTATTTACTGTACAGCCAACGTCGATTGCATTTTTATCATATTTCCATGTATTGTTACACTCTAGTCTATTTCTCCTGCCTAGCAGCTTCAGTGGTCCATTATTTATATCATGAAATTGGAACAAAGGTCTCCTTTAGACCTTGCTGTTTCAAAAAGAGTTCTTGCAATAATGTTTTTAAAAGCCAGCAGGCTATTGTTCTTTGAGAAACGACAAGTCCATTTACAAGAACGTTTCAGTGGAGCCCCAATGTCAAATTCTCATATTTACAATTCTGTCAGAATTGGTTTACCAAGGACTCAGTGCCAAGTGTTCTTTAACTCCACACTGGACATCACAGTTTGTTTTATAGGGTGCTTTTCATGTCCTTCTTGTCTCTTTGAGTTCTCTGAGCTGCAGATTGACTCTCACCACGTTCTTGTTTTTTCCTGCTAGTCTGAGCCTGGGACCTGACCTGGCTCACAAATCAATATGTGCCTCTGTCAGTTAAGAGATCCGTCTGTGAACTGGCTGGGGTGCATGCATGTGTAGATATTTGAGTCTTTTTTTTTTTTTTTCTCCTGATGTGTGTGTCTCTGTGTGCGAGAGCGAGAGAGCAAAGGAGACATGAAGAGGGAGGGAGTCTGTGCAATTTAAAATTGAGTAGAACAATGGTGAGCCAAGGTTTCATTATCCTCCAGGCTACTGTACCCACACAGTCGACAGCTTGTTCATAGAATGGATTTTACAACAGCCCTAAAAGCAACACAGACAAATGTTGGATTTTTATAGCCGAGCACTTCTTGCTGAGATGAATGGTTTAGTGGTCTCGCTCTGCTTATAAATGAATTTTCCAACACATCACATGAATTTTGACATTTAAGTGAAGGGAAAAATCCAATAGCACTGATAATGCATTAACGATTGCATGAGTAAACATTTTTTCTCTCAGCATGTCGGCATTGTGAACGGCACTTTACTCAGTAGACCACGTGTAAAGGGGAAGAAGAAAAAGCACACAGCATGCGACACGTCACGTGACATTGCACTGGTTACAGGTACCCCCCCCCCCCCCCCCCCCCCCCCCTCTCTCTCGTGTGATGTTCACCTACAGCCTCAGCAGTTCCCTGGATGCAGCCAAATGCTGGTGCATTTCAGAGGCCACAGGGCTATTTTTTCTTTAAAAGCTGAGGTGTCAAAACAGGTATTTCATGGTTGGATACCCTTTTTAATCTGTCTCTCTCTCCCCAAGAGGCTTCCAGTCTGCTGACAGACCTCCTCTTTCTTTGCCACACTCGCTCTGGCTCTCTCTCTCCCTCTTTCCAACTCATAAGATTTGAACACAATCCCTTCAAACCTCCTCATCTATTTATACTTTATTGTCTATGTTAAAAAAGTAAAGTAACACTCACAAAAAAGTAAAAAAGACATCAGAAAAGAAAAAGAAAAAGAAAAGAAAAAATATTAAATTAATACATTAAAAAAGGGAGTCCCACTGCCACCCCCAACTGTTGCATCAGTCACCCCTATACAGTACACATACTGAACATACTGTGCCTTCTCCTATCCATGTATAGTGAAAGTAAAAATAGAAATTATACAAGTACACAAGGCAATAACAGGGTGGATGATGTTGATAAAAAATAAGTTAATAAATGAAATGCAGACAGATAAGCAATAAAATTAAATTTAAAATACCTAAATAAATGAAATAAAACCATCAATACAACAACTAAAACAAACAAACAAACAAAAAATATATACTATATACAAATATAGTCAAATAAGATCAAAACAAAAGCAGTAAAGGGGAGAATTAGAGACTGGTAATAACAGGTCTGATAACATAAATCATCCAGTGGAAGTATTCCAGTCCCTTATTTACAGTGTCCTGGAGGAGTGTTTTCTGCAGTCTCAGTGTTCCCCACTGATTTTTCATTTCAAGATTTCACAATTAGAGTAAAAAGACACCAACCGACAGCGACGGAGGGGAGTTGCCAGGGAGAGAGGGGGGAAGTAGCATGATGATTTAATTTTCTGCACACTGAGCAGCGTGTGTGCAGCCTTCAGCAGCCTGAGCTCCCAGACACTCACCTGTCACTCCATGGATGATGAATACAGCTGCAACTGGGCATGTGGGACCTGTGTGTGTGTGTGTGTGTCTGTGTGTGTGTTTGGGTGCGCGTGCATGTGTGTGTGCATATTTTTCAGTGATAAAATATGAAGAGACACACATGCAAGCAGGTTCCAACTTTAAAATAGGTTCAGTTTTCTTCACCGTGTGTGTGTGTGTGTGTGTTTGCTTTCATAGCACGCATTCTCTTTTATCTTATCAGAAGCTTTGGTAGCATAAACAAAGCTGTCAGACGGATGTGAAGTGTATGAAATATATTGCTGTATTTTATGCTGTTATGATAGTATCTGTTGTTGTTTTTTACGCACCCACACGCGCGCGCACACTCACAGAGTCGGACACAGCCTCTCCCCGCTGGTTCCACAGACAGTACATCAAAGATATTTGTGCTTAAATCACCGTCAATGTTAAAAAAAACCCTCTCTTGTCTCTTCCTCTCACAGAGTCTTCCATCCTGTCCTTCGATGGCAGCATGTACATGAAGGTCGTGATGCCCAACGTCATGCACACCGAGGCCGAGGACGTGTCCCTCCGCTTCAGGTCCCAGCGGGCGTTCGGTCTGCTCATGGCCGCCACGTCCCGCGAGTCGGCCGACACGTTACGGCTGGAGCTGGACAGCGGGAGGGTCAAACTGACTGTCAACCTAGGTATCGTATAAACCTCCCCCCTCCAGTCCAAGAGGAGGCCTCAATGTTTTTGTGTCTTCATACTTTTGTCTATTTTCTTTCTTTTTTTATGGTCCAGACTTGATATCAGACCTAACACGTACTAAAACCTGTTTTTTCTAGTTTGTCTTCGTAGTTGCATGCACTGTTGCCTGAATCGTAACTTTTTCTGCCTTGATGCTGAGTTGTTGTTGTAGATTTTTTTATATCCATCAATCTAACACTTAACAAAGTTATCCATGCTCCGCTGTACATCTTTTGAACAGATCATAGATCATTTTTGTCATGCTCATTATCGTGGACAAATAGATTTTTCCAAAGGCGCAGCTTTTTTGCTTTTTAGATTACTTTAATAGATGGCACTGTGTTCAGGCATTAATTCAGATAGCAACTGATAATAATCTGCCATCTATTCAGAAGTGCAGGTAAGCGTCGGTACATTTCAGTGCTGCACTAATTGTATGCATTTTTGTGGTGTTTTTTTATTTTTTATTATTGTTTTCCTCATGATAGCAGGTTCATGTTTCTCTCTTTCCATTAGTAACCCTTGGTCTAGCTGGCATCTCCCATGCCTTGTTCAAAGATGGCACTCACCCCTTCAAAGGCCCCGAGCCTGCGGCCCATCTGGCAAACAGCCCGATGCCACAGCACCCAGCGCGCCTGCAGATGGTGGCACGAGTGGTACATTTAAGTAGAGTGCAGGCTTTTACACCAGTGACCCTAGGATAGATCAATTTGAAATAAAGTTTATGGATACATAAAAAAAAACACCTGAACTGAATCTAACTAATCTACTTTAGAATCCAATATACTTGGCTGCCACAGCTGCTAAAAGCATGAACCATGTGTAGTCAGTATTTCATGTTTTTAAAGTGCACTGTGGTCTTTTTCTCTAACAGTTAAAACTTAAAATTTAATACAAGCCAAATTCTAAGCTACAGTAATAAGTGTAATTCATAGAGCCCTGTAGGATCCTCTGTTTAGGCCTCTGTACGGCGTTGGTGCTGCGTGGCTCGAGGCTGTTTGCTCCCACTTTTCTGTTGCGGTTGACGGCACATGACCAGCCTGGTCACATGGATTTCAACCTGCACCTGCCAAACACAGGTTCAGTGCTCTCTCTCCCTTGGATGGAGATTTTCATGAAAAGCCCCAATTTTAGTGACACATAATCTACAAAAGGCTTTATTTTAGATCATACAGTGGGCTACTGTTACAATATTTTGGCTCCACTTGCTGGGTTGCAAAATCGATGTGGCCATTGAATCGCAAACGACCATTTTGAAATTTTACAATTCGACATGTAACCAAACATTTTCACTTTTCAAGAAATAACAAACACTCTAATGACATGTTGGATCTAATTAAAACAAAGAATACAGCTTATTTTAATCAGCAAAATTGAACAGCATTAGTGCAGTGTTATTTATAAAGAATTGGATTGGGATTAAATTGGATTTCCACTATCAGTATGGTAACACTGACCCATCAGTAGCCAAGCAGGCTAAAATGGCTGCCAGCGTCATGTGACCGTCCCCGGAAGGTGGCTTTTCTTACTCTTGGATGTCTGCAGCCATAACCTTGAAGGATGCGATTTCATCTGTCACTTATTCTCCCCTCCCCATCTAGACTGTGTCAGGATAAACTGTAACACCAGTAAGTCAACATTCTTCTTCTGCAGCCTTCTTCCTACAATCAATGTTTGATTATAGCCTGTGTGCTAGATGTAAGGGCAGGAATGTGTGAATGCAGGGGACTGATAAGAGGATTTCTCAGATAAGAGGGGGAAAAGTCATAGCCAGAGATCAAAGTTATGCAAATCAGACTTAATGTACTCTATATATTTTAAAATGGCCCATTTTTCAAATTAATTCAGGCAACTTGTTCTTAATCTTCCCCTTTGTGCCTATAGCTACTGAACATTTGCACTTTCTCTATGGGCTATATTGTTTTTCCCAATTATACTGTAATATATTGCTGTGTCTTTCACTTGTTTTGTTTTCTTGCCTTCCTTATTGTACCACGTACTGCTTTATATAGGCTCCTAATACGATAAACAGAAGGTGTTAGCAGTCATGCTCTTACTCATGAAGAGGACTCTTATTATTCACAGGCTTGTGGAGAATGGGAAATGAGCAAAGTGAGAAAGAGAGTTGAGCGGTTTCAGGTCGTCCTACTGTATCTGAGGTGGCAAATTTTAGATGCTGGGTCATATTGATTAGGCTAATCACTGTTATCAGATAATAAGCCAGTGCACATGCATACACTATACAGAGACATGTAGCAAAGGAGATAATCATGAATTGTTGCTCAACGCATATTGAATTCTTGAACGTCACAGGTTTTTCTCAGTTTGTAACCAGCTGATTTGACACATTCACATTCAAAACATCCAAATATTTGAAATGTAGTGTTGAAGGCACATGAAAGCAAACACTGACACTTTATATTACCTTCCTCAAACTGTACACATTATCTGCAGGGTTCGGCCAGCAATGGGCAGCACAAGTTTAGTCAACAAAATAAAATCCTGAATCTGCAGAAGAAATCATTAAGTGACTAAACAATACTGCTGTTTGAATTTAAATTGTAGGTTCAACATTGTTCAGCTGCTTTAGAGACTCTGAGTTAGCTGCTCTGGCCTTAAACAGAAACACAGTGTGGCTGGATTGCCCTCTAGTGGTTGGTTACATGAATTACTGCACAGAACGCTCAACTGGATCTACCTACTGTATTAAAAGCCTCAGTAAAACTACATTTGAGCAAATCTGCTGTAATTAAACTGGAATTAATTAAGTCTGAATGAGGTCCGTGTATAACTTGGTGGGGGGGTTGTCATTTAAATCTATCAGCCAATTGGATATGAGCCAGATACAGTAGATGGATAACGAGAGAGAGAGAGAGAGAGTTTTATGAAAATCTATGCTATGTTCTTTGGGCTGAGTCACAGTCTGAGTCCTTGTCTGAGTAACAGCAAATGTTTTCTTATATTTTGCAGTCAGTTGTGATTTGTATTGTTTTCCTCTGTTGTCTGATCCAAACCAAATTTTTGTTTCTTGCTGTTTTCAGATGAGTAATATGTTATTTCCATAATGAGACAGAATATTTTTCTTTTCTTGGTTAATTCATCTAGCCTGTTGCCTGAAAACAAAGATTTGGTTTGTGCTTGTGCTTCCCCCATCCCTTGACTAACTAACCCTCCTCTTCAGGCAAGGGCCCTGAGGTTCTTTATGCCGGACAAAAGCTCAACGACAATGAGTGGCACTCGGTACGAGTGCTCCGCCGCGGTAAAAACTTCAAAATCACTGTGGATGACGACATGGCTGAAGGTATTTCTCTCGTGAACAATTTACCTGCTGTTTTGCAATATCCATGGTACACATGTTTATTTATTTTCCTTTGTTTTACCTTTCTTCTCAACAACATCTTTTTATTTATTGTCTCATCCTGTCTCAGTTTCACTGTAGCTTTCAGCAAGATTAGATTTCCTAATTGAGACCCCTTTCTGGTTATTTTCTTCTGATAAAATTAAAAATAAAACAGACTTTTGACCATGAAACTGAAAAAAAAAAATCAGAGATGGGTACTTAATGTGTGACAGTATGTTCATGTTGTGCTTCTTGTTTGATATGAGTGTGTCATATTGATTATTCATAATATAAATAAGCACCATTTTGGGAAAATGACACACTGATTGCCTGGTTTCTGATAATTGATCAAACAGAAATAATGACCTGATACCTTGATACTTTTATAATTTTTCTTTGACCTCAAGCTTTAGTAGCGTTACTTCATCGATGTGACCCAAAGTAAAACTCTGCTAATGCTGTGTGGAGGTCAGGTCTGTCTTATCCCTCCTTCTCGTCAACTTCCCTCATCCCTCGGCTTCTTCTCCGTTCTCTTCCCTTGTCCACCTCAGGCCAGATGGCCGGTGACCACACCCGTCTGGAGTTCAACAACGTGGAGACGGGCATCTTGACCGAGAGGCGCTTCGTCTCCTCTGCTCCCTCCTCCTTCATAGGACATCTTCAGGTAGGGAGCGCAATAAGTACTTGATGCAGCAGATGTTGATTATTGATTAAACCTGAAGAGGATGGTTACTTCTTTGTAGTAATTTTTCATCATCATAGCCAAAGATCACATTATCATATTAAAGGGATAGTTCACTCAAAATTGAAATTTTCTCATTGAAAATTACTCATTATCTACTCACCCTCATGTCGACTAAGGGTTGGGAGAAGTTTCAGAGTCCTCTGTGGCTTCTCTGAGTTACAGCGGGGCTCCGTGCAGCACTGCATGTCCATATGACGGTTGCAAAGGGATACCACTTTTCTTCGTAACAAAAAGACACACCAAAAAACATCCAAATACCTCCATAGTGCTCGTATGTAATGTCCGTCTTGAGATTTGCGGCAGTGTCATCTCTCGCGAGATTTGGACGGACCAGGAAGAGGAGCTTCCGCTACAAACAAGCTTGAAATATAGACTTATTTCATTTTTTTCGGAACAATTTCTCATGTTGGGGCTTCAATACAAGACGGACATTACATACGAACAGCATGGAGGTATTTGGATGTTTTTTGGTGTGTCTTTTTGTTGGTATCCATTTACAACCGTTATATGGACATGCACTGCTACGCTGAGACCCCCTGTAACTCAGAGAAGCCACGGAGGACTCTGAAACTTCTCCCAGCCCTTAGTCGACATGAGGGTGAGTAGATAATGAGTGAAATTTCAATTTTGGGTGAACTATTCTTTTAAGTTCATTACGATTGTTTTGCTTTGATTGGTTACTAAATAACTAAATAGTAGTTTTGTCATCTGGGAATGTATTCATCAGCCCACCTCTCTGTAACTGTCCCCACAGAGCCTGAAGTTCAACGGCATGCAGTACATCGACATGTGCAAGAACGGAGACATCGACTTCTGCGAGCTCAACGCCCGTTTCGGCATGCGCTTCATCATCGCCGATCCCGTGACCTTCAAGACCAAAGGCAGTTACCTGGGCTTGGCCACTCTGCAGGCGTATACCACAATGCACCTCTTCTTTCAGTTCAAAACCACCTCCCCCGATGGTTTCATCATCTTCAACAGCGGCGATGGGAACGACTTTATCGCTGTTGAACTGGTCAAAGGGTGAGTGGGGCGGTGTCACGTTGATGTTTTTTTATTCCATGGTCTCCAGCCCAAATGTTTTTATTAGAAATAAAGCAGCAGCGCAGGCGGTTTCATAAGAAATTGTTCATTTAACTATGCTGAACAAATATCGATCCCAAATCTCCTGTGCACCGTTTGTGAGCTTGTAAAAACATAAAAATCATTGTGTTTTGGTGAAGATTGTTATCAGATTGAATCAGTCTGGGAAGATAAAAATAGACGCACACACACACATATGCTAACAAACTCTGATCTCTTCATCTCCTGCTTCCTCCTGCCAGGTTTATCCATTATGTGTTTGACCTGGGGAATGGGCCGAGTCTGTTGAAGGGGAACAGTGACAACTCACTGAACGATAACCAGTGGCACAATGTGGTTATCACGCGGGACGCTTCCAACACACACACACTCAAGGTGGACTCAAAGTCAGTAACGCAGAATGTCAACGGAGCCAAGAACCTCGACCTCAAAGGTACAGTATCACACCCTTGCTGTCTGAGAAATTCATATGATCATCTAACGGCGTCCCAACGTCTCAAGCAGTCCGCCCGCACACGACCCGGACCTCAGTCTGACCCGAGTCAAAAGTCTGAAATCTCCAACAAAATCAAAGACTCAGAGCTCCACTGTAACACCAAAGAATTTTGACTCACTGAATTTCAGTGGCTGGACTTCACACTCTCCCCGAAGATAAAAAATTAACTTGTAAAAAAAAGTGTGAAAATGAATCAGCTTTTAATTTTCCTCACAGTGGATACACTTTAAGTCAGAGGCACTTAAACATTTTAATTAAACATCCACATTGGAGTTTTACACGGGGTCAGAGATCTGGAACAATGCAATCAAAATGCAAATACAATTGTTTCAAGTCCCCAAGTGCCTTTTCTAACACTGCTAACGTTGTTATAGTTTTGTCTGCTGATTTATAACAGCAGATCTGAAACATGAACTTCCTCCTTTAAAGGGATAGTTCAACATTTTGGCAAATTGGCCCATTGCCATAATCCCTATAGTTTTAGGAGTAGGTTTGTTACCTTTAATTGTTAGTGCAAGCTATTTTTAGAACGGTGGAGCAGAGCTGCGAGCTGCTCAGAGCTACGCTACGGAGGCTAGTGGGATTTCTTGGTTTCCCTCATCAAACTCATCAAATACACAATCCAACAACTCCAAAACGCTCTAGTGGACAAGTTATGACCTGCACATTCACCACACTATGAGACAATAACGGAACGTGAAAGCTCATCAGCGGTTTTGCATGAATTTACCTACTCCTAAAACTATAGGGATTATGGCAATGAGCCAATTTGCCAAAATGTTGAACTATCCCTTTGAGTCTTTAGTGACATTTTCTTTAATGCCCACGAGTGGACTTGAAACAGAAGGCTTACACTCTCCAGCGACTTTCATATGTTTTTCCAGGGGTGTTAAATAGAATCATCTGCAAACAGGTCTGACATCTGCTGGCTTCTGTGCTCACTTCATTTATACACTCGTTTATTCACCCCTCCCTTCCTCCCTTCAGGTGACCTGTTCATCGGAGGTCTGGGACCCAACATGTACCAGAACCTGCCTAAGCTGGTGGTTTCTCGGGAAGGCTTCCAGGGCTGCTTGGCCTCAGTTGACCTCAATGGCCGCCTGCCAGACCTCATCAATGATGCCCTTTTCCGCAGCGGGCAGATTGAGCGTGGCTGTGAAGGTACAGATGGCCCGTAGCGTCTAAGAATCATGACCTGCCGTGTGAGATTTATTAGTCTAATTAGACCTCTCTTCAGTGGCCCTTAAAGCCATCCGCTGGCATTGTTAATCCCACTTATTTTCTTTCTCTTCGCCAGGTATTTGTCACATTATGGGATAAAATTTGTCATTCAGTTTCCCCTAATAATGGCTTGTTAACCTTTTTTGTTGCATCGCTTTATTTTTTGACTGCAAGTATTAAAACACAACTTGCAAAAGCAACGCCGATAAAAACAAGCATTTTCAGGTCTCATTAAAATATAACAAATTGTAGATAATTTCACAGAGTAAGGCAACTTTAATTAACCCCCTAATTGATGCGTATGTTTAAACACCATCATGACTTCTTCCCCTCTCCAACCCCTGAAATTACCATCCTCAAGCAAACCAGCATGTTGCTGCATCAGAATACAAATAAGCTGCTGATGTGTTTGTTGCTGTAGTCAGATTTGACTTGAAGTTGTTTCCATCCATATTACAGTAACTGCTGAGCTGTGCTTCCATGCCTAAAACCTAATAGTGTTTAGAAAACGTATGCCCCTTGTGTGCGGTGCAGGCCTCAACATATTTTCCTCTAGAGGGCAGCAGAAGATTGAAATAAGTTCAAACCAACACATCAGGCATTATGAGCAGGGCCTAGCACCCTCTAACTAACTGTATTATGATGTATGTAGGAGCTGAGCCCCACTGCCAGATCAATAGCCAACGTTGCACCCTGCAAAAGTGACAAACTTGTACAAGTTTTAAGAACTCTTAACAGTGCTGCTCCCTCACTAACCTTTACTCTTGTTTCCGCTCTGCTCTGTTCTGTTTGTTATTTTCTTTCTGCGCTAACAAAGTTGGTTTCACCAAAGCCGACCTGCAAGGTAGAGGGTTAAACTCCACCTCTCCGAGGGCTGCTCGCCTGAAAGTCTGCTGTGTGCAATGCATCGTGGGTGTCACCATGGCAATAATGCCCCCCTCTTGGTGCTGCGGAGGTGACTCGCTCTCTGAAAAGAAAAGTTCATATGAGGAGAAACTGAGAGAGACAGAGAGAAAGAATAAGTGATTAAATAACCAGAGGCAGAAAATAGTGTATGATTACTGCCTGGTTTATACAACAGCACTGCTGTAGTGTTAATGTAGATAAATAGTGTATTTGTTAGTGTTCTAAACCATTCACCGCTAACTGCCTGACTTGGGGGATGTATCCAATAAAGTTGTAAAAAATTGAGTATACAGTTTAATTATAATGTGAACAGACGAGGTCAGATAAGTGAGGTTCATGTGGGTATGTGGTTGTCGGGTAGACTGTGTAAAAAGCGGAGGCAGACAGCCACAGCGCTGTGTTCTTGTATGAAAATGCCAGTCGAAACAGAAGAAAGAGGCTGTCACTGCACATCCAAACACTGTCAGCCTGCTGCTGATGTATCAGACCTCTGTCTCTCTCTTCCTCTCTTCCTTTTTTTTTGTTACTTTCTCAAGAACCCATCATGTTGGCTACTTTACCTAGACAAGTGTTTTTCAGAGAGCGAGCGGCCTCCTGCTGCAGCTATCCAACACAGAGAAGTCCTCCGTGGCTCGCACCAGTAAACAATCACTGCTCTGTGCTACAGGCATGAGATTCACACTGCTGCCATATGCAGAAATACACGTGTGCTCACCTTATGGGGACGCCTGGTCGACTGCCATCACTGTACATTACACAGTAAATGCACTTTCAGCCGGCAAACTTTAAGTGTCTTCTTCTTTTTCTTCACATTTTTCTTGCACAAGACAATTGCTCTTAAACACAGTTTACCTGCACTTGTCTGCCCATTTATTTTTGGACTGTCTGTTTAATTTGACTCCACTTTCGTCCGTCTCCTCTGTGGTTATCGGAGGTGTTTTCTGTTGAGATTTCACCCCCCCGTGTCTGTCTAGACTCCGACGGGGATTGTTTATCTTGTTATCTCTGCCGTGCGCTTGTCCTTATCTGCATTCCCTCTCAGTAGAAAGTATTCAAAACGAAGAGCTACGTATGTGTGGTGTAGAGGAATAGCAAACACACATCCAGTTTGACTTTGAATACCCTCCTCGGCTCCCGTCTGCCTGACGTGCATACACGAGGATATGCACTGTGTTCTCAAGTTCTCTTTGCGTTTCTTTCTTTTCTCTTCCACTTCTTCATGAATTCTGTCTGTCCAGTGTGTCTACTGTCCACCGTCTTCACAGCGAAAGAGATGTTTAGACAGAACAATTATCGCCAGGGTCATTCTGATGCCATTTTTTTTGTAAAAATGCGCATCGTTAAATGGAGTTGTCTTTTGCTAAAAAAGGTTGTTTTTGGTTTTTTTTATGTCTCGTCTTGCTTGTTCATAGAGGGAATGCAGTGTTCTAAGTTTTACTCTGCTAAAACTTTCTTGGAAACATGTCGGAATGATGAAAAGTTTTTGCATGCAAATCCACCTGTACACACTCTCCGAAAGAAGGAAATGAAAGGATGTTGACAGTGTCATCACATCAGCCGGGCCGGGATCTAATTCATCTGCAGCATCATGTTTTCAATGCAGATTAGGAGGGAAAGCAGCATCCTGTACAGCTGCTTGTCTGTAATTAATTCACCGCTTGAGAAGCGTGCTGTTGATCCTGTGAAAACCTGGCGCCTCTTCTTCTTCTGCATCACCGTCTCAGTGCCACGCTTTTAACCCAGCATGAAACAGGATTCCTCAGACTGTTTTTAAGTGTGTCGGTGCTCCGGGTCAGGCTTCCTGTGGTGACACTGTTTGCTCCCGGTTATTTCTTGGAGGCCTACATGCTGTATATATATCTACCTCTGTAGAGTGCATTTCTTCTGCATGGGTCCTGCATTGTTAAGGCTCAGCAGTGGCTCTTACTGCTGCTTGACTGTGCACCTGTTGTATCCCCCTCTCTCTTTCTCTCTCTTTCTCTCTCTCTCTCTCCATCCCATCATCCTCCAGGCCCGAGCACGACCTGCCAGGAGGACTCGTGCGCCAACATGGGCGTGTGCATCCAGCAGTGGGAGAACTTCACCTGTGACTGCACCATGACGTCATACACAGGGACTCACTGCAACGACCGTGAGTACCATTTTATTTTAAATGTACCTGGACTGGGTGCATTAAAGGAGCATTCCTGTGATTTTTTTTTTTACGCTGAAAGTGATTTAACAGCTGTTTGAAACTGATGTTTAAAGACTTTTGGGTCTCTGGAGAGAGAGCCACTGTTGCAAACTGTGAGCGCTGTTTGAATGGCATGGGTATTTATTTACCTTTCTGGGGGCATTTCAGTAATAGCCAAGCTGCCTTGTGGGAAATGTAGACTCCTGTGTTTTTGTCAACCGGCAACAGTCAGGACATCTTGGCCTTCTGGCCTTGAGGCACCCCCCCCCCCCCCCCCCACACACACACACACCCCTCCCACCCCTTTATTGAAGTGCAATACTAACTAGCCGGAGGGCTCCTTCCACCACACCTGTGCACTCAGTCAACACCAGGTACACTCAACTGCAACATTATGCTGATGTGACATTGTGCTGACCATACGCTGTGTACAGAAGTGCATACATACAAACACATTGCACAATTCACCCTCACACACACACACACACACACACACACACACACACACACACACACACACTTACGGTGAGTTTCATACCCTTGACTCCAGGACTCAAAGCTGTTTCCCTCATTTGTTTATTAAAGCCTTTGTTAGATTTGCTGCATGGAAGCGGTGCTGAGCGCTCCATGTGATCTTTAAATGAAGCAACTGCTGGCTGCATTTGTTGAGGATGTTTTTTTTTTTTCTTTACTGCAATGCAGGCAATTTGTCGTAACAGGTTTTGCTTGATGTTCTACGCTTTCACATTTTTGGGCTTTGGAGTAAAACGGCCGTGACTGATGATGTGTAAAATATCCACTTGTGCCTGAATCGTCTCTTCATAAAACGTCCTTCAAACAGCTATCGCCGAAGTTGAAGTGTGAGTCCGTGTGCGCGCGTGCCATTCGTGTGTGCGTAGGGATCTCTCATCCCCATGACGACAAGGGACTTCCCCTCAGTAATCATGGTTGGCGGTCTTTCATTTAGCGGTTAATAGCGGGGGCATACTGCTGCTGGGCCAGACTAATGAGGTGGTGAAGGCTGTTAGGAGAGCTGCTCTCTGTGAGCCCTGGCATCCCATAATCATCCAGACCTTTCTGATGTCAGACCCAGCCACTGTGTATGACTTCACATCTCTCAAATCCCAATTTTCTTGTTGCTCTCTCTCTCTTTTCTCTTTACGGTTTCTTTTATTTTCTACTTTCCCTCCTCTTACTCTTATTTCACGTCTCCTGCAAAAGATCATCTGACGCAATCGTTTCCATGCAGGGCCAGTAATCGACTCCTGCTCCCGCTTGGTGATGGGAGCTGTGTGTTTATGTGTTAATTAGTGATGAGAGGTCTTCATTAATTCAACTCCTGGCGCTGCCTCGGATGACTTAAAGTGAGCTTTTATTGATTTCATATCGACACAGAGATATTTCTTCTTGAAAGAAAAGAGCACAGATAGGGACGTACTTCACATCTTCGTGACATTGTGGGTTTAAGTCTTAAGTTCTCCTCCTGCTAGTTTTGGAGATAGATGTTCACTAATATTGACCGGACAGTCCAAGCGTATAATAGCATTCTTAACTGAGCGGTATTGCCCTTAATGGGAATTTTGTAGTTGATTTTCTCTTTCTTTTGGTACTCGTTGAAGCAATTTCTTTTCATTTCCTGTGCTGGAAGCGGGGAAAATAAATAATGAAGAGGAATGGAAAAGGATAAAAGAGGCAAAAGTCAGGCAAACAGGCAGTTTTGGTTTGGGAACTTTCCTGGAGTTTACATTTCAGAGAGAGTCAACATGACACCGCCTGGCCCAAGAGTAGGGGTCAAGTTTACTCCTCTTGGACTCCCCCAATCTTCTGTTGTTGACTCTGCCAGCAGCCCTCTGCCCCCGTCATGGTCCCCCGCCCCCCCCGGAGCCCAGCAGTGCAGCCTCGCGCCACCAGATGGCAGTAGATCCACAAGCAGGACCGCACAACTGTCGCTGCGTGCTGGGAGAGAATGAGATGCAATCCCCTGAGCATGAAATCAGCTTTCCTGTTATTTTCCTCCACTGCTTTGCCTCTTGTACTCTCTCTCTTTATCTGCCCCCCCCACCCACCCCATCCCACCACCACCTCCCCCCGCTGCAAACCCACAAGCCCATCCAATTTCTATACTTATGGATCACAGGGAGAATATTGTGCGATCTCCCTCAAACAATGCAAAAGCCCAGTGTAGTGCGATACAATCATATTACCGACAATTTCATTGTTGGATTGAGGTAGCTTGATGAAGATGAAATCGACGGGCACAGTCGTCGCCGCCCCTCGCGTGTGTGTTCTGTGACTGTTTTATTCAGTGAGCACAGCGCTGAGAGAGAGAGAGAGAGAGAGAGAGAGAGAGATTCTAATTAACAGTGTAGGAGTGGAGCTTGTCCCTCTGTTTCTCTTGGTCTCTCCCTCTCTGATAGCTCACAGCAAATATCAGTAATTGTCTTCCTCTCTGGCTCCATTTCTACCCATCGTCCAAATAAAGAAACTCGAACAAAGTAAAGTGAACATTTCTGCCAGTAAAGCCTCTCGCTGTTTCATCTGTGCCAGTTGTTAACGTGTCCCTCTCCGCTCTCCTCCCATTGTAGCCAGCAGGGCTCTAGGTGGCAGAGAAGAAGTGAAAAAAAAAAACACAAAAAAAACCCCTCAGATGGCAAGAACTACCTACACTCTTTCCATTTATTCTTGTGTACCCCTGCAGCCTGCACTTTGTGACTGCACACCTTTACTTATGGGAACAAGACACAAAGAAAGAATTTGCAGAGCTCTTTGCACCGTGCAGGCCGTTCTCAGAGCCGCTCGGACAATCTGGAGGTACATGTCATGCCCAGCTCGGCTTAAAAAAACGGGGAAGGGGTGAACTATTTTTATAGCATTCTCATCCTGCTTGCTTCTGGCTCACCGCTTTTGTCATGCTCATCTCCATCTCCCTGTCGTCTCATATCTATCCCCCTTTTTTTCTCTTTGTCTCCTCTTCTCTCCTCTTCTCTCCTCCTCCTCCTCCTCCTCCTCCTCCTCCTCCTCCTCTTTCTCTGTTTTCTGAGCGGACCTCTTCCTGTCAGGTTCTATGAATACCGCAGAGTTTCATTTAACTCCAAGGACATAGGAGCTGAGGGCCACGCAAAGAAGAGCAGCGGACACTCCTCTTCCACATCCAGAGCAATTACTCAACTTACGTAATAGAATTATTTCTGCAAAGGTCGCTGCATTGTTCCACAGTCAGGAACATGGTAAACAAACAGAGAGCGTTGAGAGGGGAGAGGGAGGCTGAAGACAGGCAACAGGAAACAGTTCGTCGGTCTGATAGTGAAAGCAGTAATTGCTCAGATGGATCTAGTGATGAATTTCTTTGTCAGTCTGACGATGCCGACGAACCCTCTCCGCTCCTGCTTACCCCCAGTGTCCTTATTTCACTTCCCACGGCGTGCTCAGAAGGCTGTGACCGCATCTGGCTAACTGCTAACACAGCAGTGGCACGGCCTCCTTCTCTTTTTTAAAAAGAAAATAATTTTCTCCTCTGTTCATCGGAGGGAGGAAGAAAAAAAATGACAAAAGAGGTGCTAGTCAAGGAAAAAGCTGTGTTTCCTCTGGTCCACAATGTTCTGTTGAGTAGAAAATCATCAGTAATAACAGCATTTTCTCCACATTGACGGATGCGTCTGCTCAACAGTATTAAACCTGGAGGGGCCAAACAATGGCACCATTCACTTTGACACGATGTTAATGAAGAGGGAGAGTTTTTATGACGGACAAATGAGAAACATGTCCACACAAACACATAAGCAGGCTGCTGGTGCAGGGTATCTTTAGACCTCCTCATGCATACTGGAGGAGTTTTTATTTGAGCATTGAATAATTCAACCCACTGTCTCTGTAAATGGGATTAAGTAGCTTGAGGTGGCCCGGACGAGCAAACAGGTGCAGGGCCGGGGGTTTGTTGGCTATAAAGCACTCGGCGGGGCGCTGTGGAACTTGGCAGAGCTTCAGCTGGGCACAGATGTGGCAACTTTAACATCGTAATAGATGCCCAACCTCCTCAGTTGATCAATATTAAAGGGATAGTTCAACATTTTGGCAAATTGGCCCCCATTGCCATAATCCCTATAGTTTTAGCAGTAGGTTTGTTACCTTTGATTGTCGGTGCAAGCTAGATTTAGAACGGCGGAGCAGAACCGTGAGCTGCTCAGAGCTACGCTACGGAGGCTCATGGGAGGGATTTCTTGGTTTCCCTCATCAAACTCATCAAATACACAATCCAACAACTCCAAAACGCTCTGGTGGACAAGTTGTGACCTGCACATTCACCACGTTATGAGATAATAACGGAACGTTACGAGTTGTTTTCGAGGCAAATGCAGAGACTGCATCAGCGGTTTTGCATGAATTTACCTCGAAAAAAACTCACGGCTCTGCTCCGCCGTTCTAAAAATAGCTTCCACTGACAATTAAAGGTAACAAACCTACTCCTAAAACTATTGGGATTATGGCAATGGGCCAATTTGCCAAAATGTTGAACTATCCCTTTAAGATTAAACTGGATAAGGGAAGTCTTGTTTTTCTCCTCGCAAATGCAGAGGGAAAGTTTTTCGACGATATGCGAAAAGCTTTTGGCTAAAGAGGGCTTACAAGTGGAGCATGGAAATATGAGAACATTTGCCTATAAATACCACAGGTAGATCAGAAATGGGCCAAGGGAGTCCCACAGAGAATGATTTGTCCTCTGGGCACAACTCATCCCAAAAGCACACTTTGGAATGATCTCACTCTGTTTGTCATAGTCGCTGTGGTTGATCGCGTTAGTTCGGGAAATTCCCACATGACCGTGGGCTCACGTGACCGGGTCGCTTGAACACTTCCAACAACCGCTTAAAGATCTGACAGCTGCCTGCAGTACCATCGCATGTGAAACATCTTCTGGATGATGGAGGTTTGAAGCTGCTCCTGTTGTTGTGTAACCGTGGCTTGAGGAAACATGTAATTGCCCACCATCAACCCAGTGGAAGCGCCCCAAACAGAAGAGCGCACAAACATAACATCGTCCCTCCAAGGTTTATAATCTCTCTTCCTCTCACTATCACTTTATCACTCCTCTTCCTTGTCTTATGATATCTGTATTAGAGCCAGAGCTGCACGTCCAGCCCTTGGGGGTCTAACGAGCTGTCCCGCTATTGGCTGATCAGGCTAATGATGCTTGCCCAGCACTGCATCATGTCACTGTGATAAGGCTGGATGTCGCTTGTGTCAATCGATGTGTCATTGCCGTGCTCAGAGCCGTAGTATAATTGGATATATGCAGTGCTGCGGATCCTAAACGCCCCTGGGCTAGAAGAAAGAGAATGTAAAACGGGTAAAAAAAAATAAAAAAAATAAGATGGAGGAGAAGATTGGGAGATGTTACTCCTCATGGAGTGTCAATACATCACTGTGTTGAAGAAATGAGCAGTTTTTCATTTTCATTGTCATATGTGAGGGTCTCGGTCTATTTCTGAGCCGATAGTCTTGCGGTTATTGAAAGGTCACAGAGAGCCGCCACCGCTCAATACGTTTATATGAGCAATGACTGCATGTGATGTAGAAGTTGTCACTTGTAATGATAAACCTACAGAGTATTAGCACCTGACTCCGCAGTTTCACTCACTTCTGTTGAGCCGTTTCAGCTCAGTGCTTTTGGCTTTCTGGCCTCGCTCTCTGTTCTTATTAACAAAGCCCTGCGGAGCTGATTTGTAAACACATTAAAGTCGCTGTTACTCACCAGTATGCATTGGGATCTCACTAACATGTTGACTGTGTTCACAAAGCCCCTTTTACCTCCACTAAGGTGATTGTTTGTTGCTTTGTTTGTTTGTCAGCACTGAATTGATTTACACCAGATTTGGTGCAGTGATGGGGCGTTAACCAGGGAGGACCCCGTTCAATTTTGGTAAAACTATGAATTTGTAGAATTTGGTGCAGATTCCGATAATAATCTGGGTATGGATTGCTCGAGTGAATGCCACCCTGGCATTAAATGTCTTCTTCCTCCTTCCTTTTCCTTTCCACTGGCTGCAACTGACTCTGAAAAAATTGCATGAATCCAACAGCAGAACTGTGAATTACTCTGTCTGCATGTCTGTGCCCAGCACCACGTGGTACACAGAAAATAGCAGATGAACACGGTGGAAGATTTAGCAGCTAAAGAGCCTGATATCACCCTGAGGATTCAGTGGAGAACCATGGACGGTGAATATCGGTCCTGTCGTGCAGCATTTGTTTGCATAGAAGAACAACTCATAACAACTCCATAAGTCACTGGTGTGTTTTTAGCTTGTTTTGCTGCTCCAAATTAAGCAAAATCAATTAATAAAGTGACAGGTAATAATGTTTATTTGCTTTCTTTCTGAGAAACAGATAAGACGATGAGCATCAATCTGTATGTTGAGCACAAGATCAACTCTGAATATGATTAGCCGAGCTCAACGTAAACACTGCTGACAGGAGAAAACAGCTCCAGCCAATAACTCCTCATTAAGGCACAAATTGTCATTGTAGATTTGATTGTTCTACAGTTAGAGTTAAACAAACAAGATGCAGTGTGTTAACCACAATGACAGTGTGTATACCTTTGCCAAGACAAGACATTGTCATCCACCAGATCTGGATTATTATTATCTGGATCTCCACCATACTGTACAGAGGTATCTCATAAATATTTCATTTTTACTTCAAAATACAAACTTCATTTCCTTAGAGATTGACTAAAACTTGGAACATGGACCGATCGGCGCCATAGTTGAGTAGTTTCTTCCCTGACCCATGCCCCATCCATCCATTAATCCCCCCCCACCCCACTCCAACCGTCCATACTTGGTGCTCAGACATCAGGCTGATATTGATCTTCTCATCTCATCCTCAGAGGAAAAGCAAATAAAGTTATTTTTCAAGATGTTGAGCCATTCTTTTAAGACACAGACAAAGGCCAAGCACATAATAGTTAACAACCCCTACAGTTGTTGCACCCAGGAGAAGATGGTGGAGGTGTGTGATAAATAAAATCATGACTCCGACCGCCGTCTCCGGACAGACACGTACAGTACAGCTCCTCTCAGTCTTCCAGCAAACTGCCTGGGTGAGCGGAGCGCAGAGATGTTGTATGAGAAGAGAGAGGGAGAGAGGGAGAGGGAGGGAGGGAATGATTGAGTTGAACACATTACAGACAGTTACGATGAGGAGCATCCATCTGTTTTGGTGCCAGGCGGGTAACCTTGAGGCTGTCGGTGCGTTCCCAGCACCCCACCCCGGCCCTCACAGGCTGAGAGCCCGGCCACAGACACATCCATTAACACATGTTCCTAGACACATTTCAGAAGCAACAGCAACACATACAAATCACCCAATCAATACCTCGAATGCCTCACCTGAACTTCGGGGGTTTTGAGCAGGAACATGTCTCGCAGCTCACGCATATGTTTTTCTCTTGCAGGTGAGATATTTCTTTTAGCTGCAGTCTTTCTTTTTTACATCTCTCTTTTATCCTTTGCTTACCTTGGGTAGCTGTTTCTTCTGGTATTGTAATAAAGGTCAAGTGATCCTCTGAAGTGGCAATGCATTGGTGTAAAAAAATAAGTACTATTTCTTCTTGCTTTATATTTTGGGACAACACAGTATAATGCATTTTCTTTTCCTTTTTTTTAGAGAGAAACATAGTGCAGTCATAAAATCTTAGTTTATAGCTTTATTTTGGTGGTAAATAAAGCTCAAACCAGTGACAGCATTCAGTGAGTTGTCTCCAATTCTCACGTGTACACTGCAAAAACTCAAAATCTATCCAAGAATATTTTTCTTATTTCTTGTCAAAATGTCTCATTTCTAGTCAAAACTAATCTCTTTCCACTTAATCATCACATTAAAAATGAACTTGTTTTTAGATCATTTTCACTTGTTTCAAACTAATTTTCACTTGAAATAAGTAGAAACATCTGTCAGTGAAAGCATGTTTTCTGTGCTTGTAATAAGAAAGAAAAACTTGCTCCACTATCAGATTCTTCTACTTATTGCAAGTGAAAATACTTGAAAGAAGTAAAAAGTGTTTAAAAACTAGCTACTTTTATGTGATGAGTCTTAATGTGATTTGTTTTGACTAGAAATGCCATTTTGACTCAAAATAAGACAAATATTCTTGGTATGATTTTGAGTTTTTGCAGTGTATGGCCTTGTTGTGCATTTGTTTTTGTCACTGTTTGTTCACTTGTGTTTGCCTCGGTGGCTTGCGCCTTCAAATATTTCTCTGTGCTCGTCTACAAATTGCTGGAAAATTGTCATTGGGCCACACACTACACAGACACATTTCATGTCTTACCTGGTCAGAACAATGGGCCCAATCAGTAGCCGACATCTCATCAGCTTCTCTGGTGGCTGCTCTCAGTCGCCGTACCTCTGTGGTGTTGTGGACGGTTTTGAAAGGCCACACAAATACAAGTAATCCGTCACGGGTAGACAGCGTTCCCACTCTGCACTTGATTGCACCAGCCAGTACGTACAATAACTCCCCCCTTACCCCCACCCTACCCCCCCGCAAGCTTCACAACACCAATTGAGATGTGCATAGATCAAAAAGAAAGGCGAGTTTGGTCTCATTCTATCACTCTATTGTTCTTGTTACTCTCTCCTCTCCCTCTCCTCCCTCCTTTGTCTCCCAGCAGTGAGGCTGATAGCTCCTCATCACCAGTAGGGAGCTAAACCACTCAAAGCAGACTACAAAGAATAAAGCTCTCCTCTGCCCAGCACTTCCAGGAGGGTACTTGATCTGCAACAAGGAGCATGGATCTACAGTACCAGCTTCCTGTTTGTGGTAACCTCACATCAGTTCAACAAGTGCCAGCCTTTGGTACTGTAGGCCTGATAAAAGGCCATATATGGCGTCCTCGTGTCTCCACAATCACCTTTTAACACTCCTTACCTATCTGCCTACCTTGCACGCAGGCTTTTACATTGGTGACAGGCAATTGCCGGCATTTAGCATCGCAATTAGAGAGGTGGGTTTACCCGGGGGGGCAGTCAAGTCATTCAGTTGCCATAGTGAGTTCAATCACTCAATCATTGGATGGTTGCGGGGATGAAGCGGTTCAACCCACCGAAGAGAGAGAAGAGAAAAAAAAAGAGGAAAGAACATGAAATGGCTCTGTGTGATAGCTTACAGCCATTAATTTTAACCATTAAAGGGCTCTCAGCAGAAGAACCCTGCGGTGCGTCTGAAGGGCACTCATATGGGGGGAATATGCTCCGGTGAGGCGTTCGGTCTCCATCAGATAACACCAACGGTTTACGTCAGGTGAAGGCATTATAAAGGCAATTACCTTTGACATTTTTATCTCCCAAAAGAGCAGACGGGCCTGTCTCACTTATTACACCGAGGCACACCTGAGCTCAACCAGTGGGAAGAATTAGACGTCCTGTCCAGCCCACCTCACCATTTAAAGGTCCTGCATCCTTTTTTCTTTTGTGAGTCTGAAATAACAGGCTGCGAGACATCCTTGAACACCCTTGAAGTAGGAGCTCGCTAATTATGTTTTTCAGCACTTTGAGGAGTTGTAATCTGTTTTGGCTTGAAAATAACCTTATTCTTGACATTGTAAACAGGATTTTCCATTGCAAGATCTTTCTTTTTTTCTTCCCTGCTGCTCTGGACAATTGTAGTCTTTCAAGTGCTCTCTTTGTAAAATATGAGCATAATATTATCTTGTGAAAGTAGATATAAATTTTCCAGACGGCAGATTTATTGTTCTATAACATTTGATCAAATTGTCAATTTAAAGTTTTGTTGTAAAGCCACCAGATATTGCTACAAAATGTGCTGAGTAATTGTTACTAATGGAAACTCATCTCACCAATCATAGATCTCACAGTTGCACAACTGGGCAGCTGCCAGCTGTAAGTCAGGGTTCAAGCAGGTTGTCCTTCTTCCTGTCTATGTGTCAAAGTCTACACTGAGCCTCTATAGACAGCACACACAAGTGACTCAACATCTTGCAGGTTTTGTTGCAAAGTTTGAGGTTCTTAGTTGGGAAGTAAATCCTAACTTTGGGATGATTTAATGCTCATTGTATAATTTTCTGTTACTTGTTGCACTGAGGAAGTGTTTCTGGACTTGGTAGCTCAAATGCACACAAAAGCTGGGAATGACGCATGAGCTGTTACTGACGTTGGAACCAAACGCTGTGTTAGCGCCATGCTAAGACTGAGAAAGCCCACATTCTCAGCACTTACTGTTCACCTCCTGATAATTATCAACCTCTCACTCAAACGTTTCTGCCTTTCTGTCCATCCTGTCTTTTGAACACTTTGCTTCACACTCCTGTTTTTTTTTTTTTTTTTTTTTTTTTAATCCCTTTGCTCAGCCTCATAGCTAGATGACTGCAATTATTTTGTCAGCAGCTTTCTAGTTCATCACGTAGCCCCCACAGATGGTGCTCACAGACTTTCACAGTAGATTGTACAAACTTGCTCTCGGAGTTTAAAGCCTTCGCCTGCAGACTCCCCCCACCTGCCGCGACACGGAGCCCATCAAGGCAGGAATCCTGATCAGCTTGGCCCTTGTCTGAAGTGCAGGCAGGTGCAACACATCATAAACAACCCAGATTGCTTGATCTGCATTGACTAAGGATCACAGATGGAGGAAACTCCTACTGTTGGCAGGATGTTACACTAGATGGCAGTTTTAATCACTAGTGTGGGAGATAATATGACCCCCACATAGCTCCCTTCCAGAGACACTGCATATGTGTTGTAATATTAACTGAGCTTTCCCTATAATGCCGCCCCTTAATGGTAGTGATACAGAGTGTTATCGTAACCCTGTATATACACTAAATTTCCTGCTTTGCAATGAGCTCTTATCACCGTATTGACTTCCAGCATGGATTTAAGGTTTGGTTGGTATTGCCCCTGCCTCTACTACTCTATACTGTCTCTGTGAAGCTATTTTCTTTTTTTTTTTACTTTATATTACAATATGAATGAGCATTACCTTTTAAAAATGTAACACGCTAGTTTCATGTTTTAGCAGCATTTCCACCGAAGTGGCTCATCCTCATCCTACTTGAGGAAGCAGGACATGAAAAAAGCCAGCTCTCTAAAGGTCATTTATATTCATTATACAATAGCCTGGATGAATATGTAATTGTGATTTGCTAAAGGGCTGTTGATTAATTTCACATTACAGCTCTGTCACATAGTTAGTCCTTATCCCACTTAGTCTTTCCCCCTCCTCCAAATGTACAGTATGCGCCTCGTTCACACGGTCACAGTAGATAATGGCTGTCGGCACATGCTCACACCTGGATGGCTTCTGCCCCGTTTTGTGCACATTTTGCCTTCTATACTACTTCTCCTCCCAACATCCAAACACACTAGTCAGACCTCACTGAAATGTGGATGTCAAAAACTATCTGGGTGTTTTTTTGCCTGTCACTGCATGTGAACCTGAACTGAGCTGATAGGAAGCACCAGAAAGCAGGAAAGCACACAACTTTGTGATACACCGCTGCAGAATGTTCAACTGTTAAAAAGAGAAAAAAAAGACTGCTAATTGAGTAAAGGTCACAAGACTGTTTTTAGTTTTCACCTTCTCTGTGACTTCCCACCACTTCTCGCAAACTCCACAGGTTATATCAAACTGCTCTTGCACCTTCATTGATTTGGATTTTTTTATATTTAATGTTGCCTGTTCTTCTCGGCTGTATGTAGTTCCTTTTTTTTTTTAAACTCTGATTGATTTGAAGTTTCAAATATTGCACCATTTTTAAGCCGTGTGAGGTCAGTGAACAAAATCAATAGCAGGAAATTGTTTGTGTATGTCCACACGGCTGATATGCTGCTGTATTTACTTCTCAGAAACAAACAGCAGCAGGCTGCATGACAACCTTGCACTTCATTTACAAGCAGCCTCTCACTTTGCTTCTCAAAGTTACCACACCTTTTTTTTCCCTTTTTTTTTGCTTACCATTCCTCTCAGACATGCACACCCACACACACACTAAGTAGGACACTGATGCCATTTAGATTAGCATCCCATGTGACCAATGCTGACATGAATTTGCTGGGTGACAAGGGACCCAATTACAGCAGAGGGCTGATCGTCCACGGACCCACCGTTTCAAATTGTCTCCCAAGCGTCAAGCAGGGAACAGAAAAATATGTAGTAGTGAGTGTGTGTGTGTGTGTGTGTGTGTGTGTGTGTGTGTGTGTGTGTGTGTGTGTGTGTGTGTGTGTGTGTGTGTGTGTGTGTGTGTGTGTGTGTGTGTGTGTGTGTGTGTGTGTGTGTGTGTGTGTGTGTGTGTTTTTGTGACTGTGAGCCTGTGTACGGGGCTGTAACTGTGTCACTGTCTGTTCACATCTGCGGGGGAGAGGCTAGTTTAAACACCGGGGTCAAATGCATGACTGTAACTGTAACAGTAATGTAAAGTGACTGCTGTCAGTCTTGAGAAGCCTGGTACGAGTTAGGAGCTGACACACGCACACACACCTCCATGCGCACACGGATACAAAGACTTTAGGTGGTACTTTGGGTGCCAGCATGCCCCCTCAGCCTTGATTAGTGTCTTGGCAACTTTGAAAAAAACCACAAAAAAAAATCCCAACAGAACAATAAAAAAGGGTTGAAAAGCTTGTACTTTATCTCTGTCTTGAGCACCGTTTAGCTCCACGACAACAAGGACAGGACAATACCGCCTTAAGGACCGTCGCTTGGTGCATTTATAGCAGCCGAACTTAATAAGCTACAATATAATGAGCAATTTGCAAAGGTCAGGATGATGATGCAGGGTAGTGAGGAAGTAACGCTGCACATCAGACCCGACATGACACAGCAGATGTCTTGTGTCTATATTATGTTATTAACATCTCCCATGCTGTCGGCCGGTCTGTCCTCTGCCTGACAGCTGCCGTAACCAAATCAAACTCAGTGGATTGATCTCTGGACTTTGAAACGGTAGACGGATAAAGACTTACCACTTCCTGTGGTGATACAATCGATTGTAATCAATCTTCCTCGGGCCGAGACTACCCAGCATGCCTCTGACTTAGACTCCAGATTGCATTCTGTATGGGGCAAGCGTGTGTTGAACGTGTGATCATGCATGCTTTTTGTTTATGTGTTTTGCTTTGTTTCTTCCTCCCACCGTGGTCGTGTGTCTTTTTGCAGCATCCCATGCGTGCGTGTGCACATTATCAGCCGTGCGGTCTCTGTTTTATCCCAGGCTATTTTCAAACCGTGTTGGCTTCAGCATGCACTCTCTCTCTCCTCTTGTCCCACTTCTGGAAATGTCTCTGCGGCAACGTGAACCGCACACTCTGCTAGTACCGTTTGTTTTCCCTCCTCTCCGTCCCCTTTGCTTTGGTGAATCGAAACCTCCCTCTCACTGAAACGTCCGCCGCAATAAAAGTATCTCCCATCGGCGGGGTAATTCTTTTGAAAGGCTTTGCGTGCGTATTAGAGGCAGGCTCGGGGAACATACTGGGATGTCATATGTGCCGTCCTGGCATGAGACAGAACGAGTGAGAGTGCCAGAAAAGCCTGCCCCCTCCTCTTTGTCCTACTGTAGCTGCACACTGAGCTGATTCACCTGAGCCAGGCAGATGGGTGTTTGTTTTGGGATTTTCAGTGTTTGTTGGCTCTAAATGAATATTTTACCAAAAAATGGTGTGAGTAATATTCTTTTTTGGCTGGTTTTTATTCTGCTCAGTGAGTGGTCGATAGTGATGGTGGTGGTTTTGCTTTCCATTATTCACCATGTAGTGTGTGGTGAAAGGGAGTGCGTCAGTAACACTGGCCCCGGGCCTTTGCCAGCCCATTACTCCCTTGCTGTTTGGTGTGTGTGTGAGTGTGTGTGTGAGTGTGAGTGGGCTGTGTTCAGGCCTTACTGATTGTTTCTCCGTCGTAGGGACCCTCATTACTGCCCCCACACTGTCACAAGCATCTGCTTTCCCTCCCTCCTCTTCTTTTTCTCCTCCTGGCATGCGTTGCAGTTGGCTCCAAGCGTGCCCCGCGCTGGTCCGACGTGGAGCAAGGAGGGAGGAAGAGATTGCAAAACAAAAACAGAAAAGACATCAAGTATGAGGGAGAGAGGAACTCCACTTCAATAACAACAAAATGGGAGGAAGAAATGGGCACAGAGATCCCAGACACTCATGGGGAAAGAGTTTGGAACATACTCATCAATGTTCTAATAATACTAGGCACTGCCTAATCCACTTTGAAATTCTAAATCGTCTTCACTATTCTAAGGAAAGGTTACATAGAATATACCCTGAGATGTCCCCTATATGTGACAGATGCCTTGTTGCAGAAGACACGTTGCTTCACAGCTTCGTCCTGTGTCCCAAGGATAAAGGACAATTCCGGGCAAATTCAACTCGGGGGGTGTATTTTCCTACACATTCCTAACCGAGAAGTTTATTTACTTGAAGCAAGTCAAGAGTTGATATTCCTGTGTTTATGACACAAACGGTAGCTTTCCGACTGCACCTGAACACACCGCGCACGGCAACTTGGGTCTCGCGCGAGACTCCGAGAGACTTTGAATTAGATGTAGTTTTACAAACATGTCGGCTTGCTTGAAGTAGATAAACTTCTCGGTGCATGTTTGAGTAGCCACCTGACGCTGTCTGTGAAAAAAAATTGCAGCTTTGAGGGATGTAAACAGCCTAAGCAGCGGAACTTGCATCCACTCCCATTCATTGCTGCCGTGGCGATGCGGGGACAGACACAACCACCGCAAAACAGGAGCAATTAAACTGAAAATCTTCAGATTCCTTCTTTTAGACCTAAAATGTTGAGTTGAATTTGCCCGGAATTGTCCTTTAAGACCTTTTGGTTTAATATCTTCGGTTCAGTCTCTAAAATACTTAATATACGTATAGCTGGAGCCTAAACCACCCATTATTATTCTGGGAATATCAGACGATATTAAAAGGTTATTTAACTACCAACAAATTGTTTCCTCTCCTATAGTCTCATCATTGCAAAGAAGCTACTTCTCATGCATTGGAAAAAGAAAGAAGCCCCCATATACATTAAACTCTTGGATGCGTATGATGTAACAATAGTACAATGTGCTCTAATAAAAATATTTGAAAGGGGAGAAAAAAGTATGAGGGAGAGAGAACAAATTTGAGAACACAGAAAGTGCGAACATACTGGCATGTCCGAGCTGTTGGTTTTCACTCGGCTCTTTGCAGGAATCCGTGCAGGCTCAGAGTTTGCTGTCTTTGGACAGAGATCGGTCTGTGGCCCTGCTCCGACCCCTGCCCAGCAGGACCGTCACCCCCAGGCACCACTACCCAGGAGAGAGAGCAACTTTTACAGTGATGTATTGCAGGGCCCAGTGTGCAGAGTCTGGGGAAAGAGGGAAGGTCAGGGTTTAAAACCAGAGAAAGTCTGCGTGAGGGGCAGAGGAGAGGGAGATAGAGCGAGAGAGAGAGAGAGAGAGAGAAAGAAGGCATAATGAGTGTGTCAAAATTAGCCCGGCTCACCCAGAGAAAAACAGCAGTATGTGTTACTAATGATTTGTTCCAGTAAAGCCCAGTGAGAGGGAAAAAACAGGAAAGGGCACAGGAGGCGAAAAATGAAGAGGCGCGGATGGAAGAGAAGACTTCTCTTACAGCACAAATTGGAAACATGGCTCTTTCCTTTTGTCTCTCTTATTAGGGATTACAGAGGCAGGCTCGGTTTTGTTAACACTTAATGGCTTGGAGGCCTATAGATCCAAGATGAAGATGAGTTATGTCCCTGTTAGATCTAATATTGATTTTGACATTAAGAAAATAACCCACCACATATTAGCCTAATATCTTACTAATGAATGTCCCTATAATCCTTTTCCAAGACACACATGGTATAAGTAACATATAGTTCACAGTTATAAACATAAAAAGGTGACTATTTTTCACACCTGCACACACCACGCTGTGCTTATTTTAAGACGATAACAACTTTATAGACTTTTCCATATGAACGACTCCAGACCGGAGTGACAGAACATCCCATATTAAACATGAGCTCTTAAACCTAGGACAAGATAATTATTTAATGACCTGAAGGTGAAAGTCGTCCATTATCATATCTTCAGCTTGGCATCTCTCTCTGCTGCCTTTCGTGATGGCATCGCTCTGTTTAACTAAGAGATGTAAAGGGAAAGCTTCAAGTTTTTCTTTTTTTTGTTCATCACGGACAAGTTTAGGTTTTAACCTCTAACCTGAAAAGTAGTAATTAAGAAGGTGGGGGTTTCTAACAGTCACTGTTACTTCTACCTGCTCCTTTTCAGACACTGTTCTTTTTTTGTTTGTATTCTGTTTTTTTTGTTTTTAAATTGTATTTTTTTAATGTTCTGAATAAATAAATTCATTACATCATTATATGACTGGACAGTAACCAATTATCACATGCTACTAATGGTCCCAGGGGAAGCTGAGATCAGACATGATGACCGGCTGTGACAACATCACGTCACCACAGCTTTGAGTAACCGTGAAATGCATCAGATATGGAACATTAATGATTTAATAAGTCATCTGAATTATGGTTTCGTCTTTGTCTTAACATCTTTTACATCAGAAAAATGGTAGATTTACACACCCAGTCCAAGGTTTAAGTGGCTTTACCTTCTGAATCATTTTTATAGTCATAATGTCTCCGATATTTGTCTTAAGTATACACCAGTAAAACCCTCTGCAGACAGATTAATGTGACCGAGTGGATGATTCTCTGTTGTGTATGGTGGATATTTTACACCAGGGTGCTTTTGATAACAATGAAACTTCAGATGTCCCATACAAACCTCTCACCTTCACGTTTATGGAGAAAAAAACAACTACATTTAAAATTCCCGGAGTGGTGAGAGATTTGGTTTTAAGTTCCTGCTAAATCTTGAAGATTGGCATCGTAATTACACACCTCTGCAATCATGTAAAAATAACCTGCTCCTCTCAGGTATTTTGGCCTTCCACCGTGTAATCTAATGGCTTCCTCATCTCCTCGCTGCCTCACCTTCGTCTCGTCTTGACACTTCTCTCAGTACGTTAGCATAATTCAGCGATAAGTGGCTGGCTGGAAATCTGACTTAAAAATATCTGTCAGATTTCCAGATAGTGCCATTCAAAGGCTGCCACCAATTTTCACGGTTAGGAGTTCGATTCCAACTGAGGGGAACCGGTGCCATAATTGTATTCGTCCCGCGTAGTACTGTAAGTCACTTTGAATGAAATCACCCGCTGAATAGCATAGAAAAGCGACGATTTTGCTATCTCCACCGGCGGCAGCGCTGCCATCTAAGCCTCTCTAATCACGGAGGACACCCCCGCCTGGTGGAGTATTCCAGCGATTCCTTAATCTCCATCATGGTGATCCTGTGGTTTTGAGCAAAGCCACCTGGCTTCTCTGGCCACGTGCTGGGGCGAGGGGAGGGGGGGCGAGAAAGCAGCATAAAGTTTCTTTCCTCACTGCTGAGTACAGTCCTTTTTACAGTGGGAACTTTCCCTTCACCTACTTTTATTTTTACTGTTGGTTTCACCTCTCCATTTTCACCTCACAGGGCGCAGACAACCAGAGTCTGTCACCTTAAGGTGTCATAAAAGTGGATCGACACAAGCAGATGATTCACACTCTGCTTATGAATTTACCCGAAAGCATGCGGGCAAACTGTCAAGGAGTTATGTGCTGAAGCCTCGGTCTGTGGTTCATTATTTCATATAGAACAGAAGGTGTTTTTAGAGGCCTAACTTTGTAGCATGCGGTGTGATTCGTTTGCAGGCGGGGGGGGAGGGAAAGATGTTCAAATAAAGATTTAACAGCTGTGTGCAGCTGCCGTAAAGCTAATTGAATAGCACAGAAACAACTCTCAGTCTTTGTTGGTGCCACGGTGTCACCGCCGCTGACCTCCGGAGCTTACATCACCACGCTGACCTTCTGCTTAAAGGGATAGTTCACCCTAGAATGATATTTCGCTCATTATCTACTCACCCTCATGTTGACTAAGGGCTGGAAGAAGTTTCGGAGCCCACCGTCCCTTCTCTGAGTTACAGGGGGTCTTAGCGTAGCAGTGCATTTCAATGCCATGGTAGCAAAGGGACACCAGAGCTCTTCGTAAAAAAAACACACACAAAAAAACATCCAAATACCTCCATGATGCTCGTATGTAATGTCCGTCTTGTGCTGAAGCCCCAAATTGCGGAATTGTCCCGAAAAAAATTAAATAAGTCCACATTCCAAGCATGTTTGTAGCATTAGCTCCCAGTGTTGTTGTCCGGTCTTCCGCTGCCAGCGCGCATGCGCAACGTTCGCACTGAGACTCGAGTCGGTCTCAGTGCTCTCATGTGCTCTTGCGCATGCGCGCTGGCAGCGGAAGACCGGACAACAACACTGGGAGCTAATGCTACAAACATGCTTGGAATGTGGACTTATTTAATTTTTTTCGGGGCGATTCCGCAATTTGGGGCTTCAGCACAAGACGGACATTACATACGAGCATCATGGAGGTATTTGGATGTTTTTTTGTGTGTGTTTTTTTTACGAAGAGCTCTGGTGTCCCTTTGCTACCATGGCATTGAAATGCACTGCTACGCTAAGACCCCCTGTAACTCAGAGAAGGGACGGTGGGCTCCGAAACTTCTTCCAGCCCTTAGTCAACATGAGGGTGAGTAGATAATGAGCGAAATATCATTCTAGGGTGAACTATCCCTTTAACTGCCCCACTGTACATTTGGGGACATAATTCATGGGACACTCAGCAGAGTCAATATGCTCTTTTTCTGCTCCATTTGGGCTCGCCTCCTCTGTGAATCATCGGCGTCGTTATATAAATGACTTTAAAACACGTTGAGACACCATCAAGAGAAATTACGCACGATTCCTGAGTCACGCCTCATTTAATGGGCCGGCTGATTTTGTTTGGGCTCAGCAGCGTCGCTTTCCTTCAGATGTTCTGTATCCTCGGGACACGTTAGCCCGGCATGTGACGGCTGTGTGTGTTTGTGCACTCGTCATGCAGCATATTCTATAGAGAGAGAGAGAGGCTTGATATGTGTCTGCATGAACATCCAAGTGGGATATGTAAATCTTGCGTGTATGAGGATTAAGTGGTTGAGGGGGTTGCTGTGAATTAATGCTAAATTTCAGTACATAAAGGTTAAGTCTATCCTATTACTTTAGAATACTTCAATTTATATAAGTGAATTTAGTCCTGGCTTCTTAACCCAGGACACACTGATGTGCAGCTTTGTTAAGATTCAATTTTGAAAAGTGAAAAGGTGCAGGCCCTCAGAGGAGATGTAAATGGATCCAGTGCAGCTACAAAAAGTTTGACCACTATTTCCTAGCAATAAAGCTAGAGAGAGATTTTTGTATTGCTTCCTGCCATTAGCCATTCAAATCATGGTGTAAATCCTCCTCTTGCAATCCAACATGTCTGTTTCTTTAGTTTCCCAGTCTGTTCACACACCGCTCCTGTTTGTTCTGGTTGAAAACATGTTTAAAGAATAATGAGCTTTATACTTGTAACCGGCTGGAATAAGAATACAGCGTAAAAAAGAAGATAGAAAGTTACATCAGAGTGCTCACACTCATCCGAGGGGTTTTGTTGGCTGTGAAGAGGAAGCCAGAGGGTAGATAAGGCTGTGGAAGAGATCGTTCTGTGATAGCGGCTGATATGTCACATGAAGCGCGGCTGTTTATGTGAACACAGGCAGTTTATATGATAATAATAAGACATGCGGTAATATACTGTAACACCATTTCCTCTGCGCAGTCTGCAGTCGGTCAAAACGCTGAGGGAACTGCAGTCATATGCGGAACAACGTGTTTTATAGTGCAGAACATTTGGACATTACTGAATGAACTGTTTACCTACATGCAGTGCAACCTCTACATATCTGTGCTTTTATAAAAAAAAAAACACCCAACACCCAAACTAATCTGGAAGTGTGACAAAATCTATTTTTATTCTTTGAGCAGCTTCAGTCTTGAAAACCTTTTCTTTTTAAAATGATTTTTTGGTTGAAAAGGAGCACGTGCCTGTGATTTGAGGGGAGTCTCAGGTCTATCACATTCGGTGCACTCAGGTCTTGAACAGTACCCAGGAACCCTCCTTATTTTCCATGCTTATTTTCCCTGGCACCTGTCTGGTGGCCAGGAGGCAGCAGGTGTGAGAAATACAAATCCAGCCCTCAAATCATGTGCTCACATACCTAAAGGTTTGGTCACAGATGTTACATTCCCTCACATTTTTTTTTGTAGCCACACAACAAAGTCAGTTAGTCCCACGGAAAGCAACAAATTGGAGTGTCAGTTGTAAAACTAAAATGTGGTCATTTATTTTTAGTGCAGCATCAGTAGTCAGACAGATCGCTCCACCACTGCAGGATGGACTGGTGTAGAAATTGGGACAGACATGGTTCTCAGATGATGGGTATTACAGCTTTGGGCTCTGCTGAAGCCTCCCCACTCCCACCAATACACAGCCACTTGGACTACTGTGCAATTCGGAACATGCGTCTCTGCCCCCCCCCCGGGATGTGTAGTAATAACTTTTGGTGACTGACTCTGCAGCTAGCAACACAACCACATACATTTTTCACTTTGACTTAAAGGTATAATATGTATGAAGTACCCTCATCTAGTGGTGCGGTTGCATATCAGAACGTATTCTTGATGTTGCATTCACGTGAAATCAGGCAGACGTCAGACAGACAACAGACGCTGCATGTAACAGGATAAACAAGCGTCTATGTAAACAAGTGGTCCGCCACACTTTCTCCCCGAGCCGACAGCTCCGCTGAGTTTCCATGGTTACCTACGGTCACACTGCCACTCAACGTAAAAAATGGCAATGCAACATGGCTGCCTCGGTTCGGTGCGTCGCCCACTTATGTATTTGTAACGACTTGTAGCAACTCATTCTAAGGTAGAAAGCTTGCATTTGTATGCAGGTGTGATTCCACTTCAGTGAAATACGTATTTATGAAAGCAGTAGGGTTGGGCGGTATGAGCAAAATCTTATATCACGGTATGAGTAATTTCATATCACGGTAACGGTATATATCACGGTATGTTTTTTTCCCCCTGTAAATTCAAGTGCTTAAAATAACCATACTGTCGCATTTGATCATTTTCCTCTTTTATTTTTTAACTTGGATTTCTATTAAAAAAAAAAAACAGGAAAAATGTCAGTCTTGCTCCAGTTAGTGCAATTATATAAAAAGAAATCACAACATCACAAATTTGCATTTTACAAAAATGCCTACGGTCTGTGCTGTCTACGGCTGTTCAAACAGGTCAAACCGGGAAAATCAAAAAAGTTACTTTAGAGTTCCTAAGGTAGTAAGTAACCTTTACAGTCTATGGTAGTAACTTACGGGCTCAAATGTCAACAACTGACGGAAAAACGGTGGGTGGGAGGGACGGAAGTGACCATAATAAACAGTGTCCTAGGCTAGCCTGTCCTACAGTAAAAATGGCACATAGAAAGAGGAGTAAAGCAATATATTAAGCGGCATATATTTAAGCATATGTTCAATCAAACCCACATAGTTTGAAATAACGTTTAAAACACACACAGCCAGTGTCACAACTAAGCATAAAAAGCCCGCTAGCTTAATGCTAACGTATAATGTAAAACACCATAGACGGGCTAACAGAAATTAGCATTGCTTATAACCTGACTTACTCCTCTTCTGAAAAACTCTGACAAGTCAAACTTTAGGATGTGTTAGAGGTCTAATTCATCTGTCTAAACATCAGAACTATGACACATGAAACGGTAAACACAGCTGATCGATCGAAAAAAATTACGGCTGGAGTGAATTACTTTCACTTTTCACTTTTTCGTCTTGTTGGGCGGGTCGGGCTGCCTCCGTTTCCTCGGGACTCCCACTCATGGATGTATTATATTATGCTCCCACTTCTGCTTTCACTCTCTGCCTCTGCCATGATTGTTATCACTCCGGTAAGCCTCCGGTAACGGTAAAGCTGTTTCTTCTTCGTCGTGCTGATGCAACCACGCCAAGCAGTCTGCTGCAGTGCCGGCTCCCCCGTGTGTCGAGGCGGTCTAACTACAGTGACTCAGAGAGATGCCGCAGACATCTGCTCTTTCTCCGGTATAAACGGTATTGCAAAATCTCTACCGGTAGACATTTTATACCGTCACACGGTATAATACCGTCATACCGCCCAACCCTAGAAAGCAGTATTTGATTTTTGCTAATAAAAAGCCAAATAAGTTACACACTGGGGCTTTAAAAAAACAACAACACAAAAAATAAAAAATAAACAAATGAATAATGATTTTGCGATCAGCCTCAGGCTTACTGTGTTTGATGCTATGTAAAATGCAAACACACTTAACTGAGGTGATAAATATGTTCAACCTGCCTCTGAAATATCAGCATGTCAGCATTCTGATGTGTTGGCATGTTGATGTTCACATTACACTCCAATCATCCCTGTGCCAAGGTCCAGCCCTGCTGTGGATGCAGTCATGTTATACGGTCTAATGGGCAAAAGCCTGAGCTGAAGGTTGAGAAAATGCGAGATGGTGAATGTTGCCTCTTTGAATTTTTTATACATCTGACTTTCAAACATGAATGAGAACTCGCATGTTAAACTAGGTCCTGATTTTTTTTTTCTTCTTTCCTTTTTCATTTCCCGTGTGAACTCTGAAGTTACTTTTGAGATGTCAACAAGGATTCGGCGGAGAGAAACTGAATGAAGCCTTTCAAACGGCAGCCTTGCTATTAATTTTAGCTACAGCATGTTCCTGCCCTATCTCTTCAGCCTTCCTACTACAGCACATTCCCCCCTCGCTGGGATCTGTTGTGATATCAGATGAAAGAAACGATTCTCTCTCCCTTCTTCCACCCCCCCCCCTCATGTCTGCTGCTGTTCGGGAAGCCTCTTATCATCATGTAGTTTTCTGGTGAAACCGTATCTTCTTCATTTGTGTGTGTGTGTGTATACATGTGCATGTATGTAATCGGTATTCCAGCGATGTGAACACCAGCAGGGAAGATTGACAGCTGAGATAGATAATCGCACAGGGATGCAAGTCAGAGTGAGGCCATAAGGAGGGAAATGATATGTTTAATACATGGAGAACCTGACAGATTGAAAGCGTGGAGACACATTATTTGCCATCTCTATTTCTCTGTATAATGATGCCGGCAGAATACTTTATGATCTCGCACCATATAGCTGCTGTTTGCTTTGCGTAATTTGTATGGATTATTCTGACATTAACACAATGTACCAGTCTATTAGTCGCGATACATTTGTCCAGGAATAGCTTAGTATAAACGGAAGTGCTGTGCGCGGTGGCATTTTCACAAAGCCATTTATGCTGTGCAAAAATGTACTCCCAGATCATATCATTGTCATCTGCTGTGCATTGAGTGGGACACCATGTTCTTTTTGTAAACAACCTTCCACCTACAAAAACCCAACCAGTGTTGACAATGTTCGGATGAACTTTTTCTATTTTTTACTTTTAAAGTTAAATTCTTCACAATATGTATTATTCAGTGTCTTTGAGTGACATTGCTAGCTTGCAAAATAATACGTTAAAGGGATAGTTCAACATTTTGGCAAATTGGCCCATTGCCATAATCCCTATAGTAGTCGGTGCAAGCTATTTTTAGAACGGTGGAGCAGAGCCGTGAGCTGCTTAGAGGGTCATGGGATTTCTTGGTTTCCCTCATCAAACTCATCAAATACACAATCCAACAACTCCAAAACGCTCTGGTGGACAAGTTATGACCTGCACATTCACCACGCTATGAGATAATAATGGAACGTTGTTTTTGAGGCAAATACAGAGTCTGCTTGCTGAAAAACTGCTCCCGACGGGAACGCGCATCAGCTGTTTTGCATGAATTTACCTCGAAAACAACTCTCTCTTGTAACGTTCTGTTATTATCTCATAGCGTGGTGAATGTGCAGGTCACAACTTGTCCACCAGAGCGTTTTGGAGTTGTTGGATTGTGAATCTGATCAGTTTGATTAGGGAAACCAAGAAATTCCATCAGCCTCATAGTGTAGCTCTGAGCAGCTCGCGGCTCTGCTCTGCCGTTCGAAAAACAGCTTGCATCGACAATTAAACGTAACAAACCTTCTCCTATAACTATAGGGATTATGGCAATGGGCCAATTTGCCAACATGTTGAACTATCCCTTTAATATTTGCAGAACGATTTTTTGGAACAAAAAGTATGTTTATTGCTTTGAAACTGAACATACTCAGGTTAAAGTTGGTGTGATTATTTTCCAGGTTTCTATTTAAGGCAGGAAGCAAGGTGAGTGCCTCGTTCAGAATACATATTTCCCCCTGTAGACACAGTACACCCATCTATGATCCCTTTCAAAACCCAGGGTTGTGCTGATTGGGCCTGAACACCGTGTAATGAGTCTGTGTGTACCTGCGCGGAGCTTTGCCGGAGCCTTGCGCACTCTGAGGGGTCTGCAATCAGGAGGGCAAACCTGTAATTCTAACTTCTGACTTCTTTGCACTGCGGTGCGGCCAATTCATGGTGCGTTTATGTACGTCGTGCGGGGGGGAACATAAGTGGCAGTTATTACAGCCCGCGTCCCCACCGCCATTCAGCGTCGGGGCAGTGGGGGCGTCTGCCGTCTCGTTTTGGTCAGCACCCCAATCAGACCGCTCAGGCCGTCTCCCGCAGGGTGAGCCACCTGGGAGGAACGTCTGTGGATGTGTGCGTGGTTTTTGTGCTCTCTCGCCGTGTTTGTTCATGCGTGTCTGTGTGTTGTCTGACCTCTAGCTCAACCTCCCCCCCAGTATCACACACACACACACACACACACACACACACACACACACACACCTTCAGGATTCAGGAACCACATTGCCAATCTGCACGACCATTAGGGTGCATCAAAAAACACAATTCTTGAATTTTGATATGGCTGGGTGCTAAAAGTGTTCCAATATATGTAGAAACAACACATGCAAAATATTTTTCCAATACATGATGATTTAGGGGTGCCACCGCACATCTGTTTTTGTTGGATAAAGGGGTAATCAGTGCTCAATGATCGCCATAGAGCTCTGAGGTAAAAAAGACTCCAGCTCAAGAAAATTGAGTTGATCTTTATGTTTTTGTGTTGGGTATACTCTTATTACATATTACTACCATATCTGTAGTTGTGTCTTTGTATATTTGTATTTATATTTTATATGGGTATTTGGCGCCCATTACATCTGGCTAACGTTAGATAGCAACAGTTTGCTAACCACAGTCTAGCTATGTTAGCTAAGCTATTAAGCTTAACATCAACAGTATTCTAGAGTAGACAATATCATATTTAGAGTATTGATATCTCATGTCTATTGAGAGTAACATTGTAGTTGTTAAATTAACATTTTAAATATAGGTATATTTGCGAGCACATCTGTTAGGCTAGTGATGTAATGGTAAGTTATCATTGTAGCCGAATGATGAAGTTAGACTAGCCTACAGCTAAAATTTGAGACTTATGAAAGCCCCGAATTGCAGCGCATTATGCAGCACACAGACTGTTCAAGGCAACAGAGAGATACGGGCTCATTCTTTCTGGTTTTGAACGCTTCATCACCCATTAGCATTAAAAAACTTAAAACGCATGTGTATTTCTCCACAAATCCTGCTCCAAGTTCCTTTAAGATTGAAGTTTAGTTAATGTCAGCTCTTATCATTAGGCCCTGTGAGTTGTCAGTGAGTTAGCCACTAGAGAGGGTTTGTTCTTTTAAAAGGACAGTTCAACATTTTGGCAAATTGGCACATTGCCATAATCCCTATAGCCTAGTCTTAGCAGTAGGTTTGTTACCTTTATATGTTGGTGCAAGCTATTTTTAGAACGGCGGAGCAGAGCCGCAAGCTGCTCAGAGCTACACTACGGAGGCTAATGGGATTTCTTGGTTTCCCTCATCAAACTCATCAAATACACAATCCAACAACTCCACAACGCTCTGGTGAACAAGTTGTGACCTGCACATTCACCATGCTATGAGATAATAACAGAACATTACGAGACAGAGTTGTTTTAGAGGTAAATTCATGCAAAGCAGCTGATGCGCATTCCCGGCAGGAGCAGTTTTCCGGCAAGCAGTCCATTTGCCTCGAAAACAACTCTGTCTGGTAACGTTCCGTTATTATCTCATAGCGTGGTGAATGTGCAGGTCACAACTTGTCCACCAGCGCGTTGTGGAGTTGTTGGATTGTGTATTTGATGAGTTTGATGAGGGAAACCAAGAAATCCCATTAGCCTCCGTAGCCTCTGAGCAGCTCGCGGCTCGACTTGGCCATAGCTTGCATCGACAAATAAAGATAACGAACCTACTGCTATGACTGTAGGGATTATGGCAATGGGACAATTTGCCAAAATGTTGAACTATCCCTTTAAGTGTGTCAGTATTGCCCCTTGTGTTTAACAGTAAAGTCAATAAAACTTTATATGTGTGTCCGACATCCATCGCTGCTGCACAAAACTCAGGGTAAGACCACGTAAACATGTCCCATTGACTGCCATTCATTTTGTCTATAGGAAAAATGAATGGAGAATTTTGAAAGTTGAATTCTGAGAAATGCCCAAGTTGCCCAAAGGCCAGACAAACTAATTTTACTTTGATAGCCCTATAGAACATGTTACTGTATAAAAGTTCAATGTAATCAACATTTCCTTGTCAATTTTTTGGCAATTAGATTTTCGAATAATTGCACATTTTTCGAAAATTTCACAAAACTTTGTGTGTTAGGTGGCACCCCTAAATCTCAATGGATTTCCTCAAAACTTTGCAAAAGTCATTTTTATGTTAATTGGAACAAAATGCATTGCCAGCCAAATTGATATTTTGAAATTAAAATTTCCCATTCAAATTTGATGCACCCTAACGACCATTCATCACTTTCATATTGCGGCCTTGATGAGGAAGGGTTTAATAATACATGTGCGAGGAGATAAAATCAGGGGAGAGAAAATTAATATTCTCTGGGCTTGTCAGGCTCATTTAAGTAAGCCTTGTGTTTCCTTGTGTGGCCTCTGACACAGATGATTGCGTGGGCAGCTATGCAGTTTTTCCTCATAATTACTTTTTGCCATGCTGCTCTTGTCCATTGTCAGCCTCAATAAGGCAGAGGCCTGAAGAAGAAAGGGAGAGAAAGCGAGACAGAGAAGCGCGGGATGTGTAGCGTGGCTTTTTTTCAGCCCCCCGAACGTCCAAACACAGTCCTCTTTCCTAAAGGGACATTGTGTAGGAATTACTCCCATCTAGTGTTGCGGTTGTATATCGCAAGCAACTCAATCGTATTTTTCATGCTGCATTCACGTGAAATTTGGCAGATGGCAGACGGACGACAGCCGTCCGCATAAACAAGCCTCTATGTAGCACTAGGTGACAATATGTTGTCATGGCGATGTCGTATTGTTTACCTGACCCACGTTTTACCGGCTTTCTCTGGACTTCTGTGACTAAAATGACATCTGGTTTGTTAGCGACGGCCATCTGCCCGACTGCAGGTGAATGCAGCATCAGTGTAACACTCCATTCCTCCTCACTGCGTTACCGCGGTGACTTTTCACAGACGCCACCTCGACCTGAGCCGACAGCTCCGGTGTCTCCGCTGAGTTTCCGTGGTTTCCTACCGTCACGCTGCCACTGAACGTAAAAACATGGAGACACCACATGGCAGCCAGCACCGAGCTTACCCGCTCCATGGAGATATGAATGATATGAACGGCTCATTCAGAGCTGAAAGGAACACTTCACTTTGTTGATGGGGGGGATTACTGGTTAATGAAAAACAGACTTTTGAACGAAATAATCGATTTTCATGAATAGATAACAGGAGAAGTTACACAATGTCCCTTTAAGAACATCTCACTGTGCTTATTCCTGTTTCTCATCCACACATCCTCTTGCACCACATTGGAACACAACGATATATCTAGTGGCTGTAAGTGAGGCTCGATGCGTTGTGAGATTTGTGCAACTAATTAAACTATAGTTCAGATCTACTGAACTAATTAAGCGCTTACCGTCAAAACATCAGGGTGAGGATGCTCAGGGAAAGCCAGTGTAAAGAAACTCCTCTGAAATTTCACTCCGTGTGTTTGTCTTTTCAGAACATTTCTGCAGGAAAATAAAACCCAAACATCAATTGACTTTTGCTGGGGGAAACATTTACATACAACCTCATGCATACTGATGCATCGGGTTCATGGCTGCGCTTTAACGCATATGATTCCAAAGTTATCATACACAGGAGTGCATACACAGATACACCCACAAGAATACATCCATGCATAAGTAATACTTTCAGGAAAACAGAATATACGACCACATACATACATAAAAAACTCTCATACGCCTGCCTGCCCGCTGCGGCACGTCCACACTCTGCAGGCTTTAGCGTGTGCACCGAGTTCAAGTGGAAAAAATAAAAAAATAATAGAACGATAATTTACTTACTTCCGTGACAAATGCCCTCTTCTCCATGCTTATCTATTTTACTTCATCTCAGGCCCTTCTGCTAAAGCATGAAAAAAAAATGTTGGCTAGAAAGCATATCTGTGCACAAGGCAGAGGCACAAGGCATTTTAATTGAGTGTGCTGAGCGATGAGCCTGCTTCGAGGTGCTTTAATTTGCAGGGATGGCTAAACAGATGTAGCATCATAAAGTAATGTAATGGATTTCCCCCACACCCCCCTGGCGTGAAGGCACGCGAATAAGGCTGTCTAAGTGATGGCAAACTGGGTGGATGAATGAGAAAGAGGATTTTTACACTGAAATACTTAAGCAGGATCATTTCTTTTTGGGTTGAGTCATTTGCGAGCCTAAAAAGTGATGATTGGCAGCCTTCCTTGTTAGAACATATAATGTGTGTGTCTATACTTTATTTTCTGTATATAAGCGTGCATAACACATTTATGCGTAACATAGAGAGGAGTGTTTTCCTTTGAAGTGCGCTCGCATGTATACGTTTCTCCGCGAGGCTGTGAGAACTCAACGTCGGGGCTTTGAAGTGAGCTGCTTCAGTCTGTTGGTTCGCTGTCGTGTTTTGCGCCTGTTTGTGTATGTGTGTGTGTGTGTGTATTTCTGTGCTAGGCAGTGGGCTAGATAAATCCAAGGTTAACTGTTGTCAAACCAGCCTTTAGGCCATGGCAGTGTAGTAGACGCAAGAGTCATGAAATGCTCCCATAAGAGAGGCTGCTGAGCCCAGCTCCAGCTGTCGAGCTGCAAAGACACACACCCACCCCACATTCCCGATAACACAGACATATGTCACACTCCCTGTCTGAGCCACATTGGGGAACTGTGGCACGGAGGCAGTGGCACGCTTTCTTTTTGGCCAAAAACACTCAGCCGGCCGAGTGCAAGAGGCCATGTTGCACAGTAGTGTTGTTACAGGGATTTCACAGCATGCAAAAAAAAAAAGAAAAAAAAAAGGCACACACACACAGGCTTGCTCGCTCGCATGGGGTAAGGTCGAACGTGATCCCCCTCTCTGTCAGCGAACGAGAGCTGGCAAGGTGAATGCCGCGTGTCTCTGTGCCGGCTTGCCAATGACAGATGGAGCCCAGGTGCCATTAGGCAGACAAACGACGGCTTCATTAGGACGTGCCACTGGCAAGTGATGAATGCTGCCCTCTCCAAGCCATATTTGGAACAAGATAAAAACTGGAAAAGAGGCGGGAGATGCTATGTAGGTTGTTCGCGAGGCTTTGTTTCCGTTTCAAGCCTGTGCTTTTAGGCCATGTTCAAAACGAGAGGAAAAGCTCAAATTGAGAGTGTATCAAATGTGGTAAATTGAATCAAATAGCTGAGAGGAAGTCAAAGACGTTTTTAGCCCAGCGAGTGTATTCATTCCTTATTTTTCTTTCCTGACATGTTTTTTTTTTTATGCAATTACTAAAATTGCACAGCGGGAAAAAAAGCAACACATAATGTTTTTCAACAACCAGACAAGATCGCTACTCGTGTGAATCCTAATTTGCTGTATCGGTGTAAAATGTCAGTCACCTGCGTTATAATGATCATCGTTAGGAAAGTAAAGTAAAGCATATGGTGGTGGAGTGCAGTGTAATAAGAGGAGCTGCTTGTTCATTCTCTCTTCCCATCCAAGTTGACTCTTGCCTCATATAGTTGCCGTCAACAGCACCTCATCGTCAGGGCAACTCACAGCATCTCCAAGCCCCGCTCATAGAAGGAGGCAGGACAGGAGACATGGGGGGGGGGGGGGGGGGGGGGGGGTGGGGGGTTGGGGGGGGGGGTGGGGGGGTGGGGGGGGGGTTGAGGGGTTGAGGGGTTGAGGGGGACGGGGGCAAGGAAAAGTTAAAGGGGACGGGAGGACAGGGAGGGAGCTTGAGAGAGATCACCAGAGACAGAAGCGGAGGGAGAGACTGAGAGAGAGGGAGGGCGCGGTGCCACGGGCCACAACGGCTCTCCCTCCCCACTCACATCCATGTGTCACCTCACCGTGTTGCAAATTAGGCTACACATGCTCCCCGGAGATGTCAGAACATATATTTTGATGGTTTGCTTGGATTTGCATAGGTGTGCTGTGATCCATTTAAAAAAACCCCCCAAAAAACAACATTATTCCCCTGGAATATGTGTATTTTAAAGGTCTCGTATCATATAAAGGTAGACAGCCATGTGTTTTTCTCATTATAAAGCAGAGCTACCTTCTATATTAACTCTGTGAAAGATTCAAAGCACACCGCCTGTCTGCTGTGGATCAACATTTAAAACTTGGATGGTTTATTGTAAAAACCTTCTCAAAATCAACATTTTAAATAAAATAGTGGATAATTGTAAAACATTGGAGCCTTTAGTGACTCAACTATTTACTTTTAATCAGTTGCATTTAAAAAATGATAAAGGTTCAATAATAAATGGAGATACAGATAAATGCATTTAGCTGGAGCCAGAAGCGATTTATTTTAACTTAGCATAAAGACCTGAATCAGAGGAAACGGTGAGCATGGCCCCATAACAAAAATTAACCACCACCTCCAAAAGTGATAATTTGGTAGCACTTTATTTGACGCCTATCTCTATAACGCATTATAACCATACTTATAATGAATTAAAATGCAGTTATAACACCGTATATCTATAGTTATAAACAGCATTATAACTCTATAATACTTGACCTTATAAGCCATTATAAAATGCTCTATGATGTGTTGTGCTTATTGTTATAAAGCCTTATGGTAATTTTTGAGTGTTTATAATGATAGTTAAGCACGTTTATAAGCCAATTATAACACATTCTAACTTTATTTATAATGCATTATCGATGTGGGCATTATCAGCGAGTTACTAACAATTATAACGTATTATAATACCTGACCTTATAAGTCATGATAAAATGCTTTATAGTGTGTTATGATGATTGTTATAAAGCATTATGATCATAGTTATGCAGTGCTATAACTGCATTATAACCTAGGTTCTAATGCATTATAGAGATAGGCGTCAAATAAAGTGTTACCAATAAATGAGTCTAGTTTCTTAAATAAATCCCAAAAACTTGTACCAGTGATGTCCTGGAGTCTTTATTTTTGCCTCACAACTGGTCTGGAAGAAATAGTCAAAGACAAACAGCAGAATTACAGAATATTTAAACATTAGCTGGAAGCTCCATAGCTGCAGTTGTACTGATAGTGTGTATGGAAGCGTGCCTTTATTTGTGTGGCAGCGCTGTGTTTGACAGAATTCTGCAGGAACTTAAGTTCCTTATGTTATTTCCCACCAGTCTCTCATTTTTCCCCATCATCATCTCTCTGTGTTTATGTGGCAGATCCATGCAGCTCTGGAAAACAAAATGTTCCATCAAGCTGAAATATACTGAAGCTTGTGCTGATGCATGTTCCCTCCAATCACAACCACTCTGGGTGGATTTGTGTCTAATCACATCTTTTCCTTGACTTACCATGCTGCCAACTCCCCCTCATATTTTGTCTGAACACAGTTGGAGGGGCTGCAGGAAAACGGTGATACCTTTAAACAGGGCCAAGCACCATGTCTGTAGTCTCTCTGTGTGTGTAACCAGCTGCTGGCTAGCATACAGACACGAGAGCCCAGAACTGCTCCTTCCAACGCTATGCAAACTCCTTTTCAAGTTAAATGGAAATAATTGGAACTAAAGTCACACAGTGGCATTTTTTATTAGACCCCGCAAAACTACTAAGAGAATAGTAAGTAGCGTTGGATACGTCATAATCGTCTTGTAATGTGATATTCATTTTTTTCCCACATAACTGGCATTAATGATAAACATATCGCTCAATCGCCAGTTCCTGTTATTTCAGTAATAACTGATGTTTCAGTCACAGTCTTCCCTCGGAAAAACCCCCGCTGTAATTTGACTTCATTAAATGTGTAATGTTCGGGGAGAACTCATGAAAGGGACCCAGAGAGCTGAGTCTGCCTCGCGATTTCACCCCCCTGCTGCTCAAGAGAAACGTGGCCTTTGATGTGTCTGAAAGAGGCAGGATTCCACATTTTCTTCTTAAATTCTTTCATTTTTATGTATCTCGCTTTAACAATTTGAAACCGAAGTCACCTCGAGCTGCAGCCGGGGAATGACGAACACATGATTCATGATTTATAATTGTTTGTTTTCCCTCTCTCTCGCTGGCGCTGCTGCCTCCCGCTCGCTCTCATCCCTGCTCCCTGCTAACACGACTCCATCCTGGGAGGCAGGTGCTCGGGTTACAGTTAGCGTTCTGCATTGTGGACTTTGATGGGACTGGCGATGCATTATATTGTGCGCCAGATATTCCCATCCCATCCCGTCCCCATCCCATCCCCCTGGATACAGGCTGTGCACCCTGCTCAGGGATAAAGAGAAAGACAAACCAGCGGAGTGAAGGATCAGCCATTGCACCTGACACTTAACCCCTGAAACCAACCGACTTTACACAAATTTGGCGTAAAAACACAACAGTAATAATTGTTATCATCATCATCATCATTATCATCATCATCATCATCATCATCACACCGAACATAACAGAAAAGACAATCAGCATCCAACCAGCTGGAAAATCACACAAAATTACACTCATTCTAATGCAGAAAAGACTTGTTTGCACATATCATTCTGTGGCATAACCAGTCATTTATTATGCTGTTTGACAAAGGCAGCCTCTTAGGCCGGCTTTGAATGTGGATGGCAGTGTTGATCAGTGGCATTTGTTTCCATTACAAAGAGCCATTACGGCAGGCTGACATGTTGTTTGGACGGCAGGTCTGCCCTCGTTGGCACCAATAATTTGATTTGGATGGACAGAAGCCAGCCAGTGTGGCGACAGGGCAGCGCTGTTTGTTTGTTTGTTGTAGTTTTTTTTTTATTTTTCTCTCTCTCTCTTTTAAATCTAACACCTCATGCATATTTAGGTCACACTCCACAGAAGGAAACGTGTAGTCAGCTGAGCACACACATTTTCTCAGTTTTGAGGTTAGATAACAAGAGGCACTGTGGAAATAAGAGGAGAGTGGCAGCCAGGGTCACATTGCTGAATTGTAATACACTGTAATGCTTTGTTTTCTCTCTCTCTCTCTTTCTCATATTCTTCTTAATACAGAATAAGATATGATGCATAATTGGGCAGATGGTAGAGGAAATTAGGGTAACAGGCATATACAGTATGTGCTAAATCAAGACAATAAATGCCAAGGGGCTGGAATGCTAGTTTTTTTCTGGACATTCTTGCCAAAAAATAAATATACCTGTGGAGACCCCTTGAGCTTTAGCATATGTTTCTGTTTGACCTTGAAATGCTGCTGGAAATATAATTGGACAAACATTTCAGCCGCAGAGGTGTCATCCAATTATTTTTTATCCCATAATTTACAGGCTAGAATTCAAAAGTGTGAACAGAGAGCCAAAAAAGAGACAAACCAGTGGCTAAGTGGTTCCTCCTCTCTTTCTCTTCCTGCATCTCCTTTCTGTCTCCATTTTCACCTCATCCATAAAGTCAGAGCAGAGCTCAACAGGTAGAGCAGGGTTCGACAATAACGGTTGCCCGATTGCCCGGGGCAAGTAAAAATTACCGGCGGGCAGGTAGAACCTGCGCGGACTTGCCCGGTCGGGCAAGCACCGACTCAGATTTTATTATTTTTTATTTTCGGACTTTTTATGCATTTATTTTGAAAGGACAGCTGGAGAGAGACGGGGGGAGAGGGGGGGTTGACGCGGAGCAAAGGCACTGTCAGGTGGGATCGAACTGGGTCGCTGCAGCGGGTGCTCTACCAGGTGAGATAGGTACGTCGCTCGCGGCTCGCCGTAATCGGCGATTTCACCGAGCATTTCACTGACGGTGAGCGGCCTGACGCTGCTTCATTAACGCCGCCGCTGTTTCAGACTCGGGGCAGACGCACCGTTTAGTTACCATACCGACGAGCTAACGTGCCCTTTTTAGGTTATAATCCTGTTGTCAATAAACACACGTGGAGACGGCGCTAACCAGGGGTGTGAAACATGCGGCCCGCGGGCCAAAACCGGCCCAACAGTGGGTCCAGTCCGGCCCTCAGCAAGTGTGAAAATTTTAAATTGCACATATTTTTATCAAGAAATTTCAGGTGGTTCATAATATGTTTTGTAAAAGGATAGTTCATTAACTGTAAACATCTTAATAATGTACTAAAACAGAGGAAAAATAGAAATTTTAAAATATATGTATAGGCTATCATGATATTGTTTTACTGGTTAGGCCTACTTGAGATCAAATTGTGCTGTTTGTTACCCCTGAACTAAATTGAGTTTGACACACATGATTGGCTGTTTGCCTGTCACTGTTGTTTCAATGTCCCACATCCTTGAGTTTTACAGGGGCAACTCAATAAACTAGAGTAACATGGAAAAGTCTAGGCTATTTCCAGTAGTTCAAGTCAAATGGCCCCAACCAAGTATTGAGAGCATATAGATGGACATGAACATTTTCATATTCAAAATTATTTTTTAAATTGGTCTTTTCTAATATATATATATATATATATATATATATATATATATATATATATATATATATATATATATATATATATATATATATATATATATATATATTTAGATACTGCATTAATACTGAAGCTAAATTGTCCACTGCAGCATGTGAATGCAATGAAAAGAATAAAATCTGATTGGAGGAGCCAGCTATCTGTTAAAATGTTGTCCAGGTTAATGTTTTAGCCATTAAAAGGCCCTTCAGTTCAAGATTTCAACTGTGATCGGGCATTAAACAGGTGGCTCACCTGTTCAGATAGGGCATGGAGGGTGTAACTGCTACTGGTCAAATTATGTGAAATAGCAGTTAATTTTACATGTCTGCAATGATTGCCATTTAAATGCAATTATAGATAATAATAAATACTGCTTTCTGAAGAAAGAAGTGTTGTGTAGTGTTGTGTATAGTCAACAGGAAGGATTTTAGTAAGATATAAGTCATGAGCGAAAGTATGCACCACACAACCAGAAAAAAAAAACCTAGGCAGGGCAAGTAAGAATTTAGATGGGGCAAGTAGATTTGAAAAGTACTTGCCCGACAGGGCAAGTACGAAAAAACCTTAACGTCGGACCCTGTAGAGCATCGAGTGCAGAGACCAAACCCAATGTTACAGCTTCAGATCATCAAAACAGCAGATTGGTAATGTAAAGCCAAGTAAAGATACACTCACATATAACCATCCAATTGTGTTATTCACTTTTATTACAATACAGTGAGGAATCAGCAAGAGTTATATTCATATTGAAAGAAACAGAGCCAGCTTTCCAAGAAAAGAGAGCTGCATTTCCAGGAAGTAATAATTTTAAAAGCCCACCCTAATTGCTTCCCTCTTGTCACCGGAGTCCCAAAACTCCACTGTTCCCTGTGAATAAAAGAGTTCACTACTGACACGCCATATAAAATGAGGATTATAAATTCTTTAAGGTGTTACATTACCGCTCTTCTCCCCAGGCAGAAATAATACATCGACATTCTGCTCAAAGTAACAGCGAGGGGGAAAACGTTCAAAGATTTGACATGCTGATCTGTGTGACTTATATCTGTCCTACTTTTTTCTCATACGGCTCAACAAGATGTAACCGCACTGCCAGTCGCCAACAATTTCAGCTTGTGTGTTATTCTTCCCCAGTTCTATAGAGATTACAGCCACAGCGAAAAAAACCTGCTTTGGGGCCTCTTTGTACTGTCTGTGACAATCACAAGTCTTCCCGACACCACATCATCGCCATTGAGATTGCAAAGCCGAAGGTTGCCCTTACCGGCTTATGTGTGTGTGCGTGCATCAATGTGTGTGTGTGTGTGTGGCTTTCCAAAGGAAGCACCCATGCAGTGTCTGGACTGGCCAGGTGTTGTGGGGTGACGGTGGGCCTATTTTCCAGCTCGCTGCTCCTGTTAGAAGTCTGCCGGGCACACAAATCGCAGGGATTGATTTTGCTCAACCACAGTAAAAATGAGGACTGTGATTACAATGCAACGCTCCAGCCAAACTTTAACAACTTTCAAAGTGGCTGTTCTCCTCCATTCTGCTCTGCTATCTCTCCTCTGCCCGAATAAACATTTTAATTTGCGGAAAGTATACAACGATTTTCCTGCAGAGATCTGGCTATTATTGGCCCCATTGCCCTGAGATGTCCACACTACGCTGTGTTTAAGTGGCAATCAGCAGATTTGTCTATATTTAGGAGATACTGTAGCCTACTGTACATCTGTGACTTGTCAAAATATGAACCATACATTCACATGAGGAAAAACAACAATCTGCCGTTGTCGGGCTTGCCAGCAGCTCCTGCAGGCTGTCAGTGCACTCAAAACACGATCGAATTTGGCGTCGTCTCAAAGGCTGTCGAACTGCTGTCTAATACGGCTCAGCGAGCAAATGCCAGTATACTCCATGCAACTGGAGGTCTGTTCATTTAATGACATCCACACCAGATAGAGCTGGTGAGTTGCATTTGGAGGAGAAGACAGCTCCCCGGAGAAACAGACACACAGACACACAGACACACAGACACACACACACACACACACACACACACACACACACACACACACACACACACACACACACACACACACACACACACACACACAACTCTCTTATCTTTTCACTATAGACTGAATCACCTTGTTGTTTACAACTACTTCCAGGTAGAAAACCAACACGTAATTTGAATGAGAACAGTAGTAACGAACGAGAGTTTAGCTATATGTATCATATTTTGTGTCTGTGTGGTAATTCTTCAGTTTGGGGGAATCACAGTGTCTAGAAAGCATCAGTGGCTCAGCTGACAGGGACAGCTAAGTAAGAAAGCTAACGGCGGTAGCTAAACTAACGGCAGTAGCTAAGCTAAGGAAGTCAGCTGTTAAAACCCTCCCATTGTTGGACACAACATGAAACTACTCCAGTTAGCTCAGTCATGTTGTAACTAAGATATCCGCTGGAGAAAATATTTTTTCATGGACCGTTTATTGAGTCACTGAGTTATTAAAGTTAAACAGGTAACCGTTAGCCTGGCTAATCTATGATAACCATGACTAATTACAAAAATGTGCACACATAAATAGTAGGCTAATGTTTGTCCAATCATTGGTTTTATAAACTTTACAAACAGCGATATTATAGTGACATGAAAAATGAGGCCTAGCGAAACTCTCGTCCGTCGCTATTGTTCTCATGCTGGTTTTCTACCCTGAAGGCGATAAGTTCTATTGAATAAGAAAAGTCAAATATCTGTTTTTGCCCCCCCCCCCCCCCCCCCCCCCCCCCCCACACACACTCCCCCTCATGGAAACATTTCTTGCATAATGGAGAAAGCATGAAACGTACAGCCTAGAGGGCTGGGGAAAAAAAGCATTTAAACAGTGACATGACATATTTGACCAGTGTTGCTGGTGAAAGTGAGTTTGGAAGGAGCGAGTTACACAAAAGTTTCCACGCGGTCAAAGCCAAATGTTTGGCTTTCGCCTTCGCAAAACCCTCTGCGATCGTGCCAGATTTTTATTTATACCTCCAGCTCAGCCTCCTGTACTGTAAGCTTCACCACTTCTTACCTTCTGTTTCCACAAAACACCTGGTTTATGCTTTCAGAGCAGGTGTATTGTCAGACACTGAGTGGGCACACTGCACACAAAGGGGGGGCTGGTTCTCTGCAGCAGCAGCAGCATCCCTCCTGGCAGGTTTTGGACGACTTGATCTCGATCTGATCCTCGGGATCTGGCCAACGCATATCTGGGAAATGTAACTCCTTGATGTCACAGCTACAGTATGACTGGGCAGAATCTCTCCAAGCTCATGATTTCCATATTAAAAAACCCAGCTGTCCCTTCATACTGAGGTGTTTTCTCATTTCTGGTTACCAGTGCAGCCTCTCATTTCTGCTGGTGCTGGCTCTATAAAAGGCGGTCCCTGCTCAACCTCGAATAGCATGTATCTCCTCGGCCTTCTGCCAGAACCCTGTTATTTAGTCTTCAAGGCAAGCCAGCGTTGGTGTTGAAATAACTGTTATCAATACGCCGGGGACATCTGTTTCTACATTTAAACTTTTTTTTTTTCTGTTTGTGTGTGTGTTTGTGTTCATGATCTTTCTTTTTTTTCTTTTTTTTCCCTTTCACTCGTGCTCCCACACTGCAATACAACGAGAACTCATAATTCATCCAACGCATAAAACTGCATCTTGTGTGGTTCTCCTGCATCCAGATGTGGCTTTTCCATCACAGCCTAATAAGCAACCTGAAGGTGGATAATAGCGGAAGACAAAATACACAAAAAAGGAGGATAACTAGAAAGGGAGGCGAAATCAATTTGAGCAGCTAAATGCTTGATTGGATAAGTACAAACATAAAAAAAATGGTTTTCTTCCCAGGCGAGCCACGGCTGAGACGTTGAAATGTTGTTTTGATTTGTTGCCGTGTGAATCTGTTGTGGTCCCCCCCCCCCTCCTTGTCCATTTTACACGTGTACTCGGCACAGTCTGGGCTTTCTGAACCTTTGACTCCATTAAACTGTGAACTGTGACCAACATGGCGCTCGCCTCTTAACACTTCAAATAACCGCGAGGTGAAGAGCGGGCCAGAGGAGGCTAAACAGAGCACAAGTGAGAGAAAGAGAGAGCGAGGGAGCGAAACAAGAGTGTGAAGATGTGGAGGTTCTCAAGGTTCACTCGGGGTAGAGCTTTATCAGCCGAGAGCAGCCTCCCTGCGCCAGATTGGCCTTGTGTGTTTACGTGCACATGAAGGGGGGGGGGGGGGGGGGTCTATCTCAGGGCTACAGCACGAGCTCAGGAGGGCTACGCCTGCCTGCACCGCCCCTGCTCACGCGCTCACTCAGCACAGAGTTGAAGAGTTCACCCAGCGGGCTCAGAGTTGCTTCTGATCCAGTAAGTCAACCCCAGGCAGGCCCACCGAGAGCTCGCAGAACGAACAGTGCTGAGCGTAGCTCCCAGTGTAACACCCCCCACCACGTCCCCGTCGCACCATCCATCCTCCGCCACGCACAAACAAACATCTATAATAAAGATATTATGCACTCTGTTTACTCCTGTACTCCCGCGCTTTGCGAGGTGAACAAAGTTAAGCCATGAAATCAGCGGAGAGGAGCGAGAGAGGGTTGGCAGTTGAGATGGGGGTTAATTATTTATACTCGCTCAGACGCGCAAAGTGTAATATGATGTGCGCTTATGTACTCAGAGGTTTATTCAGTCAGTGGCAGATTAGCGAAGCTCAAGTATTTTTTGGGGAGCTCCATACATTAGCTTACACACATCTAGACAGCAGCAGGAAACTCAGCATATTAATAAGAGATTATTAAGAAAGCTAGTCTCAGTTGTGCTGCAGGGCTCCAGACTGACCCTAAATAGAGGCATTTTGCCCCTAAAATTTCAGACAACAAGTAAATATTTAATCTACTTGCACATGTGCAACCAGTAGATTTGCCCTTTTTTTAAACACTGGTGGAATGTGTAAGAGCAACTCAAAGAGTCTGGTATCTGTCATTACAGGTGGCAGCCTACAGCCCTGTGCTGTAATACTGAAAGAGTTTGGCTGGAAAGGAAAATGGTCATTCACTCTCAGTCTCTCTCTGGTCAGAAGTGTTAGGCATGTTACTCTTAAAAAGTAATTATTTCATAATTAGTTACTTTCCCCAAAAAATAACTGAATTACTACATTATAAAAGTAACTAATTACTAATATGTCAAATTACTTGAACTCACTCCTCTAACCCCCTAACCATAACCCTAACCTACCGTTATCTGGAACTAACCAACTCACTCAGTATTCCTCCGCATAGGCAGCTGCGTTGTGGAGCCTGTCTGTGAGTTGGTTCCAGATAAACCTTTTTTTTTTTTTTGACGAGTTGATGGACTGAAGATAAAGGTGTATAACGTACACTTGAACAGGTGCATTATTATGTGATGGTACTTCTTGAATCAAGAAGCATTTTATTGTCAGTAATGGTGTTATAAAGGGGGAAACCTTTTTTTGGTATATTTTGTGGGCTTTTCGCATTTAATGGTTGAGAGAGAGACAGAAAATGGCCTGCTCGATGTGGGATTCGAACCGGGGGTCACCTGCAGTGAGGACTGTAGCCTCAACACATGGCTGCTCTACCCACTGAGCTAAACACCGCCCCACGGAAACTGAAAAAAGAAAAAACAGAAAAAAGTAGCGCCGTCATTAACACCATTATTCCCGTCACTGCTGGTCAGCTCTGGCTTTGCCTCGGCATCACTGAGCCCAGCGCCTGTTGTGAATGAGGAAGGGGAAAAAAAGCAGAGATCTGACCGCATGCCAAACTACGGGAGGGGAGAGAGGACATGCGGTTTGAAAAATAATATTCATAGATGGTAATGGTTAGACAGCAGAACCTGGGGAGGGATGAATGGTATCACGCTCTGCTCCGGCTGCACTGTGTCACTTATGTGTGCGTGTTTCTGTGTGCAGACACAACACAGCGCTGATTGTAATTGCAGAGCAAACATGTTTGTGGCTGCAACTTTCAAACACAAACACAGTGTACAAGCCTCTCATGTCTGTTCCACTCTATCAATGTTTCATGTTAAGTCTCTCTTGTCTCTCTGCCTGTTCCCTGCGCCATTAGTATCTGCCTGAGGATGGAGGTGGGGGGGCGGGGGTGGGGGGGGATTTTTTAATATGTGGTTCTCGCTAATGCTCCTTCTGCAGTCTAATGGTGATTTCACTCCCTTGCCCAGTCCCTTTCATTCCTACTGGAGGACCTGGTCTCATCAATGATTGAGCACGGGCTTGCACAGAAAGACGAGTAGCGAGCTGACAGGCCGGGGGTTGTGGGGGTAGGAGGGGGGGGTGGGGGGGCGGACAGGAGAGGGCCGGTTTTTATTCTCAGAGACGTGTGGGTTTGTGGGTGGAACAGAGGCCATTTTCCAGCTGAGGAGACACTGGTTTACAGTTTCGACCGGAGAGACTGGGCAGAAAAGCTGGCTAAAGAGGGTAAACAGAAATTGAGGTGTGTGTATGTGTATGTGTGTATGTGTGTGTGTGTTGCTTGAAACCTGCTGCCATCCAGAACAATATTGCCTGGAAACCCTTCGAGGTGTTTATCTGCCTCCATCAGCCTGCGCGTCATGCTATGTGTACATGCTATTTGCTATCTTTATGACCTCATCAAGGCGAGACGGGCTATATTGGCGGCTATAGCTCCGGCGGCGAAGCGTTGTTGTCGGCTTTCCCCCCGTTCCCGATGGTCCCTGTGTGGCCTTGCCAGGAGGGATGCATGTGTCGATGGATGCAGATGGCCTTATAATGAGAGACAGGGGAGGATGGATACAGTCATTGGTCTTAATGGAGCCTGGGCTTTATTTATGAGACAAGACGCTGTGGTTTCCTAACAAAAGAGGGGCAGGGATAATGTCATCACTGTCAGTATGATTCCCTCCCCCATGCACAGTGCAATAACTCCTCCTGTCAACCGCACAAGGATATATATATATATACTGTGTGCAAGACGCAGGGCTTTGTGCTGACGGAGGCTCGAGTGTTTGTGAAGGGTTTTTCTGAGTATGCAATGTGGAGTGTGTTTTGTGAGCCTGTGTGTGTGTGTGTCCACTCAACAGGAGCCACTTTATTGGCCCTGGTGGCCTTCTTTCATTTCATGGACGGGAAATCTTTAATTTGAGTCTCGCTCGCTGTCACCCACTGTCCCCGCCGCCATCACTCTGCCCCGCCCCTCCCCACCAGTGAAAATCGATAGTCGATCAGCTCCCCGGGTGGCAACCTCTACGCCGGCAAGTTTTTTTTGTTTAAATTTTTCGTCAAAGCCGGTCCGGTGTTATGAGTTAGAGCCTACAGGTGTGAGATAATGAGAACACTGAACCTGAGTGAAGTCAGAATTGAATAGATTTTACCATCAGTTCATTTTTCTTAAAGTCTTAGCCTCCGAATTAGTTTTGGAAACATCAATCCTCAGCAGCAGACGCGCCATAAAGCTCCTCTTGAACTTTTGACTACTCGAGTGAGCATTTGATATATCCTCTCATACACCTTCTGTACATTATTGGCTTAATTCTCAGTGCATAAATCTCAGACATGAGGTCTCTCGCTGTAAGAACATTTAATTTTCTTTAAGCGATTTAAAACAATCAAATCAGTTGTGCTTGGCAGCCATTGATATGCTCTATAATTAATATGAAATCTAGCATTTTTTTTTTTTTTTGTTATATCACCACACAGTAGGAAGTGTGTGTGTGTCCGCACGGGCTACGACACACTTCTGGTGCAGTCGGCTGCTTCACTAACCATCAGCCCCTCGGATTTTTTAGCCCAAGATTAAAGGCACACGAGAGCCAGCGAGAGGCTGAGGCGCAGCGAGCGAGCCGAGCAGAGAACGAGGGTTCAAGGAGGCTGACCTCACTCGATACGCTATTGATTTGCTCGTTTGGGTTCACAGCAAGAGGCTGACATTGGAACTTAACAGCTGAAGGCTCCATCTTGAGTAGCAGATGTGAATAAGATCACCTCCCATCACCTTATTTTCTCTGTCATGTCTCAAATAATAAAAAAAAGAAACAAACGGCAGAGCTGCGTGAAAAAGTATAAATTGTGTGTCACGCGGCCGTAAGAGTGTAGGAGTGAAACTCTGATCTCGTTATTTCCATGCTGGTTGTTGATGTTTGTTTTTCCCTACATAATTTATGTTTACCGTGTATTCGTATTCTATCTGTGCATGTGTATCCTCAAGTGCGTCTGAGCGTGAACTGTAGCTTTTACTTATGTTTGTCTCAAATCCATCTGCGGTGGCACACAAAACGTTTCACCCTGCTGACGTTTCATTGGAAGTGGCGGGTTGCTCACTCATTCCTCTCTCTGTTTCTCCTTCTTTCCATTCTAATCCGTACGTCATTTCTCGTGCGCAAACTGGATATCCGACATTTATGGTTTACAGAAGCTGTCATGTATAATTCAGGCGTGATAACTTCACTGATGAATTGACCTTGAGGCGGACCCAGGCTTTTGGTTACACTTCAGTAGCCCGATGCTACAGCTGCTCGAAGGTATAGCGTGGGCTGCTGGGAAGCTGTTGGTCTCTCTCTTTCTGCTGATGCACACTCTCCCTTCGCTGTTGAAGATACTGCATGTGTGCTAAATAAGCAAATGCATGACTTGGCTTACAGTATCTACAATCATAAACCTGCACATACAGTGGGGTCCAGAAAATCTGAGCAGTGAGCATGATTCACGTGTGTTTGCTTCGGCCTGCTGCAGTCAGTCACACAGATTAGAGAAACAGCCAATTATAATCCTGAGGAAATGAGAGCCGAAGCACAAAAAGCTCGACCTCATCACTTCATCTGTGGAACAGGGAACAGTGCAACAAGATTTAAATAGAGGAGCAGTGACGAGCCGGCTAACTCCTGTTGACAGAGCTCTGTTCCCCACAGTTTTGCAGCCCCACTTTGAAGACAGATTACTGTGGATTAATGCAGTCAGCAGACGTCTACAATGGTGGCCTTTAGCAAATATAGGACAAAGAGCATTTGAGGTGAAATGACTTTATGTCAAGTCAAACTGATTAGCTGAGTTTTAACTAACTTAAATCTCAAATTAAATTAAAGATGTTAGAAGCATCTGAAATGTTCTGGCTAGATGAAGTGTGAATATGGTAATACTATCAATGATAAAACCTGGTGTAGTGATCTTCATAACTGCAGCTATAATATTATTGCTCATTGAATTAGGAGCTGTTTGAATAAAAAGTATATTAAATATTAAAAGGGATAGTTCAACATTTTGGCAAATTGGCCCATTGTCATAATCCCCATATCTTTAGGAGTAGGTACGTTACCTTTACAGTAATTGTTGGTGCTATTTTTAGATCAGCGGAACAGAGCTGTGAGCTGCTCAGAGCTACGCTACGGAGGCTCATGGAACGCGCAACCCCGTCACGTAGCGTTCCGTTAACGTGGTGAATGTGCAGGTCACAACTTGTCCACCAGAGCGTTTTGGAGTTGTTGGATTGTGTATTTGAGGAGTTTGATGATGGAAACCCAGAAATTCCATGAGCCTCCGTAGCGTAGCTCTGAGCAGCTCGCAGCTCTGCTCCCAACAATTAAAGGTAATGATCCTACTCCTTAAACTATAGGGATTATGGCAATGGGCCAATTTGACAAAATGATGAACTATCCCTTTTAACAAAATTATTAAAGATTCCTCTGACCATAAAATGTGTGTATGTGTACAAATACACATAGCATGTGTACAAAGTATGTTCTAGGACTAAATTAATGAAATAAAAAAGCAAAAAAAAGAAGTAAAAACTGTAGACAAAATAAATGTTTCATCTGTTTTGAGATGATGTTATTAAGGTAACTGATGGACTCCAAAATTGGACATGTCAGGTGTCCCAGTTTTTCATATTCCCCGTTGGTATAAAGATGCCTTTAGTTGTTATATAAGACTATACCTGGCTGTGTTTTTGTATGAATTTGGCAATGGATGAAATTCTCATGGTGATATCCTGCGTGGGATCATTGCAGATGGCACAGAAACTGTGTGGACTGTTGAATGTAAGCAGTAAGATAAGTTTCTGTTTGGTTTAGGTTACCCACACAGATCTAATAGTCAGAGCCAGACTAATGTTATCATTATTATTTTTATTTTTTCGATTGATTGAGGATTCCTGACTTTGCATTTATCTGTCAGTCAGCATGAAGCACGTGTTGCAGTCCTGTCACAATCACATTAAAACTACCTGATCATTCACCCGCTCCAGTCGCTGCCTCTTCTCCTCAGTAGTGTGGATTTCTAGACAAACAAACAGCACAGCCAAAGCCAGCCTTCCTCTGGCAGCGTCTGATGAGAGAAGTGCTGACAGGAAATATAGCCTTCACTATAAACATCTTCAAAAAGTGGAAAAGTTTACTCTCCTGGAAGATGACAGTTGTTTTGACTGGGTTTTCTCAAGACTCAATAAGACTGGAGGAAGAAAAAAGGCTCATTTGTCTCCTTGAGTAGACAGCTGACAATTGATAGACACTGAACTTGGTGATGCTTGAGCATGTCAGTTCTCTTATGTGATTTGTCCTTTTCCTTAGGTTATTTGTCATCTTTCAACTGCACTTACCTGTGTGAAAAGTACTGTACAAATCAAAGTTTGACTGATTGATATTGATATTGATTTGTTTTATTCTTCCTGAAAGGAAACAATTTCTTCTCAGTCTAACAGACACATTTGTAGTTGTTATCATGTTGGTGACTAAAGCATGACTCATAGGGGAGAGTGTAACATCTGAGTGAAGCATTTTGTGCTATTACCCCTCCCCAACCAGCCTGCTCCGCAAATCTTAACTGGCAGCTGTTGCTGGAAGTTGGCACCCTGAAATGTTCCGGGCATAAATTTCTAGGCAGGAGCCTCGACTCTCCTCTGCATTTATATTATTTTTTAAAAGACTTTCAAATAAGATAATCACTCAATAACACTCACACATGCACATGCACACGGGCATCATTTTGTGCATGGGCTTTAAATGCCATGTGATTACTCCTTAGGGCTCTCATAGTACGGAGCAGCCTTTAGACGGGAGGCTTTAACAGCATATCAAGTGCCGTGTGGTAGTTTGTTACGCCTGCTGCACATGTGCAAACATCTGCATATCATCGCCGTAGCTCCATTTATCCTCGCAACATTAAATCCATTTACCTCTTGCATGCCATGAGTCTAAATCTGAGGCCAAGTAATTAAATGCCATTCTCTTCCTTCATTAGAGAGATAATTAAGTAGGAAACCGGCACTCGTCTCATTGCTCTTTCGTACAGAAGTAAATGGGGTTTGGTGTGGGGGTAAAATAGATGCTACCTTGTCTGAAAATCCCTGATTAGTGGAACCATCTGTAATTTCTTCAACTCCATCCTTGAGTGTATTTTTTTCTTTGTCTGCCTCACTCCGGCTGTGTCTGTAATCAGCTCGGTTTTCTTTCTCTTTGCTTTTGTGCCCACAGGCTTAACAGGTATGAATAAAACAGCTGATTCTTGTATCAAACATTTAGAAGTTCACACACAGGTTTTGTTGCACCTTTTTTTTATTCTTTTGGCTTCTGCCGTGAAACATTCTTTCCCATGAGTGAGTAACAGTGCACAGTTGGCCACAATCGGTGACGTTTTCGCAGGTGGGTGCCAGTGCCAGGGTTTCCATTTTCAGAGGTAGTTGCAAACCAATGCAGGAAAGTGGTAAAAAAAAAAAAAAAAAGCTAATAAAACTGTGGAAACTGTCACAATTGGTGTGAAATCCAAATAAACCCTCTTATTTTAGCACAAGGGTGCTATTCCATTGGGGATTATTGGAGATTAGGAAGCCAGTGAATATGAAGTCTGAACATACAGTGAATCCGGTTAGCGCTCTAAAGAAGCATGAAGGTAGTATTAGATGAGATGAGATCAAGTGATACAGTTTCCAAGATAAATATTCTTTGAACATTCATCCAGCCCAACATGAAAAAAAAAGAAGTAGCACTTTTTTCAAAGATAACTCAGAGAATTTAGGTTAATGAAAGCACTCCATGTTGTGGGACAATTTTTCTTATGGGTCGTCTTTAAACATGTGCTCTGTCATTCATTAACTCACATTTTTAATTATTCATTCATTTTTACATACATGTCACATTTCAGTAAATGCTCAGCCTTTGATAAATACACGCTGTGCTAATTCGCTGGTGACGAGCCCATAATTCACACGAGCTGCTGCGAATGAAAAAATCAGGAGATGTCCCCATTTAGAATGAAACATTTCAAACTTTCCACTTCTCAGACACAGCAGAGAGAATGGCTTGTTCCCCTCACAGGTTTTTTTTTACTTTTTCTTTTTTTTTCTTTCCCCGACATGGATTTGCATTTACATAAAGGCAAGCAGCTTCCCTTTCTCCTCTGAAAAGGCGAAAAGAATGGCAGGACACAGCATAACCTAGGCGTGAGACACACTAACATGCAAGTATATGGAAGTCAGTGTCTTTTTAAAAGCCTAAAGCTGTTGTCAGCATGCACAATGTTCAGAGACATTCAGGCAGATGTTCCTGCTCAGGCTTGATTGCCTTCGCCAAGGCCCATCAGGGATTGCACTTAGCCTAGCAAGAGCTGGCAAAAAAAGACACAGAGTCCCGAGTTATTTTAGCTATGCTCAGTTCCTCCATTAGGTACAGCTGAAATATTGACGCCGCTCGCTTTTTTCACCACTTCCCTCCATGTATCTTGCATACCTAAGGTCAAGAATTAGCTAGACAAGATTTCTGTGTCAGTGCCTCTTTGTCATAGCTTTTGTCTTTCTCCCAGCCACTCAGGGTCACAAATTTGCCGTTGCCTGATTGATTCCTCTCTGAGTAAAACTGTTGACAGTCATGGGCTTTTGTCTCCGCTCCCAATAGATATCCATGGTCAATTTTTAGTTGTCTCCTGTGAGGTGTGGACTTAGTTTAACCTCCCCATCACTCTAAACTCAGCTTGTCCCAAAAAAAACATAAAAATCTGAAAATCGGTTTAGCCGAGACATCAGGATTTTCTCTTGATGTTTGATGTTTCATGAATAGTGTGAAATACAGACGCAACAGTGGAATGCAAAAAAAAAAAAGTTTTGTGTGTGGTGTGAAATTAAAAACTGTGGGAGTTTATGGGAAGTGACAGGAAGGGAGAATTTGAAGCGAGGTATGCGAAAAATAAATAATAAATATTGTAATTATTTAGACAGATATTGTGATATGAGTCATTCCATTCTATCTATTCTAATGGGAATGGTAATTTACCAAACGAGCGTGTTCCCTTAGTCAGAGGAATATGATTTGTAAGGCTGAGACATCTCTGTAGCATCACAACACTTCATTTATGATTTGTTGTTTTCAGCATTATTTCATTAATATTTTTGAAAAACTCTTCAGCCTTACTTTGAAGTTGTGATTTTTTTTCTACCCTCTTGTGTGAGTTCAAATGTACTGCAGTAGCAAACAAAGGCAATCATTTCAGCCGTTTAATATGATATGCTCCTTATTTCTCTACGCTCCTCAAAATGTCTTTTATCTGGTGGTTAACACAGTTAATGATGATGTGGAATCTGTTTTTCTAAAGTATCAATGGTGCTGGGAGAAGAATGAAAGCAACAGAAACATATGTTTTATGAATAACAGCATATGGGAAGAACCTGACCTGATAATTAGAGCTGTTTTTAATCATCTGATCATTGTGCAGACTGTACCTCCTGCAAGGTCTGAACTTCATTAGTACTGTTTCTCTACCTTAGATCATCCTGCCTGAGGTGTGCAGAATGTGTGTGGTTGTGTGTGTGTGTATATGCATGCTCATATCTTGTTTATCTGCCTATCAACAAAGGCGGTTGAATACATCTTTTTATCAGCTGGTATCTCATGCGCAGCCACCTGGCCTCTGGGATGCTCACTGGCTGCATGGCTTAAAGGTTAAGACTGAGAAGAGAAAAGGACGCGCCTCTCTTGATATTTCACATGTAAAACATGATGATAAATGCCAACATTTATCAGGTGAACACTATGGTGGGAGAAGTAGGTCAGACTAATATAAGACAAAGATTTATTCTTGCATAATCGTTCATTCTTCTGCCTTGAATTTATGATACTATCAGACTTAAAATAGAACCAGACCTTTATTATACATCTGTTTTGTGTATATTTGATCATATTTGAATAACAATACCGTCTGATTTCTGATCAGCTCACATTTGCTGCAACGCAAACAGTCTGTCTGTATAAATGTAGGCTAATGTAGTCGTTAAGTGCTAAAATTGGAGGCAACTGGGCTTTTGTTTTAGTTTTTCTGTTTCCGAAATCTGTGAAAGAATGGGAAAGAAGTCCAGTAACCTTCAATTTTAGCATCAGCAACTACAGTACGATGACCTGGATGTCTGAGAACCTACACAGACACGAGGATCATGTAGATTTTCAAAGCATCAACAGAATCATATCATACTCATCACTCTGCTGCTCTAAAATGTTGTTTTATTCACCTGAATACTTTCCTCACTAGTCAATTATTTCCACTCAGCTGTTTCTGAGAAGCTCCACTTCACCGCCTTTTTCCAAGGGCAGGATAAGAGCATAGAAAGAGGGGAAATCATTATAAGTCGGGGCATTTGGAGAGTTGAATCGCTGTGGATGGAGAAGGATGGGAGGGAAAGGCTGATGACGTGACGTCACATATGCAACATAACATGTCGTCTTTCTCATTGTGTTTTCTCAATAGCATTTAACTGAACACTGGCACAATAAACGGTCAAACTCTTGACATGAAAACATATCATTTAAGCCTATAAACAACATTTGTGTAATCCAAGGCATAACAACTGGGATCAGAAAATAATTATTTTCTGTCCATTGGACACCATTCATTTTTTTATGCTCCGAAAGCTCCCATGGGGGTCCAGCGGAAGGGGGCGGGACTTTATCACTCTATTAAGAGCAACATAGTTTGGGGAGTAGTTAGGCTATATATTTGAATTCATGAAATTTATAATTCCCAGTTTTGGGAAAGGAGTGTATTTATTTTGTTGTTGTTGTTTTTAAGTATGAATAAATGGTTAAATCCTGTTTAAAATGTGTCGGTGGCATGAAGACGACCATGCACACACCTAGATAACTTATTTTCCCCGTGAGCTAAACACGCATCCATTTGTTACTGGTCAGCTACATGCAATTATAAGTTGCTGCCAGTCTGCTCCTGTCTGCCCTCACATCATTCACCTCTCCTGAAAGTGACCTGGAAATCGGCTCATCTACACACGGGGAAAGGAGAGACTGCTTTACAGCCATAATTACACTCCTCCATATTCATGAGAGAGTGCCCAGTGTGAAATGTCAGTGTTTCCCAGCATGCTTTGTACTATCCTCAGCCAACTCTAATTGGACGAGCACAGGTAGCCTAAGCGAAGGGGAAGATAGGAGCCAGCTTGGATTGTGGTCAAAGGGGCCTGTGGTTGAATTTTATCACCCCACCGCAGTATTAGCAACACAGTCTCACCAGGGCAGGACGGCCAATATTCAGCTACCCTGGGGTAATTAAAAATGTCTTCCGTTTAATTTACACCCGGCTGGTGAAGCATGATATCATTATTGGAATCCATTATAATTCAAGGTTATTATGGGTCTGCTGTGTTTTAGAACAGGCAAACTGAAGATGGTGGAAAGCTATTACACCGCTGTGCCATTAACCACGGCTTTATTTCAGCCAAAGAAAAGGTGCAGCGGTCCTCTGTGCATTATGTCATCCTCTCCACCCCCCCCCTCAGGACGTGACCCAAAACATCTCTACACATCATGTGTGCTTGCAGGGGGGCGCTGACCGTTTTTTTTGCAGTGACAGCAGTGTTGCGGTGGCACACACACACACACACACACACACCTGGCGGAGAGCGGTGCGTACCTGCTCTACACTAGCATCTGTTATACGGGCCCGATTAAGTGTGTTTTGATGCAAAAGCGCACAGAGACGGCTCCCCAGCTGAGCTTCCACATCCCTGTCAGGTTTTTTTTTGCAAGTGATGTGAGGCAGGGAAGGACCGGGAAAGAGGAGCTGAGGTGTGTGTGTTTGTGTGTGTGTGTTTATGTATGTGGGAGTAGAGGGGAGCAGGTGATTGTCTATTGTTCGACAAATTAGCTGCCAGTCAACCCCCAGCTGGCCTGTGGGTGACAACACGTGGGCTGAGTGGCAAGTGCGAGCGATTCAAGAGCTCTGTAGCCGCTCCGTGTTGCTTTTGTCAAAAAACAAGCAGAATTGAGGATCGGAGCGATAGAGCAGAAGCGCGGGGGTTCGGCTTTTTTCTTTTTTCTTTTTGAATAGTCACTCTGCGCGGCACTTGAACGTACAATAATGCTGTTTTTCAAAACTTCTTGGACAACATCACGATGGCTTTTAGAGGAGGCGTTGAATTGAATTTCTGACTCTTCCTGGTGGAGTGTTTTGCAGCCATTATGGGGTTTTCTTTATTCTCCCCCTCCTCCTCTCTCTCTTCTCTCCCGGTAAAGAACACGTTAGTCACAAAATCAGCTATTAGGCTGCATTTCAACCATCAGCAGCTGTGTGTCAGAAAACAACTCAGGCTATACACTCTGTTGTGCAACAGCTCCAGCATGAAAAGGGGGGATGTCATCCGGCAAAATAAGTTCAATAATCACAACTCAATGATGGCTTAAGTGCAGTTCTTGGTCACACAGCAATATGCTGCACCTGCCAATCACCGCACACCTTTTTTTTTTTTTTGCTTGTGCATGCTATCTAAAAGCAACAAAAAGGCAGAAATGTACTGCTGCTGTGAAATCCTCTCTCTGCCATGGGGGAGATTACCTTTAGCCCAGTGTCTTGGCGTGTGATGAGTCAGTTTAGTGGACTTTGTGGTTGTTATTTCATCCTCTCATGGACAGGGGCGGATCCAGAGTATTTTCTGGTGAGGGGCACAGGGGGTAGCAACAGTGAATCTAGGGGGGCCGACCAAAAGTAACAAAAATGAAGATCGCTCCTTGAATGTTTATATTTTACAGTTACGCAAGTCTTCATCTTGCTTTTATTGGCCACATTGAATCTTTCACCTTGTAAGGAAGATGCCTGTGACCTTTTCATTTCCCACTTGTCAATATTAAAATTATAGTCAATCAATAATCAACTTTATCTTGCAAATAAGAAGTCTTAGCATAATAAGCAACACAATACATTTTCAAACTGAACATCAAAATCTTATACTCTTACCCAGTAGTTTGAGCTCAACTCTGTACAATTAACATCTAGGGCCCTAGTTTGCTGGCGCAGCGCAGGTGGCGCAAGGTAGTGCAGCCGGTCTAATGCAAGTTTCGACCAGCGCAGCCTAGCGCAAAGTCAGATTGGAAGATTGGCAGATCGTGCTGCGCTGAGATAGGCGTGGCCGCGCAGCAGGGGGAGGCGTCACAGATTCAGCTTGGTGCAGTGGAAGTTTCGTCCGAAAATGTCCCGCCGAAGTTGCGCTGAAAGCTCGCCACCTCCAACCAGGTCTAGTCTCAGCGCAGCGCGGAGCGCAGCAGGTGCAGTGCAAGTTTGGCTGACTGACCTGCAGTGCACACACGTCACCAAGACCTCACAGGCAGATCTCCACAGTTCCAGACACATTTCAATGCAATAAATATCCACAATAACCACTATTTAATGCAACTAATGGAATCAACACGTGAATTTATATCTATATAGATTGTCCCGTCACATCTGACGTCAGATCAAAGCAGAGATCAAAGGCTGTGGCACGCGTAATGGAAACTCCACCTGAATTAACACAGCAGGGACGAACTGGCACTGAAAAGCAGCTGTGGATGTCCCAAAAGCAGGACTGAGGGTGAATGACTGCATGTCGCTGCCGTGTTGAGATACCACTCTGCCCTTGTGATGATCGCTTTATTTATTTATTTATTTACTTATTAATTTATTAACGCCAGCGACCGCATCAGGCAGCCGTAATGAAAAACAAAACACAAATCTTCATCTCTCTTAGTCCACCACCACTGCCTCGGTATCAGATAGTCAGTATATAGCCTACTACAGTATACTCTCTATCACAGAAAAAAAGAGAAAAAAAGAGACGGACAGAGAGAGAGAGAGAGAGAGAGAGGGAGAGAGAGAGCGTCCTTTACGCGGATTTCATCCGTTACGCATGGTGTTTGTTTATCTTTGTCTCATCATCTTGCACAGGGTTTGAATAAATGTGAGTTTCTTTATTAGTTTATTAGTTGTTGTTTCTTATACTATTGGGCAGGGGTTCTCAGTGTATCAGATCAAACCTGATTAAGGATATTTGTATTATTATTAGTAAACTCATTATTGGTCACTCTGAGCTCGGACCTCCGGGGAAACAGCTGTTTCCTCCGGGGAGAGGTTCGGCCTCTGGCGTCGCTGTTTCCTCCGTCCATGTCAAAGTATAAAATGACAAACTTGCAGCGCGCATCACCCGCCGCGCAGTTAAAGGTGAGGAGAGGAGCTCCTTTGATTGGTGAAGATCTGACTCGGCTGTGTCAAACCCACTCCACGCCTTTCTCTCCTCCTCCTGTCTCCCTTCCGCCCTCTCTCCTCCCTCTTTGCCGTTTGCGCCGGTGGGAGGGACGAGGGGAGGGATTGCGCTGGCGTAAGTCTGACTGCGCGGCCCACGAATCTTGCGAAATGGACCTGGGCCACACCCCGTTGGCGTGGCGAAGCTGCGCTGACGTTAGACTTCACCTGGTCGACGAAACTAGGGCCCCTAGTGTTTTGTGTAACAGTCAATGCATGCAGAATAACAAGCATTACTCAAATGGTGAAATTGAGAACAATAACAATCTTACACCATTTTATACATTTACTATACAAAACACTATAGGATTTTTGCTGATCGAATAAACTGAATAAACTGAACTGAACTGAACTGAACTGTACAGAGTTGATTAAGAGCCTACAGTAAAGATAGCAGTTTTAAAGAGCTTTACACAGTGATTGACACTACCACAGGTCAAGGACCATTTGGGGGGGGGCATTTAGATTGCAGAGGGGGCATGTGCCCCCCTGTGCCACCATGGAAGACACGCCCCTGCTCATGGATGCTACAAGATAAAAACCTATCTTGGCCTCACCCTGACAAACGGCATCTTGTGGCTTTAAAGTAATGGGTTTAATCACATTTAACTAACACCACAATCTTTCCCTAATATTCACCAAAGTGCTTCTGTTGCGGCCTCCTGTCATTTCCCGGTGTCTCTGCTGCCTTAAATAAATGCAGCACTTTAATCATTTGGAGAAAAACGAAAAAAAGAAAGTGTTTTCTTTTGGATGAGACTGAAATGAATAGTTGAGTCAACAGCCTTTGACACAGGAGACAATAGTTCACGTCCAATTTCCTTCCCAGAGTCAATATTAGTTCTTTGTAATCATGACCGTGATCTCTTCTTAACCACCACAACTAAGAAGTTTTTGTTGCCTGAACTTCAGGTTGTCAGACATTTATCACAGAGCTGCCAGAGCTAGAAAAGCTCATACAAGTGGTTTTTTTTCTTTTCCTTCTGTCGTTTCCTCCAGCGGTTGTACTGGTTGTCCTTTTGAAGATACTTTAGACATGAGGACTGTTTTGTTCTATGGATGCAGCGCTTCTGTTGGTCTGAACGAGAATATCAAAGCCGTACATTTGTGCGTGTACATGAGGGAGACCGTGCATCATGTGTACATGTGTTACGCCGAGTGTGCTGATGAACGCGGGGCAACATGAGCACATTACTGTTGTGATGGTTTCTCATTCCTACACCATCCCATAAGCAATCATCTCTGTCTCTCACCCACTCAGCCGTCACATGTATCACACACACACACACACACACACAGCACAAAATCCCCGGGTACTTTCTCCCTCAACGAGGTATGATCCATATTTCATATATTGCCTGTAAATCGCTTGGCCAGAACTGTTTTGACGAAGGCTGGGAAGTGGCAGGGGGCAGATTGGCTCCGTGCCTGACTCCTACTGTACCCAGAATACAAACAAGCCCTACACAGAAATTGTAAAAAGCTGTATATGTGTATTTTTAGTGTCAGTTTTTCAAGGTGGAAAAAAAAGCTCTCTATTACCATGTCGTGGCAATCTAGCATGTTGTACCAGTTCATCATCATACTGGCAAACCGGTGCGTATTCATTGGAACCAATTTGGCGGAGTGCATTAAGACGGGGATTAAATGTTGAGAAATGGGAAAAGACATTATCAGGCTTCGTGAAATAGAGCAATCAAACTCCCATTCCGCTGTAAAGTAGTGCCAATTCCACAAGCCCTCTCCTCCCCTCCGTCTTACATCAAATAACACATCCTCCATACTGTAAGCATTTATAAAGAGGGACTAACACAGAATTTAACGACCGCTCTGGACTTTTAAAGTATTAGAACTATTACGTCGAGTCATCGGACTCTCCAATGTTTTTAATTTGAGCCTTCTTTGTCACAGTTTTATGGCTCCTTCTCTTCAGGGAGAGACGCTCGGCTCCGTGTCTGCGCATGTGTGAGCGTGTTTTGGGCTGTGTGTTGATACGTGCTGATCCTTTGATCCCACTTCGCCTTGAGGACAGTGGCTCAGCGGGAGACGGAATGGATGTGAATGCGGACTCATCCCCGCAATGTCTGCAGAAGGTTAATGTCAAGGGAACAGGAGACAAAGGAGATCAGATGGGGCGAGGGGTTTTGTTGTGACTGTGGGTGTGCGTGTGTAAACCTTTGAACATGTTTTTTTGCAAAGACCAAACAGAATATTTTTACCTGTAAAGGCTGAGTTGTTTTCTTTCTTTTTTTTCTATTTAGGCTACATTTTTACTATTTATATATGACAAACACAGTTAAAGGAGCATTTCAAAATGGTTCCTACACTTATATCAGTTTAACAAGTGGAAACAAAGGGAAACTCAGCCTGAATGCCTGAGTTTGTGCAGAATACACAAAAGAAATTCATGTTTTAAAGGTGCTGATAATGAAATGTATTACCTACAGTAGTCCCTCCTGTTTTCATACTTGGAGCTAAGCTACCCAGCTGGTGGCTTCAGCTACATGAGAGATATGAGTAGTGCTGAGCTGTTCAGATGTTGTTTTCCCATGGTAAACAGTGCACCACCAGGTGCAGATCTCTAAATGTATGGAGTAATTGCCAGTTTTAATTTATTGCTCCAATATTTCCTTCCAGTTCACAGGAGAGCAGAGAGCAGCAAATTAACATGATGTGTTCTTATCCAGCCACAATACAAACACTTGGCTACATAAAGCTAGTGACTTATGTGTTTTTTGTTTTGTTTTTTTGACTTATGTGTTAATAAAGTTTTTCCTAAACTTAATGTGACATCACTAGGATGAGTGTCTTAAATAAGATGAATCCACCTACTTTTTTTGTATGTTGTATCATGCAGAAATAGGAAATACTGTAACCTCAAATAATAAAAACAATGAACCAAAATCCAAAATAATAATTCACATTAGTTGGTATTAAAAGTTGTGTTACTTAACAAAGCTGCAGTAAATGAGTCTCTGCAAAGTCTGCAGGCAGCAGGAATCAGGAATAATATCCACAGGCTAACAAGCACTGAATCTACTGTCTAAAACTGGTACATGAACAAATCCTGTGAGCCCTAAAGCGCCCAAGTGGTCTCTTTGGCATTCTTCAGCTTTCGGGCTGCAGTTTAAGAGCACACAGCCTCGGTAAGCCCCGAGAGGAAAATGTGTCAGTCACTACCCACACTGCTTAAAGCTAAGCTTTGTCACGCAGCACTCAAGTGAGTATTTAATGATAAAATGCTATTTACAGTCGTAATGATTCCATCTTTGAAGCTGCAGTTGATTCGGCAATAGATAAAGGATGAACCGGCGAGAAGAAGGTGAAAGTTGCAGACAGTAGGGCCCCGCTGTGAGGTGCATTCACACAGAACAATCGAAAATACCAGTAGAAAATATTCAGCCATTTGAGCTGGGACTAGAAATGAGAAGGTATTGACCTTCTCATCTAACTCTCAGCAAGAAAATGCACAAGTGTGTTCTCAAAATGTCGAACCAGGAGAAGATATTATTGATTCCCAGAAGGCAGATTCACACGTTACAGCAGTGAAAGAGCCAGTCTGAAGAGCTAGGGATGAGATAAAGAGCTGTTTAAGTGGACAAATATGCAACTCAAGCGCACAGCTCAGAGGTTATGAACAATACATGCATTAAATATACATTATATAACTATTTATTCATAAAAACCATGCGCTGTTATTCAATCTAACCCAATCATTTTCTGGTAAATACCCTGTTGATTAAACTACAGCTGATGTTAGTATTCAGTATCAGTTTCATGGTTATCTTGTTTGTTTGCACAGCCTTGTAGACGCCTCTGCTTTGTGTGAAAAACATATTGAGCTGAAAATAAAAACTGCCACGTCCTTTTTCTTCCCTTTTTAGAGTGTATATTTATCTCGGGGACCTTTCATGGGATGCCTTCTGAGACATCCCATCACGCAAAATGCCACATGATAACATCGCCTTGTCACTTATCTCTGTGTTGGCTAAATGCATGACAGGGTGTAGGTGCAGGGTGCGATATCATCAGCAGACCTGCAGTTTGCCAGGAAAATAATGACAGAGCCAGCAACATATTCATAGGTCTGACTCCAGAATAGTTTATTTTTGTCGTCGAGAGCTCCAAACCTTACACGTGATAATTTGAAAGCAGTAATAATGAACTGTTTTAGTATTACAGTAATAAAGGAAGGCATATACTGCATAGAGACTGCTGGATGAGAGACCGTAACCGTAGCAATGACTGGGCCGAATCAGTGCAATCCCACAGAGAACAGTTATCTTCTCTTTGGGGGGGACTTTTATTTCCACAAGGGTACACTTAGAGCTCTGTTCGATAGCTTTGAGGCATGAAAATGGAGATAGCTTCCCTCTTGAGGTAATTTATTCCCCTTTTTTTTGTCATGACAGTCCAATCAATTTACAGCTTCTATTTTTCAAAAGAATATCTGTTGGCAAGGCCTTGTGCTGAGATTGACTGTGGCCAGTGTGGAACCTGCTTTCAAGTGCAGATTGACTATTATACTATGCTGTACTGAACATCAAATGTAAAAAAAAGTCGATATAAAAAAAGCTAAGGTCTAACTTTACGTTACATCATATTCTGGGCTTCCTAACTCTCCCGTACAGCAGTGGGGAGCTCAGTTCTGTGTTGTTGTGTCACTGGTAGACAGTGGTGTTGGTCCTGGAGGCTGCAGCTGTTTCACACCATGGAAGGATCTTTTGTGTCCCTGTGGGGGGAAATATTTTCTTTTTCCCTGGCTCATCCAGCGAGGAGCATCTTTTGAGCTGGTACAGATTGGGTATCTCAAGGACTCTTCAGCAGTGATAGATGCCTGCCAACACAAGTTTAATCCAGGTTATCCAGTTGCATGATCTGGCTAACCACAAGGCAAGCATATTTTATTAATAATTGTGGTTTGGCTTGTGTTCTGCCTCCTTTATGTGGCAGGCTGTATAAATAGCTGTATAAATAGCTCTCATTTAGTCACGCTTTAGAATCAGATGGATCCAGTTTACACAGACTTTTGAAAAGACTTGGATCCCCATCATACCCCATCATATTACTGCTTTTTGTCTGAGCCTTCAGAAGACATTGACTTGTCTTTTTTGTATCTTATGCTTTCAGTCCTATTCAGAGACTACAGGTGGCACTGTAAACTATCTGAATCTCTGTTCTAAAATGGGCCGTAACTCTCAATATATCCTGAATTGTTCCTGCATAGAACTCCTTTGCAATAAAAAGCCTAATCCTTACACGGATCTTTATTTGCGGCAAATAAAAGGTGAGACAGAAATCTGTGTGTGCAGAATAATTGTCTGTTCTGTAGAAACTAGGTCTTAGGGGACTGCATTGTTCCCGCTGCTGCACCCAGGGGAACACGCCGTGATGTGGATCTTATCTTGATTCATGCCTAATATGAAAACAAAAATATATTTGTGCAGTTTAGTCATTCATTTTTAATAGATTCAGCCGGCGTCTGTGAAATGTCTTCACTTCTTCTTCACAGTGGTCAGGTACTCAGAAGCCTGCACAACTGGATGTTGTACTTGGTGACTTGGTTTGGTAATTTCTAATATCAATGTTTCAATCATTTATGCATCTCAATGTGTGCGTTATTAGTATTTATTTAGTTATTTTTGGCATGGTTTGACTCACATTAGCTCTGCTTGCCTTGAGTTGTTGTCCTCCAATTGAGGCTTCAGGCTTCATTCATAAGTTATATGGGTGTTACTGCATTTTTAATCTTTCAAACAAACGGCCATGTTTCAATTGCTGCTTGTCAGTTTTGATTTTATGATTCATTCATTATTTAGTGTGTTAGGCTGCAGTGCAGTGCAACGGATGGATTACTGCACTTTAGCCATGGGCGGGGTATGAGTCGAGTGCATGTGTGTGTGTGTGTGTGTGTGTGTGTGGGTGGGAGGGGAGGACAAACGAGTGCTTGTACATTTGTGTGAGTTTGCATCTCATCACGGATAGCTTTCTAGTTTGTCTTGTCACAGCAGATGTCCAGTCCAAGTCGGTGGACCGTGGAAAAAGGTCCTCTTTGTACGTAGATTTCTTCCAGATGTCAAACGTCCCATCGGTCAACCAATCAGAAGAGAGAATCAAGACCTCCTCTCCTCTGGATAGATCGCTGACTTGTTGTTAGAAAAGTTTCAGAGAGAGGCCTCAGAGAGAGGAGATGAACAGCTACACTGAAATGGTTATTGATTATTAAAAACCAAATATCTTCTCACTCATTTCAAACAAATCACAGAAAGTTGAAGGTATGAGGCTTTTTAAGTTAAACAACTTCTACAAGGTCAAGAATAAAGCTTCAATGTAATATTTAATACAGCAAATTTGAGATGAAGATGGTAACTGCAGGTATTATATTCTCCTGTCTGACTCACATTTTGGTCAAATTAAAACAAACAATATCAACAAACACTGATCAGATTAACTTGAAATGTCCCCTTGACTTGGATTTGCCCCGGGACAACAAACATATCACTGAGCAGATCTCCACACAGCCGCATGATCCCTCCTGTAGCATCACCATCAAGCTAATACCTCAACACGTGAAACTAGAACAAGCTAATACTGTAGATAGGGTGCTGTGGCATTACTCGCTATATTCTTGTCCCCCAGAGGATTAATATAATAACATAATAATTAGCTGATAAGATGAACGTGTTCTGAAGCAGCTGCTTGTTTACACATCCAGCAGTTGCAGAGGCACATTAGCATTCATCTGGAGTTGCATTTCTGGACATCTGCCAAATACAAGTCCAATATTCACTTTGTGTTGTTTTTGGTTTCTACCAGCTGCTGATGGACATATCTGGCTCTTCACTTGATATTGATTATAGCCAATTTAACTTTATCACTCTGGACACTCCATGACAGGTTGTCTGCCTCTAAACTGGGGCCATAAAGAGCAACTTTGTGTGCTTCTATATCTCATATAAATAGGAAATTACAATGAAAATTACAATGAAAATTCTAGATTATTTGATCCTCAGGACAAATTTCCAAAATTCTGTCTCACAGTTTTAAGACGCAAAAGTACGATGCTAAGTCCTGCCCACACTCGTATTGTGTTTTGTAACAGTACAGCCTCTAAGTGCTGCTAGTGGGGCTTCAGATTTCTATTCCTTCTCTCAGTCTGTTCCCAAATATGACTGTATGTTCGGCATATTTAAAAAAAAAAAAAAAAAAAAAAAGTTTGATGCCCGTGTTAGAAATGCAGCATCTCGATTCCTCTGACTTGGCAGTACAAAGGATTAACAGCAGCAGCGCATGTGAACTGCCGAGTGGCAGATAAAACATCGGCTCTCCAAATAGATGAACACACACACACACACATACACACATATGCAGACGCAGTTTGGTGAAGCGAAGTGAAGCTGACTTGAAAAAACAGCTCCGAATGCTGTTTAGTGTATCACTGTCGATATTGTTGTCTCCATTCACATGGGAGCGCGTCATGTGTCTCCTGTGATGCTCCAAATACCCAGCAAAGCTCTTTGTCCTCTGCCAATCCTGCTTTAAAGCCAGTCGCTTCAAAACCGTCTCAAGTCTGCATGTGTGTGCATGCATGTTGAAACATCACACCGCGCTGTAGTTATTTTAGACTTCATGGAGGAAAATAGAAGAACAGGCCGTGAGTGAATGTTGAATTAACCTGGGAAGCAGCCTAATGGATTCGCCTTCCTCTTGACAATCATAGTTCAATAATAAACAAGCTTTTATCTGACAGAACAGAAGAGTGACTCAGATTTATATATCACTTACTTTTAACCATCAAGTACAGTGTGTTCTGAGCATATGTGCTCTCATTCTGAAATGAAGTTTCCTTTTTTATTAAAATGCAAATATCCCTCATTTCCCTCATCCGACTGTCAAATTGTCAGCAGACAGATAATTAAACAGCAGTCTCATTTGCTGAGCCCAGCTCCCTAAAATATAAGGATTCACTTCTTTTCTCGGCATTAGATCACTGCAAATTGAATTCTATCAGGTTTTTGGCCGTTGGATGGACACAACGTGTTATTTGAACATGTCACCAGGGGGTTCTGGGTAATCATGATGGACATTTTTCCTATATCAGATGTTATACTGATTTAGAGGTGAATGGATCAATTAAAGAAATTAACAGATTGTTATCCGATCCCAGGCTCCTCCAGTCCACATGTTGAAGTGTCCTTCAGCTGCTGTAGATACTGCACCTAAAATAGCCTATGTATCATCAGTGTGTGAACTGAATGTGTGTGTGATTTGATGAATGGGATAAGTAGTGGTCGTTAAGACTAGAGAGGCATTATCTTAGTTTAAATTTCACATTAAGTCATAGCACAGTGATCACTGTGTCCATTTAGATCCCATCTTTTGGATTGGTATGTTTTTAATTGTGAATGAAAAGTTAAAGATAGTAGACTTAATTAAACAGCAGTCCCATTTGCTGAAATATGACATAAATATAAGGATTTGCTTCTTCTCTCTGTATTATATCATAGTAAATTGCAAATCATTAGGTTGAGGGCTGTTGGGTGGACACAATGTGTTATTTGAACACGTCACCATGGAGCTCTGGGTAACTGTGACATTTTTCCACAATATCTGATTAATTAAAAATCAACAGATGAAGTCATAATGAGGATAATTATTAGTTGCAGCCCTGCTAATGACCGTGTTTCACATCCACCGATGGCACAGTGATGCCTGTGAACGCCCCCTCTTGGATGCGTTTTTGAGGTGTGAAGGATGAGTTTTAGGTTAATAGAGTTAAGAGTTTGTGCCCTGCTCTCCTCTGTGTCCCCGCTCCTCTGTGACATCAAGATGTTTTTGCGCTCCATTTGCCTGTGTGTAGGGGCAGGCAGAGCAGACTTCATCTGTCACAGAGAGACACCACAGAGAAATCAGAATGTAAAACACTAATTAGCCCTGATCCTGACGAGGGTTCATTACCAAGTCAGCATGAGTCTCCACGCTTCCAAGCTTCTTATTGGTTGACTAGTTTGCAACGGAGGATGCAGCATCTCAGGCTCAGCATCATCGGGTGTGGCTCGGGAATAGAACGGCAGTTTGTGCAGTGGCCACTGGATGCACATGTGTGTGTGTGTGTGTTTGTACTGTACAGGTGGCTTGTTTTGCTTACGCGTGAGTGTATTTATGCAAATGAGGGAGCACGGTTGCCGAGCGGCCGTTGCGGCTGCTGGGGAGGAAAAAGTGAGGGCTCCTGTGCTCCCTGCTGAAAGGCCAACTACCCTGATGGGTCATTTCAACAAGATTGCAGATCAGCTGCTCGCTCACATGTACTGAGCTATAAAGAGAATAACCACTTTCTGGATGGTCCACTTTAACTGTGGAGGAGGAGGAAGAGGAGGAGGAAGGGTAATGATCAAGATGACATATTGCTTTCTTCTTCTTCTTTACACATATGCATGTGTCGTGTAGAGTGAGGAGAGAACATTTGAATCTGTAAATGAGTTGTCCACAGCCAGGTGCATTTTTATCCATAAACTTGCCATGCAAATTGATATTAACGATCGTCTAAACTTAATATACCTATTCATAGTGAGCCATTTCCTGCTTGTGCTTGACTATCATCCTCACCGAAGAGAAACAGAAATAAGATTCTCTTCAACATAAGTAGTGCAGCTTATTACCCGGCAATAAACCTGGAGGGTGTTTCTGAAAAGAGTTGTAGAGTGCTGTGCTCTGCAGAGACAAAAAGCACTAAATCAAGTTGCACTTAAACTTTGGGATTTGGGATTGTACCTCTTGCTGTACGTCTTCTGCCAGGTTGTAAATTAATGTGAGGCTATCACTTTATTTGGAGGTATTAATTGGAACAGGGAGAGAATGTCTATGGTATGTTAAGAATGAAATTTACAAGGTCTCAGCTTTTCAATAAGGTGCAAAGAAGAACACCCACCTTTGATGCATGCACTATTAAAAAATTGAAATCATTTTAAAATTAAAAGATGATGACATTCTTTGACGTCTTTATTCTCACATCCCCAAAAAAAGGATTGACACCAGCGGATAATTTGAATGAAATGTCAGAGTTGATGTACGTCTTGGTTCAGCTTTTCAACTTCTGTAATGCTTTCTTCATAGGAGATCAGACTCTCAGCGTGAGAATGACAGTCAGCCTACCCTGGGAGCAGGCGTACAAACAGAGCTGCGGCAGAGCGCTAACTCAAGCTGCGTCCTCAGAGTTCCAAAATAAAAGAACCCGTTCGCCCAAAAAAGTGGCGAGATGATGAACCTCAGTGAAATTGCATGCAAATTCAATTTTCATTGTGATGATATATTTAGCCCAGACAGCGCTCTCATGGTGATATACAGTATTAAAGACCGTGGTCTTGTTGAATCTCAATCTGCTCTGCTCCACTAGTTCACATTTTACTTTAGAGACTGTTCTACCAAGCCACTAATTATTTCACATGGAAAAGTACAAGAAAGCCACACTGGAGAAAAAAAATGTAACTGCATTAACTAAAGATACTCCCAGAAAAAAATAGCTGGAATTCATTTGTTAAAGATAATTGAATCTGTTCATCTGCTGTGTTAAATGTAACGTTAAAGGCCCTGAATCAACTTCTTAATATGAGTGATCGTGTGCTACATACATGAACACAGTATTTTTTAGTTACTTATTTATTTACATACGTTTACAATGTAACCCGTGTGATAGTTTTTTTTTATTTTAATGTCTCCCTGAGCTTGTCTCACTGGTTTCATGAGGGCGGGGCTCAGTTGGACAAAGGTGATGTCACATATTCGCAGCACCAATCAGGATTGAGCAACATTTTCATCAAAACACAGCCTGTTCACAGCAACTATTTTCAAATAAGAACTCAAATATATATATATAAAAAAAAGAAATGACTGGATTTGAAAAAAAGGACATTTTTCAAAATCAAAAGGGAAGCAACTGTAACTCCAAGTATCACTTCACCTTAATAAAAAACAAACAAAACAACTATTTCATATTTTTTTTGAGGAAGGCAATTTACCTCATACTGTAGTTGGCGCTCAACCAAAACAAAACAAAAAAACAAACCAACTTGAAAACTGTTCTATAAATCATCTGCATCTACAGGTTCTGCAAAGACATGTTATATATTTTAAAAATGCAATGTTGCATTGCTTTTATTGAAGCGCACGGAAGAAGTGTTTCAAAACCTGCCCACGTAAAAAAGTATATATCGTGCATATACCTTTGCAGCGTAAAGGAAAATGTGTGGAGTTTGAGCATTAGTCATAAAATGTGACTTTATTAGTACTCTCACAAATATATAAATTACATCTTCCAATGTACAATATGCATCTACGTATTTGCACCATTCTCTTACAATGGTATTATATTCTTTCTTTCACATGAACATAGGCTAATCTCAACGGCTGCCTCCTTTTTACATGGATCAATGGATGTCAGAATGGCCTCTCTCCTCTGTCGTTCATTTGCCCATGAAACATTATCTCCGTGTTCTGTGCTCACAACAAGCAGTGCAATAATTGCGCCCCCGGGTGTCTCAGATAAGGACTCCTTTCCTAAATGAAAAAAATATGAAGGGACATCTTGACAAATGCAAAGAAACAAAGTAAAGCCGGAGCTGTGCAGAGGCTGTGCACGGTGCCTCCTCAAAGCTAACAATGAGTCATACATATGGAAAGTTTCGCCTCACTTCCAGCACATCGGTGCCAGGCCTCTGTACAAGTACAAGCCTTCCTCTTGTCGTTTTAGAATATTTTCGGTGTAATTCAGAAGGTCAGCATGCAGCGAAATACTGAGCTCATGTGTCAAATCAAATTACGTTTTGAAATGCCATATGATTAAACTGCAATTTGACTTTGAGTGTTTATTCCTCCCAAGGCCCCAAGACAGCCAAGCCCCCCCACCCCCACCAACCCCCCCCCCCCCCCCCCCCCCCCCCCTTCAGAAAACTCAAAGATTGACAGAACAGGGACTTGAAGCCTTTCTTCTCTGTCATTTCTATTTGAGTGTGGAGAGATTTCACCCTTTTGAAATTCACTAAATCTGTTGCCGTGTGCATAATGCATGGATCTCTCTCTCTTTTTTTTCACTTCAGTGCTTTTGGCTTCAATAGGCTTTCAGAACCATCAAAAACAGAGAGGGAGAGGTCACATGCTGTTACAGGGGTGGGAAGTGACACCGCGTTTTCCCAACGAACTGGGTTCCAAAATGTGATCCCAGCGATACCAGTAGCACGGCTATTATACATCCCTTTCAATTTTTCCCTCACTCTCTCATTTCTCTCTCTCTCCTCTCTTCCCTCCCTCACATATCCTCTCTCTGTTACTAAAGGCAGCCCACTCCTCTGCAGTGGCTGCCTGCCTCCCTGATTTGCTCGCTGCTCAGGGAGGATTTGCATAGGCTGGCCCACTTGCCGCTTCTCCCCTCCCCCTTCCCCTCCTCCTCCTCCTCCTCCTCCTCCTCTCCCTCCATGCCTCTGCCCCATCATCTTCACTTAGTTTCACCTGAGCCCTCATCCTCTCTCTCTCTCTCCTCCATTCTCTCTTTCTCCCACTCTCCCCTCCCCACCATCTCGCTCCCCTCCCAGCAGTTTCTCATTTTCTCATCCGATTCTTTCTCTCTGGCTTTTCTCTTCCTTTATCTGTCTGCAAATCTGTCTCTTTCTCCTGTGGAGTAATACAAAGAGCTATCAGCCTGGGTCTCCCTGGGTTAACAAGCCAGACCACTTCACTTCTCTAGGGACATAAGAAAGAAAAAAAAAGAAAAGAAAAGAAGAAAGAGCTGGAGAAAGAGAGGGGGAAAAAAAAGTCAGACAAATATTGGATCCGAACTTAAAGACGGAGATAAAGCACAAGTGGGGATCTTCACCTCGCCTTGAGATTCTGTAGCTGAGCTGTGAGGGAGCAGGGAGTGCGTCCTGCCGGGGAGATAGAGAGACAGAAAGCTGACAGTTTGTCCGCGCCGGAGAGTGTGGAGCTCCTCGTCTCTCTCCGTGTCGCTCCCTCCCTCCGTCTCTCCCTCCTCCTCGGTCTCAGAGCCGAGGCTGTGTATTATCTGTGGCTTGACAGAGCGGAGCTGTGCAGAGCAGAACGAAGCGGAGCGAGCGGACAGAAGGCTGCAGCGCAGGTTGTTCCCCCCCCCTCTCTCCCCTGTCACTCACGCTGCGCCCGCAGGTGAAGAGGGGCGCGCGGGGACACATTCCAGGTGTCGCCTGCATGCGGACGCGTGCGCGCACGGTCTCGCTCGTTTTTGCCTGCGCGCACACATACAAACAAGGCTACGTGGTCATCAAAGGAAGAGCCACGGGGTGATCCTGCCGAGAACAGAAAGTAAAGACATATTGGATTCTGGTTCAAAGAGCCAGCGAGCAAACGAAGACCAGCGGGAGTTCTGCTGCCTTCCTCCGACAGGAGTCCAGGAGACGAGACGCTTTGTTTGGAGGGAGCTGCTGGATCTAACCTTAACAAGGAGATTGTGTCCATTTCTCTCTGCTATGGAGTTTGCTGCTGTGTCTTGGCTACAGGAAGGTCACTTTTTCTGAGATCCTTGCACATCTGCTTTTACTAAATATCCAGTGGTGGGGGGGGTGGCGTGAAGCATGCTCCCCAAAGGAAAGCCCCAAGAGGGCCAGCTGTTCTGGATGTTGCTTCTGGCGGTGGGATGGATGGTGCTGGGTTCTGCCTGGGGCTCCTCCTCCCTCTCCTCTTCCTCCTCCTCTTCCTCTTCTTCTTCATCTTCAGACCTCCATCTCCTGTCCCCTACCCCCGGAGCCCCCCTGCCCCCCGCCTTGCCCCGACCTGATCACCCACAGGGCCCTCAGGGGCCCCGGCACCACCTGCCACCTGTGTCCATATACCGCTCCCCAGCGTCGCTACGAGCCGGCCACGGTGAGTCCTGTCACCCCCCCCTAACCCCCTTCACTGTTTCTGTCCATTTATCATTATGACTGATCAGAGTCAAAAGCAGCCGTCTGTAGCAGCCTCTCTATCACTTACTTCTCTGTGTAACTGACTCACTCACTTCCTCCCTCCCTCCCACTGTCCCTCTGTCTTTGTCTGTCTTCCCCGCTCTCCCTCTCACTCTTCTTCCACCACGGCATGGAGAGCTAACGATAGTTGACAGCAGCTCTGCATCATGGAGCTGTGTATCCTTTATGAGATTATAGGTTTAATTGTCAGTGAAAGGCACTGACAAGCAAAACACCCACAGTGACTCTATCAGCTGAGGAGCAAGCAGCTCCTCCGTATTAACCACGATCCCACCTTGTAACTGATGATTGATGGCCTCGACAAATGGACAGTGGGTTTTTTTTTTCTCCGTCTTTTAATGAGTGCTACAGTTCCCTCCCTTTTGTCAAGGGGCTTGTCCTGCTACATGTTAGGTCTCTGTTCGACAAAATGCACTATGACATCTGGCTTTTTGAAGTTGACTGAAAATTTAATAACCCTGTTTAAAAATGTCCACGCAGGATTTCATGCATCTGTTATCTCCTCTAACAGCAGCACCGGCTTTTCTTCTCTGCAATTGAACGTACACACCCAGGAGGGGGGATTAGCACTTGTGATCAAATGCCTTTTCAGTATTGACTTTTGTTTTATAGCTACTTAATGTGATCTATTTGCACCATTAGCCGCTACACAGATATCAGCTGGAGGATCTTCAGGTTCTCTGGTAGCATCAAGAGAGCCTGAGATGTATTTTCATGGTGTCATTGTGTGTGTACCCTTTTTTATACTATCAATTTCTTCTCCTGCTGCGCTTCAGTGAATAGCTAAACCCTGAATGGACAGTGGGCTGTTATTGTATGTGTAGAAGCATGTATGATGCGCTCTAACTTCTGTGTTGACCTCTATAACAACTCGAATGCAACTCACTCACTAAGATAACTCAAAAGTTGTTTAGTGTTGAAAAATGTTTATTACCAAATCTAGTTTGAATTGTCAGGTGCCATTATAATGGGAAAAATGACAGGAGCACCATTCCAACGAAACTGAAATATCCGAATACCGTGTGTAATCCAAGGGTAACCAAGGAGCTGGCTTCTCCTGCGGTCGCAACAATGCTGGGTTTTAACGTTCACACAAAATACCACTGAAGAAATCTAAAGCACTGAAAAACAGGCCTAGTCCAGGAGGGTCCTTGCTGAATTTTGCATTTGCAGCATCCGTGCCGATCTGGTCTTGAGTCTTTGTGCCGCTCCGGATCAATCGGTCCCTACGGGGGGAGGGGGGGGATCAAATTTTTTTGAAAAATAAATTTGAGCCAGGTCTATGCTTGACTCCTTTTAACACATTTAGGGCTCATTTTTAGCAGGCTGAAGGCTATTGGAGCAGATGAGCCTGACAGGCAGAGAGAGCCAGAAAGAGGGAGGATCTGCATCACTAATGTGGAGTGTGCCCACCATACAAAGTGTGAGAGTCTGGGCATGGACTGTATGGCAGACATGAAGAAAACCATACTGTAGGTATGACCAGAAAGAAACTTTATCCTAATATGGGATTGCAGACTTTTTTTCTCATATGACTGAAGATGCAGCACTAGAAATATTTGTCTGACATGGATGACATCACCTCTATCTATTTGATTCATATAAAACGTCTTCTTTTTCACATTGAGTCTGGCTTGTCCAGCTTTTTGTCCATACATTATTTTTATCCTCATGCTATAAGCACTAGAAGCTCATATTGTCACCCACATTATTCTATGCATCATATATCACAGAGCTGTATAACTGCAGTTATTAGTGGGCTGAGATTGGTTCTGGTTGACTCTTGTGTAAATTTGCATGCAGAATGTGGTGACTCAGTACAGAGTGAGATAAGAGCGGATAAAATCAGCAGATTAGGAGGCTCGTTACAGTGCGTGTTTGTGTGTGTGTGTGTGTGTGTTGCCTATTTACAATTCAGCAGCAACAGACTGACCCTGGTTTTGGCGTGACTGTAATTACAGATTCAGAGGAGACCTTGGAAGAAAACATACAGACACAACAGATACATGCTGCTGCTGCTCACTTTTGCATATGCACATACTGCACAGTATATGGACATACACACACACCTCGATACATGGTGGCTTATGTACATGTTTTATGGATACAGTCACACACCTTAACAACACACACACACACATGCAAACACAACACACCCTGGGGACTCGCACCCTCTGCGTATGTAAACTCTTAATTAGAACCAGTGACTAGGAGTGATCCTCTCCGTTAGGGCAAAACATAGCAGAGGTATTCATAAATAAGGGAACGTGTTGAGAGTGCCATAGGCATGAATATCCAATAACAATTTATTTTTGCTTTTTTTTTTTTAAATTTATGTATCTCCAAACTGAAAAAAAGAAAACACTTTCTCAATAGTCAGTGTTTCATTAGTTGTCCTCGGGATGGTGCAGACACAGTAATAAGTTACTAAAAGCATAATATGTTCCGTTTCATTAGACACTATTCTCAGTGTATTGAATCTTTTGATTTGACTCACTGCATGAATAAACTCTCTGGTGATTTCATTTAATCACAAATGTCAATGTCAGCGTCAGTGCTCAGGGATGTGTATTTTTGTTTGTGCGTTCATGAATACAACTACAATAAACACTGTTGTGTGTATTTTTCATGTGCCTTGTGGCAACTTAAAGTCAATGTTGAGATGCTGACAGATGACCTCCTCTATCAATTATTCAGTGTTGAAGATAAACAAAAATATCTCTGCTATACCATGTGGTAATCCCACCCACACTCACTGCTTCAAGTAAAGACCGTGCACTGAATATATGGACGGAGGCGAGACTACGTGATAGTAAAAGCATTGTTGCGTTGCTATAAATTGAACAGACATTGTTTAAAAGTGAATGAGCCAACTAAATAGCAACTGAGAGAGAGGTTTGCTTTGAAGCTTTGCCCTTAGCACTTAAGGAGAATGAAAGAGAGAGAGTGTGTGTGTGTGTGTGTGTGTGTAGCAGCCGTTTGATGCAGGATCACCTTGCAGAGAGTGGCTTTGGAAACACCATCTTACACATAGAGTGGACCTGTGCCGTGCTGTAAGGTCTTGAGCCGGCTGAAATGGAGGGAGGAAGGGGACGCTGTGGTATTTTTCTCCGAGGTAAACTTCGGCTCTATGATTTGAATACAGGCTGCCTCGAATCCTCCTTTTCAGTCACAAATAATCAAAGGATTGACATTTTTAGTCTGAGTCTGCTGTTTTTCTTCCTCGGGCCCTTGTCACTGTTAGGGAAAAGTGGCAGTATTGGCACTTAGTCTAACTAAAGAACGACGGCTCCTTCTCCTCGCCGTGAGAATAATTGGCGAGAAAGTGAACAAATTCTAATGCAAAGAGATTCTATTGAAACTTATGATCAAAGTCTATTCAAGGCTGTGGAGTGGTATATGTTTGTGCTCACTTCAGGTGTCGATGTAGAATGGGAGCACTAATTCACTACTTCACTGCTTGACACTCAACAGCATGCACTGGAAATATGGTTTGTGCAGAAGTCGTATTTTCCGAACAGGTTGCCATGAAATTTGACACAGACTGAAATCTTCCCCTTAGGTGGAATTATAATGATGGTGGTTAACCTGTCATCCAGTGCTTTTATCAGATCAAAATTACAGATTCCAAATCTAATGCTTTGCTTTGTTATTACTGTAGTGCAAATAGCCTTTTTTTTAGCACATGCTAAGCTGCCATATAGTATTCCTTTCATGGTCAACAGTTTAAGATAGGCATCTGGCTTAAAGCCCAATTTGCCCAAATACAGCATCATATAGTCACTGGCATGACGATATCCTCTATACCTCTTATATCAATCTAACCTTCAGTGTTTCTTCTACATTCATTTAGGAGTGGTGGGCCGCCATTACTAAATCCTAGCCACCGCTCCTTTAAATTTCTTTCTTCTTTTTCTTTTTTTTTTAACCCTAATGGTTAACCCTCTTGCTCAGTATCTACTCTTTGGGAGGGGGCGAAGGGTGGGGTGGGGTGGGGCTGGATGCTACATTAATTACCCGCGAGAACGCGCCCTACAGACAGTACATCACGTCAAGCACCCAGGCACCGCACCACCACTACTTCAAAAAATCCTAGCGGAAACACTGAACCCCTGTGGACATACTAGCATTGAGGACAATGTAAACCATTGGTCATGCTAATTTCAATTGCATAAATAAAGCTTATGCTAAAGTGATTAATCTCAACAGAAGTCATTTCATATGGAGACCCAACACCTCCCACCATGAGCACTTGGTGATGGTGGCAAGGAGAAACGTCCTGGTAAGAGGCAGAAGCCATTAGCTACAAGTGACTGCACTAAATCTCTCTGGCTACCAGAGTAATGTGCTTCCAATGAAAAATGCTAACTGTGACATTGTCACTATTACCCCAGAGTATACAAAGGGCAATAGTTGAAAATAATTTTTCATATTGCGACAAGGGCAAATGAAACGACTGCAAACTCCAAATGGCAAAAGTGTTTGTTTTCCCTCCCAGCCGGCTCGGTAGCTGCTGCTGCTGGAGATAGCATGTCAACATACTGGAACGCTTTGTGTTGTCACAGCTGAAGTTATGAAAAATGTATTTGACCCCTCAGTCTCCTGTAAAATGCATCGGGCCAGGTGCAGCGGCTGCATAATAACTTTTCCCCACATGTAGCACGTATATAAATTATTCCGATCAACCGGGAGCATTGTACGTTTTGTGTTGCTGTCTACCCTGATGAGCCGGTGCGTATGTGTGTGCAGGCCTAATGCAGCACATTGGTAGACTTAAATGATATTGCCCTCTGGCTATTCATGATGGGCGCCGAAGAACAAGGGCGTACGATGGTGGAGGGATGGAGGAGAGGTGGTGGACTTGGTGTTTTTCACCGTGTCTGTAAAAAAAAAAACACAGCGAGCCTGATCTCATTTGAAAACATTTCCTCTCCTCGCTTGCCTTCCTCCCCTCCTCATCCTGCTCTTCCTCGCTTGACTTCTTGCCCTCTTTTTTTTTCCTCCCTCTTGCTGCTCTCTGTTTATGCTTGGGACAGCAAATCAATAAGAGGAGCTGTTTTAGAGACTTAATTATGTGGTTATTTTAGATTTTTGCCATCCCTGCTGCCCCCTCTTTTTGTCCTCATAAGCCACTCGGCAAAAGTAGAGGGAGAGATGAGGAGGAAGGAGGATAAAAGGAAAGGAGAGGAAAGAATGGAATAAAACAAAACCATGAAAAAACAAAGTTGAGCACGGTAATGAGGTGACGGTGACATCGCGGTGGCTCCTCTCCTGCGTTTCCCTCTCATCCTGACCTTTATCTCACTTTTGTGCCTGCTCAGCTCGCCGCCTCACTTTTTACCTTCCTCTCCTATCGCTCCCCCCAACTTTCCCTCTTTGCTCATAGTTCTTTTCTTCCACACCATATAGATAAACATCTTTTGTTTTCTCCAAACCTATTTGCTTCAACTGTATTTTTTCCCCCCTAAATCGGCTTGCTCTGCAAATACAACCAGGAAACTCTGTCCTCGCAAACTCATCCTCCAGAAACTCTCAGTGCTTGCTTTAATACCCCCTCCTCGGTCACTCCAGCCTTGGGTTATTAATTATATTTATGCTCTCTAGCTCATCTAATTATGGCTGTGGCTCCAACAGGAAGTAGTTGAACACGTTTCATAATTATCCATCAAATAATTATTCATTTGAACAAACCCCTACTGATTGTGGCTCCATCCTTGATGCAAATGTATAATCGGATGAGCAGGAATTGAACCAAGCCATATAGATATTTAATATTTCATTTATTTTTATTCTTTTCTTAATATTCAGCCATTTCTTAATGAAATCATTTCCTTTCTTTGCAAGGAGGATTTATCCCATTATCACTCACTCCACAAATGCAGCTTTAGTAGAAAAGTTACTTTCTAGTGTTCCCGCAGCCAATTAGTTTGAATGGCTGTGCCCCTCGTGTCACATCCGTCTCCATGGAGATGGCGGCAGCGCCTCCAGAGACCTGACAGAGCTGACGCTTCCTGTGGAGGTCACGAGACATGTTGGATGTGACCCTACAGTGACATCACATGGTTAACTAATAGATAGCCTTTAGTGGCTTCTCTCAGAGCCCATTATGGTCTCCATCAAAAAAGAAAGAAAGAAAGAGAAAATCGACTTGAGACCTCATTTCAAATACTTCATCTCCTCACTCAGATCTGCTGCTCAGCACGTGACACCACAAGGCTGAGTCGGTGCTGTGGGCTGTGGCTCGCTTCACTGAAGTCACCGGGATATTATTTGCTCTGAAAACTATGACCTTGAGGGGTCACAGAGTGGGGATTAATGATTTATATAGAAGACTATAGAAAGCCCCCCCCCCTCCTCCTCCTCCTCCTCCTCCTCCTCCTCCTCCTCCTCCTCCTCCTCACTGTCACACTTACCCCTCTCTCCAGGATGTGTCTCCTGGCGGTAATTAGCACTTCACTGATTGATTTTTGATTCTCTGAAAAAGGCTTTTGGTGCTATTGGCAGCAAGACGGAGCACTTTCATCGACAATGATTCATAATGTCTGTTATTTTCATATTCACCTTAGGGTTAATGGACTCTCTTAATACTTTAATGGTATAGTGTGCCACAGTAGAAATTAAGTGTTTCAAAAGAAACAAAATTAACGACCACCTTTCAATATGAGTCTTCCTTATTAGTAATTAGCATATATATGTCCCATATTTGCATAAAGCATTAGATGACCATGTGCTCTGTGTGTTTTTGCAAGCTTAGACAGTACAGTAGCACCATGCCAAAGGTGATTATTGTTCATGCTCAGCACACCAGAGCCAGGACCAAGCATCTAAACAAAAAGTGTTTTTTTGCAGACACACGCACAACCAATAGATAATTCATCCCCTGATAAATATGTTTACAGCCAAGTAAATATAATATTTGTAATCGCCTCCATCTTGCCCTGCAAGGGCTGGATAAATATCTTTTGCTCAGCTGGGTTTGCATTGCAGTATTTTTTTTTTTCTCTTTGTGGTTTATCATGGTGGACTGTAGAAGGGGGAAAAAATTGCAGTGGGAAAACGAAGCATAGTTACATTATGAGTGAATAAGCAACAGGGAGATAGAGAAGTATTTGGAAAGATGGAAAGATTGCAAAGAGGTGGCAGATGAGGTGAGAGGGAGATAGAGTGTACACATGAAGGTACAGCAGAGAGGCAGACAAAGAAAAAGAGATTGGGATAGCCTCTCCGACCTACTCTAGTCCGGGCTAAAGTAGCTAATGGGCTTGCCCAGACGCACCAAGTGGATATTGCGTTGGGACTTCCTGCAGTCCCTCAGCAAACAGACAGTCAGGGTTTGCTAAGAGGCTTGCTGCATGGCCGGCCGGAAACCTGATATCATCTTGCTAGCACCACTAATATGGACACACGGCCGGCCAGAAAGAGAGATGGACGGGCAGACAGGGGCAGGGAGAGCCGACATGAACCCAATTTTTGACAATTTGAGCCGATGGGGGAACATCTGTAGGCACAGGAGTGGACAGTAACAAAACACATTGATTTGAGCTCAGTACTTCAGGTATCTGTCATTTACAGTTGTTTCATGTCCATGTCCACAGCCTTTCTATCATATTCCACAGGTTTGTTTTATTCTACAGGTCTTGTCAGTGCACTTTGTCCACCTCTACTGATGTGGGAGGTTGTGTTCTAAAGTGCAGGTGATGTGTGGAGACATCCCGAGCCTCTAAGACAACCTGTAGGAGGGTGTGTCTGAAGAATGACAAACATCTAGCAGAATGTGTCCACACGTCACACAGGACAAAAAAACTAAACAACAACGAAGCCTGACATCCTTCCTTCCTGTTTTACAATGATTGTTGCAGCCTGCTGTGGAAGACTTTGGATTCATGGTCATAGACACAGTCTAGACTTTCAAACTCTTCAGTGAGTTGTCAGAGCCTCAACTTCCTGTTTTAGTTTTTTTTTGTTTGTTTGCTTGTGACTGCAGAAACAGAGGCATCACTGTACAGTAAGACAAGATGTTCACATCGTCTAAACCCACAAAAACCTTTCTCCCTCTTCTACATACAGTCACGTCATGCAGTACGTTTAAATGCACAGCTTAATCAAGCTATACTCAAAATTTGATTTTGGCATCTAATCGGACTTCTGTCCTTGTCCCAGTTTACATGCAACTGAGAAAATCAAATAACTGACAGGAATGTGTCCTCCTCAACATCAGGTGGCGATATGCGTCGTTTCAGCAGGTTAATACGTACGGCCCCTGTTCCGGTTGACCTATTAGCCAGGCGGCAGAGCGGCATTTTTTTGTTCATCTCGTATGTAATGTGCACGTTACTTATTGTGCAGGTAAGGTGCACCTATCCATCCATCGTGGTCATGGTGATTTCGAGAGGCAGACAAGAATGCCGTAACGCTATAACAATAGCTTCTGCCACCGGCTTTCTTGGATGTTTTTGTTCCGGAGTCTTATGCCATACGGGGGGTGTGGAGCAGGCGCACATGCGTTGTCTGGTTAAACTCCGATTAAGGCGTATACATGACGGAGAAAGTCAAATTCCAATCCCATTATCTGGGTGTCTTAATCGGAGTTCTCCAACTCCGATTTCAGTTGGACTACGGTTTTTACATGCACTTCAGTTGTCCAGTTACAGTCGTGTACCAAACCACAGTGTGCCTGTTTTGAGCCCAGATGGAGACCCCTTGTTGCATGTCACACCTCTTTAATCACCATACTGGCTGATTAAAGACACCAGTTACTGTTGCTCAATTAATTATGCAATCTTGTCACATCTTCCTAATTGCTTGCACATACGAAAAGTTGTGCTGTTTTGCATTTTATTTTGTCCGGAATATTTAAGAAATGTGCTTCAAACTTGCACATTTGCCCATTGCACATTTGCAAATATAAAAAATGTAAATAAAAAACGTGTTGAAGTCTGACACCGACAACGCCGAGGGGAGGGAACGCACGTGCGCGGACTCATGCTGCAAATCTCTACCATCCAGCCGCACTTCCTCAGCACACAGCTCCCCCCACACAGGACACACACACACACACACACACACAGAGACTCCACAGTGCCAGCACTCCCTCGGGAATCATTAGCACTCTCTGATGGGCAATATTGCACCGTGGTCGGTCACAGGTTTAAGAGCGTGTCAGAGGGCGCCAGTGTTTTTCTCCCCCTCATCCCTTGACCTGGTGTTTATTGTACACACAGCTTCCTCGCTGCTGCTGCTTCTCTGTCACTATGCGGGAAGCCCAAAATCCTAAGTAATGCTCTGTACATCCACAGTTAGCAATGCATGTTTTTAATTTTGCTGCAATCCTGAGTGTAAAATAAACAAATGAAATTAACATAAAAAAGATACCAGAGTATATGAGAGATATAGGAAAAAACTCCTTCACTCCTGTCTTCTGTAACCAGTTGAGCCTTAGCGAGTCTTAACCTGTGATTCATCCTGTTTTACAGGGCACTTAACGGATATGGATAATTCATATGGATCCCAAAAGCCCCCTAGTGCACTGTAGATGTAAACAATATATGTCCCATATTTGTCAGAATGAAGAGTGCAAGGAGCAATTCAGCCTCGCTAGCAGGATGAAACTGCAACCGCCCCGCCTGAGTAAGATTGATTAGACGCTCATTACTCCATGCATGCCTGCATCAGTGTGTGTGTGTGTGTGTATGTGGGAGGGAGTGTGTGGGAGTGGGTGTTTCCTTTATTTGATTTATCAAGTGCTCAAAAGCAGGCCGGAGGATTAATCGCAGCAATGATAGCATGCCAGGCTATTATCTACATTGCTTTATCTGAAGATGCTGACTCCGACTTGATACTGACCGTGTGTGTGTGTGTGTGTGTGTGTGTGTGTGTGTGTTTGCCTGTGTGTTTGCCTGAGCTCGAAAGAAGCAGGTTGCCTTGAGGGAGAGATAACACCGGTTCATGCATCATGTTTTACCGTACGTCTCTGCCTAGCACTTGTCCTTTATTTTGTTGGAAGGCTCTTATTGTGAAAAACCCGAGAGAAAATAAGCACATCTTAAAAGCTGTCAAAAGCCGTCAAAGTGGAAATGATTGAAAATCAATAATGAATGAAAATAATCATTTTTTATCAGCAGGGTGATTGACATGACTTTTAATTGTATTCTGTACTGATTCATCCTCAGGTAATGATGTGTTAGTAATTTTTCAATGACTAAGATGCATCAGCAGAGGCAAATCAGAAATCTGAGACTCATTTTACTATAGTAAGATAAAATATAGTAAAAAAAAAGAAAACCTTATTTGAAATAGAGACCTGTCTTGAATAGCTGTTTTCAAATAAATCCAGGCCTGGCTCTCTGCCGGTGTGTCTTTCCTGTGAAGAGCAGGCTGAGGGTGGGCTGGTAACGTACCTATGAGACGCAGGCTGAAGTGTGTCCTCGTGAAGAGAGGTCTTTTGTGAAGTCAATACTCTGGATGTAAACAAACACACTGCAGCTGGTTGGACTGTATCTGCACCCAGAGATGAGTCACCCCCCTCTTCTCCCTTCCCCTGTCTCTTGTCCATCACTCCACATAAAATCACTGAACTCGACTCCCAGCGCTGTGAACTTAATGATACCACCACGCACACATGCAAAAAAAAAAAAAACCCTCTCCCTTCCTTGCTCTCTCCCTCTAATTGATTTTCTCCTCTCTATGGCTGTCCTTCGGCAACCACATTTGATCTTTATTCCACTCTTACCTCTGTCTGCCCTTATCAGTGCTGACTGTAAACTAAGCAGATTTATCCAACAAAAACGGCCCGCCATTCCATTCTTTCAACACTGCAAAATCAATCTACTATCTGTCTGTATCTAGCTACTACAGTATGCGTCGCTCTCTGGCTACGTATCTCGCCGCCATAAACTCGCACTTGATAAAAGTTAATAAAGGTCAGCTAAAAATACAAGAGAGGAGCTGGAATTATCCGGCCTTTTAAAAGCGTGTGGTAAATGTGTCATGATGTAGAACTCATACACTATTTTAATCAGAAACTTAGATATTGCATCTGAAACCAATATTAGTCCCTTGGGACTGTTGAAAGACTATTGTGAAAAACCCGAGAGAAAATAAGCACTATCTTAAAGCTATCAGTGATTGATCAGTGAAGTGATTGAAAATCAATAATGAATGAAAATAATCATCTTTTATCAGCAGGGTGATGAGCTTGACATGACTTTTATTTGTTTTCTCTACTAATTCATCCTCAGGTAATGAGATGTTGTCAAATCATTTTTCAACGACTAAGATGCATCAGCAGTTAGTTAATATGGAGGCAAATCAGAAATCTGAGACTTATTTTACTATAGTATGATAAAATATAGTAAAAAAGAAAAAAAAGAATTGGGGCACACAGTTTAAATAGAGACCTGTCTTGAATAGCTGTGTTCAAATAAATACAGGCCTGGCTCTCTGCAGTGCAGTATTTACAAGTTTATAGAATTTATGTTAATCCACTCTAGATGCTCAAAGGTTAAGTGATAATAATACAGAGTATGATTGTAAATTCATGGCATCTATTTTTCTATCTTTAGTACAATCTGCTACCCAGATATCCAGGTATCTCTCGCCAGCTACAAAGTGATAAAACTGCATTGTGTCTCTGCATTTCAAGCACTGTTCATTCTCTTCTTTTCTCTCCATTGAAGTGACTTACATGAAAGAGACCTGGCCTTAGAATAGGCGGCATACAGTACAGATTACATCTCTGAATGCATCAGAGAGGGACCGGCTTATCCTGATACAGTATCACTCTCCCAGATCCATAGGCGTTAGCATGCGGCCATGTGTCGCATCAATGGAATTCAATACAGATGCCCACGCATGATTTGTCACCAGCGTTAATTCCACAAACCAACATCCCGAGCCATTCATTTTCATAAATAGCCCGTGTTCTGTTTATATCTCTATCCCTTGTCTATCCGTTCCTGTTGTCTTTCCTTCTTTATCTCTTGGTTAATTCTCTTGTTTTATCTCCGCTTTTCTTCCTATCCAGCCCTCTGTCCAATCTGTCTCCCTCCTTCTCTCCCTCCCTCTCACTCTCTCCCCCCCCCCCCCCCCCCCCCCCTCCGCCCTCATGCCAAGTTGCAGGCTCGGGCTACGTTGAGCCGCATTCGTGACAGCGTCTGAGCGAATTAACGCAGTGCTGCCACTGTGTGCAGACATCTAGGACACACAGCAGAGGAAGAAAAAAAAAAAAGAAAGAAAAAAAAATACTCAGCCCCCGTTCTGTCTATCTGGCCAAGCCGGAGCAGAGCTTATCAGGCTCTACTAGAGGAGAGGAAAGAGAAGCGGATATTCACCCCACTGCAATGCCATAGTGTACATATCAGTGCCAGTCCAGACAACATAGTCGCAGTTTTCAAATGTCAAATTCTTATGTATGTGTGTGGGTGGGTGGGTGTGCGAGTTTAGGGCTCAAATAACTCATACAGTTGAGTGAATTAATATTTCAGCTGACCTTAATGTTTCCAGTGTGGAAGGCTGCTCTGCTTCTCTGCTTCACTAACGTACGGAGAGCGAAATACGTCTTCTTTAATACCGGGACAAAGTATAGGAACTTTCTAGCCTCCAAACACAATTACTGATTGTGATATATGGTCGTGTATGACGCTCCCTTGAAAGAATATTTCTCCTTGAAAGAACATTTTCACCACTTTCACGTGCGCGCTTCAACATACCCTCCATCAATTCTGGCCATTCATCATCACCCATTAGGATTTTGTCAGAGCGCAATCACAGAGGCTGCAGACGCTATTAGACGACGTTCTCTCCAACTTCATTATCTTTCTCCTCAGGATCTGTTTAGTTATTGTTACTGGTTCTGGGCGGCGATTCTCAGTGAAAAAACAACATCTTATCTAACCTTTAGAGGAGCAACCGGCGTAATTGATGAGTGAACAGAGGTGATTATTGGAGCTGGCATTGACCACAGAATGTGGAATCAATACTGAAGTGCTGTATTGATCCTATGGTGGTTGCTGATGAAGTGAAGAGCCTCACTGGGAGATGTGCACCGGACGATGATTCAGTGAGCAGGTGGGTTTTTATTGAGGGGTTAAGACTGTTGTCCAGCTGGCTTTGTTAAAGTTCAGATCTTTGGTGTTGGTTTGGCTTAACATTTTATCCCAGATCCCAGCCTGGAATTACAGTATTGAGCCTTGTGTTGAGCATGTGTGCATGTATGTCTCACTTGTGTAGACTTGTTGACACTATGACTGTTCTTTTAGAACCTGTGGTGCATTAGAATATCATATAGAAGTTTATTTATGTCAGTAATTTAATTTAAAAAGTGAAACTAATACCTTATTACACACAGAATGAAACATTTCATGTCTTTATTCATTTAATTTCTTTTAGTAACGGTTATGGCTTACATTTAATGAAAACCTAGGATTCAGTATCTCAAAAAATTGGAATATTACAAAAAGACCAATTAAAAAAGTGTTTTTAATATAGAAATGTTGGCTTTCTGAAAAGTATGTCCATCTATATGCACTCAATACTTGGTTTGGGCTATTTGACTTGAAATGGAATGGAATTGGACTTTTCCTTGATATTCTAATTTACTGAGATGCACCTGTATGACACAATCACAACCAGACGTGTTTACATGACATTGCTGCAGCAAATTGAAAAATAAAAACTTTTTTGCTACAGATGATTCAGCAAGCCCATAATGTCAATACTGATGGCTGCAATATTTCAAAATGTATAAGGCAGGCAAACCGGAGAAATTAGCGTACATGTGCCGAATTATAACTCAACATGATTTCTAACCAACCAGGCTTGGCGAGTCTGGTTAGGTCTGGCTTCCAGAAGGCTGTCGACTAGATAGGAGCTGGCAGGTGTGGCGCTTCGCAGCCCACTCTCCTGTCTCAGAGAATACTGTCGCTGCTCTGTCTCAAACTGCCTCTAACCATGTGTGTCCACATGTATACTATACAAGGTGTATGTATTAGTGTACGCGACTGTGTGTGCATGTTTTCACAGTGTTGCGTAGTCGCGCTGTGGCCGAGAGCAACTCTCCTGCCGTGTGGAATGTGGCCTAGCGTGGATCCACTTCAAAGCCTCCCCACACACACCCAGACACACACATTTCTCAGGCAGGATTGAGTATGTGGATGCACCCCTTAAAGGGACATTGTGTAACTTCTCTCCTGTTATCTATTCACGAAAAAGCTCGGTGCTGGCTGCCATGTGGTGTCGCCATGTTTTTACGTTCAGTGGCAGCGTGACGGTAGGAAACCACGGAAACTCAGCGGAGACACCGGAGCTGTCGGCTCAGGTGGAGGTGGCGTCTGTGAAAAGTCACCGCGGTAACGCAGTGAGGAGGAATGGAGCGTTACACTGATGCTGCATTCACCTGCAGTCGGGCAGACGGCCGTCGGTAACAAACCAGATGTCATTTTAGTCACAGTCCAGAGAAATCCGGTAAAACGTGGGTCAGGTAAACAATACCACATCGCCATGACAACATATTGTCATATTGTGCAGCGGCTGTCGTCCCTCTGCCCAATTTCACGTGAATGCAGCATGAAAAACACGATTGAGTTGCTTGCGATATACAACCGCAACGCTAGATGGGAGTAATTCCTACACAATGTCCCTTTAAAAAATACATACTACAGTACAGACTCATCCCTGTGCACCCTCCCCTCCCCTACAACTTGCTCGAGACATCTGTGCATCCTGTGATATTTAGACAACACACTCACATGAACCTCAGTGCCAGAGCAAAGTAGAGGTCTTAACCCACATCTCTGTGCTGACAATGATTTGGGAAATGAGCACAAACATGTCAGTGGGGTCTATTGTGGAGTGAGTATTCTCCGGTGGAGCCTGTACACACCGACGGCCAGGGCAGGAGGGCGCATGTTCGCTCTGATCCTGTGGAGGATTCATCAGGAGCCGTAACATCACAGGCACATAAAAATAGAATCCAAAAAAAAAAAAAAAAACTGATAAAAAGCCGCTGATTAGAGCTGTCATTGGGCTCTGTGAGGAAATCGGGCACAAATCTGTGTGTACATTTTATACACTGGACGCATCCTACACTAATGGAGTCAAGCTCTCCTAATCAGTCAAGAGGCGTCAGTGCGGAGCAGCTCGCCGCTTTGATGCTACACACAGCTGAAGTGCGTGGGCAGATAAATTGACGGGTGTATGTTTGTGTATTTATGTAGGGAGGTACGGCATGTGTCTGCGCTCACCGCTCCAGCTGAAGGATACATCAAAGCCACACACCTTCCACTTTCCCCCTGTTGTGCCGCCAAAACAACCTTTCAGAGGTGTGCAAATAAAAGGACTAATTTCTGTACAATATTTACAGTAACGATACGCCCACACCATTTGTGCACAAGGTTCTTATGCCCGGCTCTTAATGAGAAGTGGCATTTAGTGTAGACGGCAACAAAGCGTCAGACAGTTTGTTGCTTTAACCCTGCTGTGCTTTTGATAAAGGCGCGTAGTGAAAGGAGACAGCTAAATGGGAAGTAACATTTCTGGCACGGGCGCGGGACTCGCAAATTGCACTACTCTTGGAGACACCAGGATCTCCTTGTTTTTCTCTGTTGGCAGCATGGCATCTTCAGAAATGTTGGGATGAGATAAGAGCCTGAGAAAAGAGGAAGAAGCCGAGTGGACGGACGATTTTTTCCAGCCAAAAACCGTCACACTCAGATCTCAGAAGAAGCCGTTTTTGCTCTCAGAGCTTGTCCGTGTAGCAGTGCCCGCACATCAGTGCGCATACATGTTTGCCACGCACCACAGAATCACCCATTATACTGGCACTCTGACTCAACTGGTATTCATTTGTACTGAATATGATGCAGAGCAGTGACCATTAAAGTGTCTCCAGTTGTCTAGTTAGAGCTCTGCGAACAGGAAGCAAAGAGCCTATCACTTTGCCCTTTTATCTTTCTGCAGCCCTCAAATGGAGTGGAGACATTCAATTTAAAGTCTAAGGTCTGGTAGAAGCCGGGGACTTCCATTAACTCCATCCCTGTGAAGTAGTTGGAGAGGTAGAGCATCAAAGAACTTTAATTATCCTGCCCCGCAATGAGAGTGACAAAGTGATAGGACGGAGGGGAAAAAAGAGAAAAAAAGTACAGCGAGGGAGATGGAGAAAGAAAGACAAGGAATGAGGGGAAGAAGAGGTGCGAGGTGTATGGATTATCTGCCATAACATTGGCTGATCTGCTTTATTCTCTGTCTTTTTGCTTTTGAAGGACCCTCAAGGTTTTAAATTGCTTCCTTGCTTTCATTATCTGCCGTTTGATTGGATTGCGGAGCCCTGCTGAGGTACGCCATCAGGAAGTAATGGGCAGATCTAGTTGCATTATTATTTTATTTTCATTTGGTCTTCACCCTAGATAGCAATTCACCTCCAAAAAAAGAGGGGAAAAAAAGGAAACGGGATATATTCACAGCTATTAATAGCTTTGATCACAGGGACGAAGGCGGTAGACCGTAGCCCGGGCGAAGCGTGTAAGAACAAGCGTATAAGAGATACAGGAAATAATTCTAAAACTTGGCGAGTGTAGAAAGACCGGGAGACGACGAAGGGGGAATTTTTTAGGATTGTGCGCTTTCGTGTGAAATGAAGAACAACAGAAAGCACATCTCTCCTCTCGTTCTTTTTAGAGGGCCGGCAAAGAGCAATAGCGGGACAGACATTCAGACAAAGTGGTGGAGTGGAGGACGGTCTGTTGGGAGCTGGGCGGTAAAGGTCAGGGACGGGGAGATGGCTCTAGCACAAGGACATAATTGGCTAGGCAGAGCGCCAGTTCAACACACACACACACAAAGGTAGGGGATAGTGTGGTGTAGCTAGAGGGGGTATTGAAGCCTACTGAGGGACTCGGAGCCACTGGAGAGAAATGTGTAAAAGTCTTGACAAAGATTGTTTGGTTCTTTATGTCACCGCTCTTTTCTTTTTTTTTACTCCTCTGCAAATCCTGAAGATCCCTACTGCAAGCCTTTTGGTATTCCTCTCTTTTGGTGTGAGTGTCTCTCCTGTCACATTCTAGCTCCCCCTCCCACACTCTCCATTGCTTTTCATATCCAAATCAATTTCTGAGGTTTCACTCTCAGCAATATTTCACTGTCGTCATCGAAACTTTAATGCAGTTCGCTCTCTCCTCTCTTTTTTTCGCCACCCCCTTCTCCTCCGACTCGCTCCCCCTCCTCTTCCCTGGAGTGGTCGCAGACATCCAGAAAGCTACAGTTCCAACAGAATACCAATAGTCAAATGGTGCAATAACCACCCAGCAAAAAAAAACCAACAAAAACCAACAAAAACACCCAAATCTGCTGTACTATATGTGCGCTTTGAGATGAAATCAAAAAGTGCTCCAGAAAGATGAGGGGGGGGGGGGGGGGGGGATGGGGGTGCAATTCATCACTTATGGAGTTATTCTTTTTCAAATGTTACACAATTGTTTTATCAAGGACTTGCAGGAGTACGCCCGCTGTCCCTTGTGGCGCCGCTCAGGTGGCGTTGATAGCTGTAGCCGCTCTCATTTGCATCCATGATGAGCGGTAATAAAATCTGGATGGGTAGTTAGGTGATTGAAGCTGTGACTACCTCTACCGCCAGCACATTCTCGTCTCAGGTGCATTGCCAAATAATGGCTTTTGTAGCTTTAGGGACATATTGTGCGTATACCTTCACATCTTTTTCTACAGTATACAAGCACACACACACGGAATGCTCACATGGGAAGACACTCGACTACAAGAACCCCCCCCCCCTCCCATCTCCATTTCCAGCCCCACGGCCCCAAATTCAAAATCACGTGATGCATAATAATGATCGCCCCCCAATGCCACAGTGAAGGAGGGAAGGAGGAGGCAGGGAATGAGGGAGATTAGGGTTAAGGGCACTGTGTTAGATGCCTATCATCAAAGAGAATTAAGATCTTGTAATAGACGTAAAAAGCACCCTTGGGCGGTAAAGAGTAGCGGTGGTTGGGTGGAAGGCGATGCAAAGGAATAAGTGTGCTCAGGATATATAGTAGGAGACAGGCATAGCTTTGGGGAGGGTGAGGAGGTTGGCCCAATCAAACTATCCACAGGCACTGATTCAATGTGACTGCTGTAAGTGGTTGTAAGTGAGGAAATAGTCAAAGTCTCATTGGCCACGACTTGGTGATAGCTCTCTCAGGCTTTCACGGGGCTGCATTAGCGGGGCCCTTCCTCCATTCCCTTCCTTTCCTTCCTTCCTACACTTCCTACACGGTGGATGAGGTGATCTCTTCTCCCCTCCCCCCCTCAGGTCTGACAAGTCTCCGTTCATTCCACCAGCTTTTTTTTTTCGATCGGCCCGCTGAAAGTTTTAATTGGTCCTGGGGATGATTCACTGATCTTCGAGTGTAACAAATGATTTTATGTTTTAGTTGAGATGAAATTGTCCGTCACATAGAGGAATGATGAAATTGAAAACGTCTCTCCTCCTTTCATGTCTTTATCCCGTCCTCTGTCAGACGCTTCTCCTCCTGGCGAGAGCGAGAGAGGGGGAGAGATGAAAAAGACAAATAGGCAAAGCATTCACAGTCATTCCCTTGCCTGTCACCTTTCTCGTGGGAACTCTTTTTGCATCAGTGTAATGTTTTATTGATTTATCGGCAGCGTGAGAATGATCCATTTATCCCCATCTCAGAGAGAAATATGAGTGTTGTTTGATGCGTTCTGGCTGAATAATCCTGGTATTAATCGGAGCCAAGGAGTGTCAAGATGAGACGGTCGGGTGCTGTGGGAGGTCTGCGGCAGAAGTGGCGTCCGAATGATGCTGCTTGGCGCCGGTGATGGCGTGATGTCCAGCACAGAAACCCAGATGCAGAGTAAAATCATCGCTCTGTAACGTCTAAACACAAGCTTTCAGATTGATTACAGAGCTATTAAAGAATTGCTTCTGTCATTTGTAAACACTGAGCTTTTTAAAGGGACAACAAGGAGTTTCTATTTGGTTATAAAAAAAGTCTCACATTAATGTGGATGAATCTACGCTACCCACACTTGTTAATGGGCCCATTTTCGATAAATATATCGTTTTGTCTCTATCGTTATTTTGTTATTATTAGTGGTGGCGGAGATGCTGGTCGAGCCGACCAGCGTTTCTTTACTTTCGGTTTTGCGGCGAGTCATGAGAATAACGCCGCCGAATCGCCGTTTATGGTCGGAACTACTACGGTATGTGATCGTCTTCGAACCTCTGACTTTAATTATTGATGAATGAAAACATGAGTCTGTCTTGCGCCGGTCAAAGAATTTCACGGCGCGCGGAGGCTCATAAATGTAGTGTGAAAACGCTTCGCTTTTCCAAAACTCCTCGTTGTCCCTTTAAAATGATTCTTTTGGGGGTTTGGGGCAGGGGGGGGTTTATGTCACCGCCCTGTGGCACTGAGGTTGAGGATGAGCTAAACGTGGCATTTCAAAGAGTCCTAAGTGAAATCTAAAATGGAGTTTGTTTAATTAAAACCCAGGCAGTGTTTTGGGGGCAGCAGATTAGTGCTTAAAAGATCCAATTAAAGTGTTTGGTAGGAGAGGAGCTCCAGAGCCTGTTGGGTTTCCTCTCCGATAAGTGAAATACCTCGCAGCCAAACCTGATAGCGCTGATAGCGAATAATGAGAAAGGACCCTCGGTGCTGAACAGGGCAGCGGCTCCGACTCCTGACACTACCTGACTCCCACCCCCCCCTCTGTTCAACTTCTAAAACCCACACACATAAGCACACACGCTATCTCTTAGCACAATCAGCATGTCTCTGAGAGAAAGAGAAATATTTAGAGGCACTGTAGCGTCTCTCATTTTCAATGAAGCCTGATTATCATCACATTTCTTTGCAGAGATGTTGAAAAACAAACCGAGATAAAGGGGGAGAAGAGTTTTCTTTGGAGTTTGTTTGTTAGTCTAATCTCTCCCGCATGGTTTTGCAAGCTCAGATAACTGTCTAAATCTTTTATTAGATTCTGAGGAGGCTAGGAGAAATGCAATCTTGATGGGATAAAACGGGAATATTTAACATTCAACTAATGTTTTTTCTTCTCCTTCTTCTGCTTTTTTTTTCTGTTTCTGTAATGCCGGCACAAATTACTCCCCATGAGTAATAGTTCTTTTTCACCCGTTTTTACATACAAATGCAGCTGGCCAGAATGAACAGGACGGTTAGTCATGGGAGGCCTGTGTGAGGAAATGTGTGTGTGTGTGTATGTGTGTGAGTACTGTGGTGGGTAATGGGATGTGAGGCTTCATATATTCCCATTTCTCTGTGTTTTTTTTTTCTCTGTCAGGCAGCCACATTAACGGTTTGTTTCCCGACACTATACGCCTCTCACTCCTGCCACCTTTAGTTACTATGCTGGAGACCATGTATCTCGCTCCACTGGCCCCTTCATCTCGCCACAATAGAGCGCTCCTCACCGGCCATTAGCCAAGCAATCAGCATACTGTAATGTAAATATTTGCCTGGGGGCTGTTTTGTAAGAACCCACGGCCAACTGAATAAGTATGAGAGGCTGCGGATGAGATTTATACTTTATAAGCTGCATATGCAAACGTGCACCTGTGCACATGTTGCAGATGCACCTGCGTATCCATGCACACACACACACACACACACAGACGTAACGTTGAGGCACCCACCCACCCACCCACACAAGCTTTTTCTTTTCTCTATTCCTTACAACACAACAGTGAATGCCTCTCTGCTCCGGATAGAAACGCCATCATCAGTCTGAAGAACTTGCATTGTGCTCACTGGCAGGGTGCTTGTGGTGCACTTGATGGAACAAAATAAAAGTTTAAATTGATCAAGGTAATGCGAAATTTGACAGAGCAAAACGTTCTCCCCAAGACAGCTTTGATGTTTCCGCTTTGTTTCAATGTTTGATGTCAGGGTTTGCTCGTTGAGTAGATGTATACATACTCTGTGATGGCGGGGAGATGCCTTCCAGTCCTATCTTTCATCCCCAGCTCACTTCCTTGACGTCTCTTTCATTTAATATTCCATTATTGTCATATCCTAGTTTTTCCCGAACAGGGTATGTACAGTAATCCCATGTTTTGAAATTACGAGAGGAATTCTAGTGTCGTGCGTCGTATCAGTTCTACTGTAACGGTCATCCAGTTAAATCCACATCAGTTTGGTGGCCTGCCTCTGTCCCTTCCCTCTGTGGTTAGTAAAACTAGTAAAAGTACAATGATTTGTCAGATAAAAGCATGGGAAAGGAACCACTTCCCAGAGAGGGTTGTCGTTTCTGCGGCTGTCCAGCTGACCTCTCTGACCTTCGCAGCTCTTGTGGGCCTGACCACAGTGTCTTCACACCACGCACCTCAAAATGCAAATCTGCCCTTGATGTTCCATCCATTAACACCCTCCTTGATGAAGCTCGGGGTCAAGTGTGAAAATGGAGCACTGGAGAGGGCCACGAGTAGCGCTTTGATGAGTGGTGAAATTTGAAATGCAGGTGTTGGAGGGCGAGTTTAAAGAAGCCAGGGTTAGCTTTTTATTTTTGGCGTCATATTGTGTCGGTTGCACAGGGTTGTGGGTTCTGCTGGGGACAAATGATGGAGCGGAAAGAGCTGCAGTGTACTTTAACTTTTTTTTATGGATTTTCCTCAGTGTATTATTATTCCACTGCTGCAGCCGGCTGTGTTACCTCAAGGTGAAAAGCCCGATCACTGTATGTAATATGGAACATATGTCCATAACAGCAGACAGGAGACTATTACTGTAATATTGAACCCTCTCTTAAGAGACCCCATCACCTACAGTACATACATTGCAAAACAAATAATGCTGTATATCCATACATAAAGCTGGGGCATAAAGGTTCTAAGCTATTTATTGCTCTTCTTTCATAGTCTATTTATGCCTCCCGTGACACAGTCAAACACGTCCTTATCTGTATTCACATCCAGCGTGGCAGTAAAATGAAGTCAGATCCTGATAGGCTCGGCGCGACTGTGGCACCTGTTGCCCTATTGCCTCAGCCAATAGGGCGACATTGAAGTTTTCCCTTTGATGAAACAAGAGCTCATGTCTAGACTGAGCAATGGGCCTTGTCACCTTGCCTTTCCACTGCAACATATTTAAAGTGTGTAGGTCAGTGAGCATCTGTTGTATGTTTCATTTTAAAGGAAATAGATTGTGTGCCTATAGGTAGGTCTCCATGTGACAGGAGTGGTAATATATTTTAATGAGCTTGACTCTCCAGGGTGCTGGAATAAATTTCTCAATTTGGCGTCGGACTGAGGGGGGGAAAAAAATTGAGAGCCCATGCTTTGTGCCAGTGTATTGTCCCTGGGCAAGGATGGGGGGGGGGGGGGTAGTAGAGAAACCTGCTGAATGAAGACATGCCAAAATATATTTGAATGATGCATTTTTGGGTTCCTGTTTTGTCAAAGGTAGCTCAGGGGTTCTGCTGGCTAGAGCTTTCTTTCTTTGTCTTTTTTTTTTTTTTTCTTGTGTATTTGCTCATTTTCATGCGTGCTATACGAGCCAAGATGTGTGTGTGTGTGTGTGTGTGTGTGTGTGTGTGTGTGTGTGTGTGTGTGTGTGTGTGAGGGATTGATGTAAGCTTTATACAGATGTTTTGCCTATAGTCCCCCCGTCCCCTCTACCCATGCCACTGCAACAATTCCCCCATCCATTTGAGTCACACAGAGTGGCAGATTTCTTTTTGCCTTTCATGAGCTGTTTGAAAGCCGCCGTCACTCGCTTTAAATTTCTCGTCAGTTCAGCTAAGTAGATCTTCAAAGGCAGCAACTGGGTGCCGACTGGTATGGGTGGGGTTGAGGTATATGATTGAAAGACCAAGAGCGGAGGAAGAAGAGGAAGAAAGCCAGCGTCGAAGAAGAAGAAGAGAGAAATACTTTGTAGCTTAGCTTCTAGGTATACATCTACTTACTTAAATCTAAATCTGCACACCAGAAAGAAATCCGCACACACTTACACTCTTTAATCCACACACATACATGGAGCAGATTCTCAGCTTTGCAGAGAATGTATATGGTTGTTTATAGAGCAGTCATTGGAGAAAAAAAAAAGAGTTCAGGAAAAAAAAAATCCTGTTTTGTTGTGTCGATACGCTTCAGGGAAGAGTCTGCTTCCTGGGGCCATCATATCTATTTAATCAGTTTTAAGCTATTTTTGAAAACAAAATCATGCATTTCCCAGAGTCGCGTAGCAACTTAACAACTCCTGTGTCTGTGTTCAAAGCTTTGAACATCCACAGACTATGTTGCTTTCAGTTGCAAAGCACATCCTCATGCTCACACACACAGAACGGCAAGCAGCAACAACATGGAGAGCTTTTTTGGCCTAGCCTTTAATTAGGCCGACACTAAGGCACACTGAAGAGGCCAGCATGTTCCATCCCGCTGCCCTCCAAACTCCCCCGGGCCCTCTCAACCTCACCCCGGGCAAATTCAGCTAAGCCTCGGCCTGCTGATCAGCATACACATCCACACACGCGGCAAGCTTCTCCTCACAAGCTCACTCCATATTCACAGGGCTCACATTGCACATGCAGATGTGTGCGCACGCTGCTTGAACACACGCTCGCTTTGGCGCCTTTGTCTCGTCCTCGGTGAGATTGGCACACACCCTCCTCCTGCCTATCGCCGATCCATAACTCCCGCTTAAGGATTCCGTTAATTACAGCTTTCAAGTGGAACCCTTTACCCTCCTCGTCTCTCCCTTCCCTCGCCATCGATCGCTCCTCGTCTTATTTATTTGTAGATAGGCGGTGTAGCAGGGGCCTTTTCAGCATATATCTCATTTGCTCCCCTCCCTCACCCTCCTCCTCCTCCTCCTAAACCCATTCTCCTCCTTTTGATAAAGGATTGGAAACAGATAACAGAGCGGGTGTCGGTGCAGGACCGACCTCCGTGGCTTAAGTCACTGCTGTGTTTTGTCTGGGGTTCAGTGTCCTTGGAGCCAGGGGTAGAGCTAACAGCGAGGCTTGGTCAAGGTAAGCCGGTCAGCGGCAGGAGGAGAGGAGTCGGCAGGAGAAGAATGGAGAGGAGAGAGAGCTGGGTTGAATAGAGGGGAGGGAGGGCATTAATTATAAAGTTGACACATTCAATAGAGGGCTGAAGTCAAACCACCTGCCGGAGGGAATTGGAAAACAGCAAATACAGAGTACCAGCCCAATATCGGAACCCAATTGCAGTGATAAAGACTGTCTCAGTCACAGTGTGCTATCTGTTGGGTAGTGTGTCCTTGTTGGTGTGTATCCACGTGAATTTAAAGCCAAGAGATCAAGATCAAGAGCGTTTATTGTCAACAAGATAGCGTTGGAGCGTCTCCTTACATGGAAAAGACACTTATACAATACAATACAATACAATACAATACAACACATACGATACAATACAAAGACTGAAAGTAGAAGAGGAAGATTGCAGTGCATGCATGCTTGAATAGTATTTACTGTATTCATTGTGGACATACAGGTGGTTGACGGTTGGACAGTTGGATCCACCATCAGAACACAGAGGGAGGCCCAATCCTTGTTGTGTGTGGTACATTTGCCTTAAAGGGATAGTTAAACATTCTGGCAAATTCGCCCATTGCCATAATCCCTATAGTCATAGGAGTTGGTTCATTACCTTTAATTGTCGGTGCATGTTGTTTTGAGATCCGCAGGACAGAGACACAAGTTGCTCAGCTAACACGGTACACAGTCCCCTATCCCTCAAAACTTATCAAATACACAGTCCAACAACTCCAAAATGTCCTTGTGGAGAAGTTGTGACCTCCACAATCACCACGCTATGAAATAATCATGTATAATTATGTAACATTAGGACAAACAAAGCAGAACTATTTGCGCTTTTGAAATCACGCCGCCCAGCAGCAATGGCTGGAATGTAATTTTTGGCTATGCATTTGCCTTGAAAACAATTTGTCTCATAGTCTTACATGATTATTTCATAGCGTGGTGAATGTAGAGGTCACAACTTCTCCACGAGGGCATTTTGGAGTTTCTGGACTGTGTATTTGATAAGTTTTGAGGGACAGGGGAAAATGTATCGCTATATACCTCAATTGTGTTTGCTGAGCAGCTCACATCTCTGCCCCGCAGATCTCAAAACAGCATGCACTGACAATTAAAGGTAATAAATCCACCCCTTTATAGGGATTATGGCAATGGGCGAATTTGCCAAAATGTTGAACTATCCCTATCCTATACCAGCAAATTCAGTGATCCATTACTACCTGGAACTCACCCTGTGTTGGAATGAATGACTTCTTGTTTCAGTGATGACTGCATAAGCAAGATAAGTTATTTTTATACTCATCAAACCATCTCATGTTGCCTCCTTCCTCATATAGAAGCATGTGGGCTTCATTATGTTTCTCCACCCACTCATTCCATTCTTATCCTACGACTTGTCATCAGTCTGTCACTCTGGTATGGACCGTACATTTCCCAGGCTGACATCATTCTTTGACAAGTTTTGACACTTAAACTTAAACTTTGATGAATTCTCGGTATTTGCCATCTGACGTTTCACTTGTTTGTTCCCAACACCCTGTTGAAGCTTCCGGAGTGTCACTCACAATCAAATTATAAAGAACTATACATGGAAACTCACCTCCTGCTGTATGAAAAAGGCCATAAAAGCACCATCAAGGTTTGCATGACACTTAGTATTGAGCACGGAGGTGAAACCCATGGAGATCTAGATTGTGATTTATGTGGCCAATGACCATTATCATGTGCTGATTGCTTCCCTCAAAGAATGGCAGAGTGGTGCACTTAAAGTGTGAACCTTGTGTGCCTTACAGGTGGCAATGCATGTCGCTCAGAAATAAGAGTTACCTGTCAAAACCAATCACTTCATCAAGGTCGCCATTGATGGCATGTCTCAGCTGGAGCTGAAGAGTTGTTTTTAGAGAAACACAGGAATACAGCGAGCACTGCCTTCTATGTTACTGTGGAATTGAAGTCCTTAGCTCAGAGGGAGGTGGCTGAGTAAACTTCTGAAAAGTACAAACTTGATTGAATTGTTTTTTCTGTCCAACCTGCGTTCTGTATGTTTTTTTTCTTCTCCTATGTGTGTGATAGATCAATAGATAGAATACCAAAGGTGTGGGAGATGCATTGCAATGTTTTTTTTGTTTTGTTTCCATTATTACCGGGGAGGAGCTGCTTGTGAGGTAATCACTGAGATGTAAAGGTGTTTGATGTAGGTAGGGTTGCAGACAATATCAGGTTTGTCACAGACACTGGTGGCTATGGATGTGGGGTTGCTATGCCAACCGCAGGCACAGCTGGTCTAGCGTTAGAGAAGACAATGAAGCTGTGTTTCAGCGGGCAATCGTCAAATACAGACAATAGGCGCAGAGCAAACAACAAAAAAAAAGGTCATCAGGCGTATTTATTCACAGTTTGATTTTGATCTCAACAACAGAGATGTGTATTGTCGCCTTGATTACATTGTTTGTTTTCCCCCTGCGAGGGAGAGCCATCACTGTCTATAACACTTTAGGTTCAAGTACTTTTCTATTTGATGTTGTCGATATCAAAGAGAAGATTAGCCTTGCTTCCAACCAGATGCTGATTTCCTTTTAGCATCCGTCCATCTAGCCCTCTAATCCAGATTCTTCAAAGGCTGGTTGGCATCTCAGGCATTGATTCTTCAGTTATTTCATACATGGACTCTCCTTGTCATTTTAAAACACACATGCTGCATGTTCCAAAACATGTGACAGGAACAGCAGGGGAGAGGAAACCTCCGTCTCCTCCTCAGTTTGCAACATCGTGTTTGTCCCTGTCGACGACCACGGCAAACCCAATTACAGTGCATGAGGGCAACGCTATATGCAGAAGTGCCACGTTAATTATCACTTTCCACGTTGTCAGGCTGTCTGTTGATTCCAGCTGCAGGACAGAGGTGAAGCAGTTAGGTAGCTTACTTTAACACCTGTGCTTGAAGTTTAACAGCAGCTGCCTAGCTACCACCCAGCAAAACACTGGAGCTGGCTGCTTATGTGTGTGTGTGTGTTCTTGTACAGCTATACATGTGAGGACCAGTTTGAGTTTTTAACCATCAGAGTGAGGACATTTTGGGACATGGCTGGTCCTCACTTTCTCAGACCCCTTCCAAAGGCTGTTTGAAGGTTAAGACTTTATAATAGCTAGGTTATTATAATTAGATTTAAGTTAGGTTAAGAGTAATGGGTAAGGTTAAGCATTTGTTTTGGATGGTTAAAGGGATAGTTCACCCAAAATTCAAATTTCACTCATTATCTACTCACCCTCATGTCAACTAAGAGCTGTGAGAATTGTCAGAGTCCTCCATGCCTTCTCTGAGTTACGGGGGGGTCCCCGCAGCAGTATTTGTCCATATAATGGTTGTGAATGGATACCACTTTTCTTCGTCCAAAAAGACACACCAAACAGCACAAACAGCCAAATACCTCCATACTGCTCGTATGTAATGTCCCTCTTGTATTGAAGCCCCAACATGAGAAATTTTTCCGAAAAAGTGTCTCAGTTCACTGCTCTCCCTGTGTCAGTGCAAATCTCGCGTGATTTGCACTGACCGGCGGAACAATTTCTCATGTTGGGGCTTCAATAACTAAGTAACTCAGAGAAGGGACGGAGGACTCTGAAAATTCTCACAGCTCTTAGTCGACATGAGGGTGAGTAGATGATGAGTGAAATTTGAATTTTGGGTGAACTATCCCTTTAAGATTAGTTTAAGGGGCCAGGGAAGACATTATGTCAGTGAGTGTCCTCACAAAGATAGCCATACATACGTGTGTGTGTGTGTGTGTGTGTGTGTGTGTGTGTGTGTGTGTGTGTGTGTGTGTGTGTGTGTGTGTGTGTGTGTGTGTGTGTGTGTGTGTGTGTAAAGGTGGCAGCCAGTTGGACAGATAGTCAGTCAGTCTTGACTGAATACATTCTGTACACAACTAATGTGGGGCAAACAAACAGAACGAGCAAAAATCCATTTGCCGCAGTGGTTTGTGGGCATCGTGCGAAATATAACTCTGCAACACTATCTGCTCCACTGAAACAGCCTGCTCTTTTCTCAGCCAGTTGTGCTTTAATCATTACAAAGCTGCCTATATATGCTGCCATCTTCACATTACAAGATTTAGAATGAAATTACAACTGTGTTACAAAATGTTTTCCACACCTTCACCTTCTACACAACCATAGACACACAGGAAGTGTTTAAAAGCTACAGTAATCTTCACTTATACAGTATTTACATGTGCACATGCTTTGCTGTGCATTTCAGCTCTCATAAAACACGTGCAAAGACAGTTTTTGCTTATATGTTTGCTAGTTTGCAGCCTCCATCTGGAGCCTTATTATGTTTCCTTACAGTACACATTACCGCTGCCAAGTGTTGATTAGCTGAATAATGCGATACAGAAGTGTTCACCATGTTCCCACGTCCTCACAAAGAAAACACAGACCCACTCTAACATTTCCCTGCGTTGCCACGAGTGATCCAAAAAAACTCAGACAGATGCTGCTGATGAAGTACAAATGGTTATGTGACTTTGCAGCTGACGCAATTTCTACCTCTGCTGACATCCTGTCCTGATGGTAATCATTATCTCCACACGCTGTGAAGGACAACACACAAGCACTTTTCTAATGCAGTGTTTGTTTAAAAAAAAAAAAAAAAAACTTTTTCTACACTATGCTTAGGCCAAAAAAAAAAAAAAAAGTCAAGTTTGTAAAAAAGTTCAGAATGTGTAAATGTGTCCAACTGGGGTTTGAGTCATAAAGGCCTTGGGATAAGATCAGTAGCCGAGGTTGCTGTGTTGTATTTGTGTACGAGGGCCTTTCAGTTATTGCGGGGAGACAGACTGAGGGAGAGGAGCGCTGGGCTCTCTCTCTCTCCGTGAAGCTTTGGCAGAGGCAGACAGGCTGCACTATCCTCTGGGGAAGATTCAATTATAAATGATGCTTCCACTCGGAGCCATCTTGGAATCCCTTATTCTTTAGGAGATCTTCTTCACCTAATCCTCCGAAGGGTTTGGTGTGGCCCGCGTCTGAAGTGATATGCCTCGCACACATTGTGCGTCATGCATTATGAATGATGGGAAAGAGACACTCATGTCCTAATTTTGCTGAGAGCAGTGTGTGAACGTCAGAAAACTTGAGCTGACAGAATGCTAATTTTTTCCTGGATTGAGGCGGGTTTTTACAGGGCTTTGGTGTCGAAGCGTCGCAGCTATTTATTCGCAATCTGTGTGTGTTTACGCCACCTCCGAACCGACACTGCTCCACCTCTGCTGCCCATCTTTGTCTGTCTGTCTCTTCCTCTTTTACCCAGCATCCTCCTGTGCCTCTCCTCCTATACCTCGCACCTCATCTTCTTTCATCTCCCTGCGACGTCTCTCTCTCTCCCCCCCTCTTTCTAAAAATTCTACTGGTGGCAGCGTTGAGCATTGAAGTCAGCAGACAGGTCTTCTTTGTAGCCTTGAGTGCCGCGTGGATCTCAGCTGCAGCCCCCCCACCCCACACCCCCCTCACAACCATCTCCCCTTCTCCCCCCATAGTCTCTGAAATCCTCCTCAGACCCCCTTTCCTCTCCTTCACTCTCTTCCTTTTTCCAACCAGAGAGAATAGGAGCTGACATCTCTAGGGAACCGAGAAAAAAAATCATTTAAAGCTCTTCCTTTCTGTCCGCTTTTGCCGCTACAACAGAGAGAGTGCCAGTAATGCAGCAGGAGGGGAGACAGAGAGGGAGAGAGGAGAGGGCGCGAGGGTGATACCGGCTATCTGACTTTTTCGCGGTAATGAGGGGGGAGTTGTTATGGATCACCTTCTGCTGTTGGAGCCTGTGCGCGTGTGAGTGTGAGTATTTTCACGTCCGTGTCCTCGCATTTGTGCCTTTGCAGCGTTACAGGAAGCCGAAGTGAGGATACATGACTGCTTCGTTAATAGGTGTCTGTGAGCCGATCGCACCGTTCCTGTGTCGCGATCTGAGGATGATTTGACATGCCTGTGAGTAAAGGAACCGGCGTTACAAAGCCTCCTCCTGTTGCTCTGAGAAATGGCAGGAGGAGGAGGAGGAGGAGGAAGAGGAAGAAGAGGAGTGGGGGCATCTCAGACTTACATCTACGCCACTTGAATGCATTCCTCTCCTCTCCACGTCTTTTCTCCTCTCTCCTCCTGCAGAGAGCCACTCTTTTTCGCCACTGTTCTCTCCCCCCTTGTTTCCACATCTCCCCCTCCGCGTCTGCCTCGGCAACACCATGCAGATGGCAAATCAAGCTGTTCATCGTGCAAATATGTCAAGTGTATCCCCCCTCCACCGACGGAAGAGTGGTGGAAAAAGATCAGCGCCGTTCTTGATTGAGCCATCTCACTCACCGTGTGGCGCGGCGTCGGAAGTCATCGCACCTGAAGTGTTTTCGAGAGCGAACCAATTAGAAAACTTAGCACATTACCTTCCAAGCCGCAGGGAAGAATGACATACAGTACAATAATCCTTTAAACAAGTTGGCCGAGTCATTATTCTTAGCCGGGTTAGACCAGGGAATAATGTTTAAGCAAGTGGAAAAGGCTGGCCGGTAGTCTCCTGTGGCCACGTCTGGCCTCTCAGCAGAGCCTGCACAGCTACAACCTGAGCTCAGGTCCAAGTGATCCGAGTCAATCCCAACACCAGTGTGGCTGTGCAGGGTTTTCAAAATGTCACATTGTATACAGAAGCACTCACACCGGCAGCTGGACAAAATATTACACACTCCTCCGTGATGTAATTCAGCTGAAGGGAGGATTTACTGCAGGATTGTGTAGTTTGAGAGTGTACAGCAGCTTATAGCTTTATTAGATAACTATTAATAGATGAATTGATAGGCTGATTGATCAAATTAACTGGACATTGTTTTATTTCAACAATTAATACATTATTTTTCAAGCAAAACAGTTGCTGGTTTCAGCTTCTTTGAGGTTAAAAACTGATTAGATTAAAACTTTTGACCACTAGAATACATTTCTAGTCCTTTTCTGACATTTCTCTCCTCCTGCCAGAAGTGAATGTTAATGGTGAGTTTGAGCTCTGCAGTGGGAGCACATCATGTTCCTGTTAGGGTTGCACGGTATACCGGTACTAGATTGGTACCGGGGTACTAACGCATTTAAAACGGTACCATACTGCGCTTAGATGGGACCGGTACTTTAATTCTGCGCCGCCAGCAGCGGTGACGTCGCCGCGTGAAGTCGCCGCATTGTAATTTGAGCCGCGAGGAGCGAGAGAGCGAGTCACAAACGAAGCAAGGTGCTTTTTATCATTACCGTTACAGCGCCACCTGTCCATGTGCCTGTGTTTGTGTGTGTGTCTGTGTGTGTGCGCCGCGCGCGCGAGAGAGACGGCCGCCACAGCCTCGTTAATAAGTTTTGTTTTTACCGCGGATCACCACTGGCTGCATGCTCTCTCTGTCTCTCTCTGTCTCTCTCTCTCTCTCTCTCTCTCTTTCTCTGTGTCTCTCTCTCTCTGTCTCTCTCTGTCTCTCTGTGAGTGAGAGAGCACGGCGAAGCAGCGCTACGCAGAGATGAATTAACGGAACGATATTGCGTTGATGGGGGTGGGGGGAACAGAATCAATTTGGTCTACATATGGGAAACAATAGGTGTATGTTTGAGTAACATGAACATTTGTGTTTCATTCTATGAACTACTGATAACAATTTCTCCCAAAAATTACAACTGGTCAAAATAACAAAAAAAGATGCAGGGTTTTCAGACCTCAAATAATGCAAAGAAAACAAGTTGATGTTCATTTTTAAACAGACATTTTTTAATTTAGGAAGAGTTCAGATTAATATAGATGGAATGTTAATCCTGCAGCAGCAGTAACTGTTTACTGATTTCCTGTTTTATGGTCCAAAATTTTTCTATTAAAATAAAGCCAATAATGACATTTTTTGTGTTCTCTTTTTATGTGGAAAAGTACCGAAAAGTATCGAAAAGTATCGAAAAACATGTTGGTACCGATACCGGTACCAAAATGTTGGTATCGTGACAACACTAGTTCCTGTCATGTTGACTTGGGTTGTTTCCCATCGCACACCTGCACTTCCCGTGTGCAACCGGCACCAACAGCTCACTCCAAACAACTCAAACTGTCAGCAGTGAATCTCACTGCAGCAGAAAGGCCTTCGCTTGTCTTAGCATTGTTGGCCAAGTGTCGCACAAATACAGCCAGAGCCAGTGTAGTATTGACTGCTCAATCCTGGCGAGTGGAGCTGCTTTCCAGCGGCTCAGACTTTATCATCCTGGCTACTAGTGCTGCTCTGCAGCCCAAGCAGCAGCAGCAGCAGCTTCCTGAGCCTCTTGCCTCTTGCCTCTCTCGCTTTGTTGCATTTGCTGGAGGGCTCTGGCTCGTAAAGTTGGAATGCAACTTCCTAAAAAATGTTATAGAACGTGGACAAACCCATGCCTTCCCCTGCATGCAGTTTGTAGTTTGGATAATAACTTTCTGAGCCATAATGGCAGATTGTGTTGCGTTATCGCCTTGTAGTTTTTCTGTCACTTTTTATGCTTCCTTTAGCTTGGGGTTTACACATGTACGCCCCCTCTAGGAGCCACACCTGACACAAAATAATTACACACATAAAGAGTTTAATTAGGCTGAAGACATGAGTATTGTAGAGCAGTGCACCTAAAGGCAAATCTTGGTTGGAAACCCATTATAAACCCTGATTCTGTATGTATTTTCCAGTCGGCTGTCTTCCCATACATCTTAATACAGCTCTGGCTGTCTGCAAACAGCCCTCCATCCTTCACCACATACACTCTGCCTGTTCTCCACTCTCTTCTCCCTCTTTCCTCCACTTCTATTACCCCTGGTTTTTGACGCGTGGAACCATATAGTGTGGTAATGCTTCCACTTATTATAGCAGGGAAACAGACAGTGTAAATCATTCAAGGCTGGCTGTTTTCTTTACATAGCCATTCTTCATCACACACTGTCCTTCATCAATCATATTCTGTATTTTCTCCATGCCGATGAAAGATGGGACACATGGCCGCCATGTGTGGTGACAATACTGCGTTATGAGTGTATTGGGGGGGGGGAATTCCAGCAGAACACATGCACACACAGATGAATACCGTGTTTTAGCCATTTTCCTGTAGACTTGCTTCTGGCAGCTGATTGAGGGAGGGAGAGTGTTCAATCATCTGTCTTCTCCCTCATTCTATCCCACAGGGGAGAGGCAACAGTTGGAAATATGAATTATGAAATGATAAGAGGTTGTAAAATGGAGATAAATCCCGGTGATTACACAGCTCAGTATCTCACAATTCGATTCCTCCGTCAATGATTCTTTATTGTAAGTTGTGTGAAGGACAGCAAGCCTAATAATTCCCTGTGTACGAGGCGCGGCAGGGAAAGGCATTGTGATGATAGACTTCTTTTTGAACATGATTGAGGAGGCAATTACATTTTGCATCTCACTTTCAGGATTTTTTTAATGCTCCTCTTTCTTTCCCTCATTCTCCGATGGCAGAAAATTCGACCACATCAAACCGTGTTTGTCTTCTTTTTCCATCCCCTGGGGTGCCAGCGCTGCAGAAAGCCCAAGAGATAACAAGGAGAAAGACATAAAAGCACATAAACAACACACACACACACACACACACACATACAGGCATACACAACAAGGAGAGAGGAGAGTATCTGTGTGTGCTTGTGGATGTGTGTGCAAGAGTTCAGACTCATTCATGTCTATGCAGTTCGCTTTGACTGTGTGTGCATACTCACACAGAGAGTCAAAGTCTAGAGCAGGGCTGCAGATCCCATGTCAGGATTGAGGGGGGACACAAAAGTGATTTTTCTTTTTCTTTTTTTTTCTTTTTTTGCCCGTATGCAGCTCATACCGTGCCACCATAAATCACAACTTCCTAGAGACTCGCCATATCATTCAAAAAGTACTGCACAGGGAATCATTTATTGTGCTTACCTTTCTTGTTTATTTGTCCAACAGCCAACAGCGCGTATCACTGCTGTTATATTACTAAATTCTAATTTTAAGGCTACGTTTATATGGAAACGATCCGAACAGAAAACACAAAAGTGGCGTCGCGTCTTCATTTTTTATTCCGCGTTTAGACGAGCGTTTTGGGGAGGAAATCCGCGTGCATACGGTGACGCAAAAGTCTGTGTAATTCAATGTTGTATGCATGCCAGGAGCCTAGGTGGCAGTGTGCCACACAACGCACAACACCACCAAGTCTGCACACCTGTGTACAACCAGAGAATTTCCATCTTCTTCTTCTTCTTCTTGATTTGCGGCAGGCTGTACGCCGGCCATCGTAATGCTGCTCTCCGTGCTCTCCACAGGTCATTACAATCGGAGCAGAGGTTTTGCGTTTTCACCCTTTACATGGGGACGCAACGGTGGAGCGTTTTTAAGATTTCCACTCTGGAGGGTGGTTTCACTTTTTTGCGTTTTCAAGCCTCGAAAACGCCGTCGCCGTCTAAACGACAGGCACATCCGATTAAATATTTTGCCGTTTTCATCCAACCCTCCCAGATCCCAATTCTTCTCACCATCTTCCTTTTCTCCCAGTGTATGGAACTTTATGCATGATTAATTGATATGGATGAATATCAAAATATGAAGCCCTAAGATTGAGGGGGTCGTTTTTTAAAGCCTGCTGATGTCATCAGCATGTGTGTTCATTTGCATCGTACTGGAGGAGACCAGAGATGGGATGTGGAGTCAGAAATACATTTGTCAAACATTATTTGTTCCACCATTTCAATCATTTATTTTTAGATGTGAATCTATAATGTGAAGAATGTGAAGTCTGAAAATGCATTTGTTCAATTTTGAATAATTTGGGGTATTTTTTATCGGGGGGGACAATTCATGTTTTTCAGAAATTGCCCCCCTGGGAGTGCCACCTCTTGTCTGAGACACATGCACATGCAGTCAGACGCGCCACCTCATCCAGTTTTCCTGTGAATAAAAAAAAAAAAAAAAAAACTCTTGACCACCGCCTCCCAGCAGCCTTTGCAGTTGAACAGATAGTTGCAGGCTTTTAGTGTAGGTCTTCTACCAGCTGTCTCTAAACAGAGGGTTTTATCACAGCATGGTGTGAAGCCTGAATACAAGCAATTACCCAGTTATAACAGACGTGCGCCATGGCAGCTGCTCTGCTCTCTTTGCTCTTTTATAGATAGCATTGTTGCCTGGTACAGTTTAAATGTGTGTGTGGAAGATAGAGAGGGAGGAGAGTGTACACACATGCCTGTGTGTAAGTAATGCATGTAAAAGGGATTTCCATTTTTTGGTTTGTTTGTTTGTTTTTTAACGGCCAAATGCTGAGTTTGAGCAGCAGCTTGATGGTCAAAACTGTGATCCACTCAGATTCCTCCCACTGGTTAAATGGATTGATACCAATGACCTTCCACCATTTCTGCCCCTGCGTGAAAACGCTCTGTTTTGCTCTTCTTTTCTTTCTCCTTTTACCTTCTTTTCACTAGGTGGGTGATGTCACACGGAGGCCTGAAGGACAGGACATAGTTCTGTTCTGCAGACAGGTGTCCTGACCTTCTGTCTGCTCTCCCACGCCTCGGGGGAACTCTGTGAAATAGAGGCCAAGGCTTTGACCCAGTCTCTCATCTACAGTTTGTCTCTAAATCGAGGCGCACTGCAGATGCAATGAATCAAAATGCTGGAGAGAAATGCATCGGCACAAGGTCTTTAATTTCAATAATGAAAGCATAGACTTTAAAGCTCATTTGGAGGTATTTTAACTATCAAAGAAAATCAGTGTCGGCCATTATTTTCCTCAGAGGGTTGTGTCGCACCCATCCCTTCACTCACAAATCAATTGAACACCCATATGCCACAATTAGATTTCTCCTTTGCAATACCCACTGGCCATGGCAAGATTGCATTATTCAGAGATGGAGATGAAAGTCCCCTCTGATCCACCAAAATAACGTCTTGTGCAGTAATCTGTTTGTAGATTTTATTCCTTTGATGATATTTCCCCTGCAGTTGGCTTTTCACCAGGTCGTCATGGCTGTGAAAGCCGTGTGAGAGTGCGTTTGTTGTGCGCACCGTTTTTGCCGTTTGCTGGCACAACACTCGCTCACCTTGTAAGCAGCGATGGCGCTAAGCCGCCGGTGCCCATCTCTTAAAGAATGCCAAGGACGGGCCGCAGCAGCAGATGGATATTCTGCAAGTGAGAAAGAAGAAAGTGACAGAGAAAATAGTTAGAAAACTCTGCAGAGGGCTTTGACGGCCATTTTCCAAGAAGCAAAGAACAAATGGGGACTGTTTTTACCTGACTGCTCTAATGCCTTTTATCGGATCAAAGTCCTGATTGCACTGGCGCCAAGTGAATCAAGGCAGAGGAAGAGTATACAAGCCCATCACTTAAGCACACTTTGTTACAAAGATCCCTTTTAATAGCTTGTCCCATTAATGAACCAAGTTATTTTCCAGACAATGAATGACATTCTTCCTTTGATGTAGGCTTGCACTTTTAATTAGATGCACATTTTAAAGGGTTTTTGCTAAAGTGCCAATGCGAGGCACCCGCACTAATGTAGCGTACACATTGCTCCGAAACACTGCGAGGTACATGTTGATTTATTTTCACTTCAATACCTGAGAAAATCTGCAGACTTTTTCTCCCCCCATTCTGGCATTCTGGATTCAGTGTTAAAAAAAACACAGTTACAAAAAAAAAAGAAAAAACCAAACACCTTGAAAACACTATTGTTTATTAACAGTTTTGGGACCAGATTCTTGCCTGAGGAGGTGTTAGTTGAAGTAATTGGGAGTAGGGATGCTAAAATATGCTATGCTAAAATGCTATGCTAAAATATGCCATTGCTTATCCTCACCTTTAGGTAATTAGTCTCCTCAGAAAAAATCACTAAAAAACGAACTTGTGTTAGTGTGCTATTCCCACAGTCTCCTGGAGAATCCCTCTGAAGTTCCTCAGAGGGAATCTTGACCTTGGGAGTTTAGCCTAGCCGCTACGGTCGCTAACGCCGCTCCCCTTCCACAGCAGCGTACAGTTCCCCCCCCCCCCCCCCCCCCCCCCCCCCCCCCCTCCCTCTGCCGAAATCTCAAGATGAGTGATCAGAAGTGATGCCACACTCCAGCTTTGCACAATGAGTGAATTGGTATGCAGTGGACTTCCTCCCTGTGTGGAAATCCAGCCGGTGCAGTCTGGGCCCAGCAGGTTGTTAGGGAAAACGTGCTACATTTTCGGCGACGGCGGGTTCTCCTCTCCGTGCTTGTGCGGATAATCACCCACTTGTGTGATCGTATGTGAGAAGCCATCATGTTTTTTGAATACTGGTGTATGCGTGTGCACGTGTTTGCACACATTTTTTTATACAGTGGAGCGTCACAACGCGCATTCGTGCCTCCGTCAATCTGCCTGTTTGTATGCGAGTGTGTGTGTGCGAGTGCGTCAGTCAGCCTGTGTGCGTGTGGCTTCCTGTGTGTGTTTCATTGCGAACATTGTCTTCTTGAAACACTAAGCAAATCTCCTCAATGTGATAATTGGCTCCCTGGGGTGCTTGTATCTTTGCTGCTCATCATCGTCATCCCCTCCAGAAAAAAAGAGAGGGAGAGAGAGAGTGTTAGATGAGATAGGGCGAAGTTTGCTCGTTTGCTGGGTAAAACTGATCCCAAGTCTGCCTGAACTCTTCTGGCAAGTAGAAACTTTGAGACAATGAGACAGTGGGGCCACATCCAGTGGAACCTGGCTGCAGGCTGCTTTCTGCTGCTATGGCATCAGCCTCTTGTTTTCACACAGACGCCGTGCCATGGAGCAAATGAGCTATTTGAGGCAGGTGATACATGATGCAAAACCATCAGCTTCAGTTGTTGCGTTGTCACTGAGAGCAATCGAAAGATTTTATTGTTTTTTTTCTCAAGCAGAAAAAAAATAGATATCTCAAAGGGAGGCGTCTGTGTTAAACCAGCCATGTGTGGTTATTAGTTAGAAAAAGCGAGACAGTTGTTTGAGGCTCGGGATGCTTCACTTGTTTCAATTTTTTTTTTTTATGTCACATCGACAACCTTAGTTGGTGGTATGCAATTCTGACACCTGAGGAGTGTGAAATGCAGACCTGTTTGTGTGCCTGAAGGCAAACAGAGACACTCATCTGGTCGACAGAGTCTCTCCCACTCTCTTACTCCCTCATATCCATATGTTCTCGCAGTCCCCAGGGTTTTGTGGACCACAGAGCAGATTGTTGGCCGCTTCATAGGGGAAGCAGGGAGACAGCTGGGCACCCATCACAAGGCCAAACAGATGTTCAGGTGACTCGGAGAGGAAGTGAATGGGAACGGGAGGAACAGCAGGGAGTGGAAACAGAGGGAAAGAGGTGATGTGGAAGAAAGAGATGCAGAGGGATGATGGAGACAGAAAAAAATGAATTAATACGCTGATGCAAGAACTCTGAGACTTTATTAGCAATCCCCCTGTCAGTGTGTGAGGTGAGCCCAATACGTCCCACTATCCGTAGGCCGTAGGAGTCATGGCCTAAGGTTTTGTCTCCCGTATTGATTCACACACCAGTCAGTCTGCTGCAGGTCTAATGCCTTTGATCTCTTGATTATCTTTTGCCTAAATGTGGACGAGACAGCTAAGCGGCTCAAGGATTCAGTGCTTTAATTCTGTCACACCTTAGGGAACATTCGGAAGTTGGAAATGAATCTGACCCTGCAACCAAAGAATGAAACTTTTCCTTTCTTTTTTTTTGTCACTGTGCCACGTGATGATTAAAAGAAGGAAATCCACAAACAACTTCCACATATTCTGTGGCTCAGGGCCAAGACTGATCCAATCAGAGTTTCTAATCTGACACAAATCTGCATAGCAATAATGAAATCTTTCATCTGCCCCCCACTGAGACCTTTTTTTTTTTTTTTTCCATTTCTGCATGTGTCAAATTAAACCCAATGAAGGTTCTTGGATTGTTTTTTGGATATACTCTCTCCCCTCTTTCCTCCTTTCTTCTGCCAGCCTTTGTTCTTTGGTTGCAGGTCTCATATATAATACATGAGGATTGGGAGACTTATCCGGTTCTGGCCATACTGGCTGTTATTCCCTGGAAAGGGGCTATATTTGAGAGCTGGATAAGTCATAGAAGGCGCCGGGGGAGCCACTGACTTCTACCCAAAAGTGGTGGTGGCTGAATAACATTAAACACCTAAAATAGAACTCAACACAATTACATTGGCGCTGTCGCAAGGCAGCTGTAAAGGCATTAGAGCAGACTTAGTCCCTAATAGAGGTAGTTTGGATCCAGTTTTTGTCACAGAGGTGTTCTGTGATGTCACCGGCTCCCTGGTGTCTGGTTAGACTATGTTTGTACATCACAGAATCCAATTTAACCCCATCTCTTTTATCTGCCTCTACAACAAATCTAATTCCTTCCCTTTTTTTCTTGTGTTTTCACAGCTGGAACCACCTACATCTTCGGTAAAGGAGGGGGTCTGATCACGTACACGTGGCCCAACAACGAGCGGCCGAGCACACGGACGGACCGGCTGGCGGTGGGCTTCAGCACCACCATCAAGGACGGCATCCTCGTCCGCATCGACAGCGCCCCGCGCCTGGGCGACTACATCATGCTCCACATCGTAAGTAGTAAAGCTGCACTCTCAGTCTGCAGTATTATTCATCATCATCTTAATATCGCAAAGTCTCTCATGTATCTAATTTGAGGCCAAACGTCTGCTTCAAGCTACTTATGAATAGTGTCTTTTACAAACTAGAGATCTGAGCTTTTTTTTCTTGCCGTCCATATAAGCGCTCATGTTTCTCGCTTTCCAACCACAAGCACAAAGGAGCCGGCCATTACGACGACCACAAATAAACCTCTGAATAATTCCTCAAGGTTTACTCATTACAGTCTTCAGGCCAAATTCAGCGCATCGTGTGCAGACTGAATTATACAAATAGTGCAGATCTATAACAGGGGAAAAAAAAAAAGATAACACACTCCCATACTCAAGCCTCCCCAGTCTCTGTTTGCCATCCTCTTCCTGAATAACCCCGCTTCTCCAGCACATTCAAACTGACTCCCAGCATGAATAATGAATGTAGTTCTCCATACATATGCAGCATGTTCCCACATGTTGGAGAAACATGATAGAAACCAAGGGGGGGGTGTGCTGCGAATTGGGATTCTTGGCCGGTCGGCTGTGCATCCACGCAGCATCCTTAATGATCTTACTTTGTGACCTTGTGTTTGATCGGTTTACAGTATTAACATGATCGTCAACAGCAGCTACAGTATATGGATGCAGGCCGTCGGTTTGCAGCTGTGGACCTACAGTACAGTAGTATGTAGAGTTGGTGCTGGTGGGATAGCTGCTGCTGAAGCCGTGCAGGGGGAAAAAAAAAAAAGACGTGATGATGAGGAGGAGGAGCTACAGTTGCTCAAGCAGATTGAAAGTCTTTTTCCTCTTAAAGAGCTCCCCTCATCTCCTGAGTGTTGGCCATGTGGTGCAGAAATGCAGCCATCTGCTGTGCAAAGATGAGGGCCAACAACAAGCAGTTTTTGGGCTGTCTTTACACTATAGAGAGATAAAGGGAATGTGTGTGTTTGTGTGCGTATAACAGAGAGGGAGTGGGATGGCATTGATGGAGGGAAACGTTATTAAAGACACAAGTACAGTAGCCTGTGAGGGAGCGATGCGGGGAAAAGCCTCCCCGCATGTTTCTAGCTCACTGAGTAATTGCAGGAGCCTCTTAAAGGAAGGAAAAGGAATGTATTTTTAATTCTTGCTTTTTAGATATCACAGCGACGCTAGCCAAGCAGGGATCTCTAATCATTTGGCTGGGAGTCTTTGGGCGGTGAATGTCTTCATTCCTCCAGTCTCATGGTGCTAATGAATGTATTAATAGACAAAAAGCAACTGGAGATTTCACCAACTCATTCAGAGAAGCAGCATGTTCTGAACAAAGCGTAGGGGTGTGTTTCTTTTTTATTTTTCTCTCTCCCTCCTTTACTTCGCACTGCTAATATTCCAAATGATTTATTGACAGCCAAGGGTGTACAAACAAAGTAGGTTTCATCTAATATTAAGTGATTATACCCTTTAACTATGAAATACTTGGATAAAGTTTTGGCACTGCGAGGTTCCCTTTTTCCACAATTACGCCAGTATTGACTCGAAACCAGATGAAAACAACAAAAAAAAGCCAGCCGCCTTCTTGCCACAGGTAATTAGACCTTGAGTGAATATTTAGCTCTGAACTTGTGGATTCTGTTGCAACCTGAGGCAAATAAACCACTGCTTGACCTCACTTCCACTGTTTGTTGTTGTTATGCGGATACCACATTATCATTTGCCCCACATTACAGTAGATTTTTGCTACACACAACGCCGGCTCTCACGGATGGCTGCAGAAAAAATGGGTATTGCCTCATTTTTTCAGATTTTCATGTCAAACAACGTTGCTGCTTCATGTTCGGTCTCAGTGCGATTGAATCAGCAGAGATCCCAGGCCTCACTGAGACACCCTTAGATAATAACTCCTAATGACAGATGTCAGGTCTTGGTTGTCAGCGTTTTTGCGTTTTAGTGATGAATCTAGAAGAAAAAGGTTAAAGGCGTTCCGCCTGTCAATCCAGGATATAATGGTCTAACCAAAGGTCTTTTCAGGCCCAAGGCCATTACCTTAGCCTTTTGCAATTATTAGGTCACTACTTGAGAATCAGCACATTAAAAGCCTGGATAGGCTTAAACAGCTGAATGTATGAGGTGGCAGAGTCAACGAAAAGGGAAATAACCTCTGCAGTTTCACACTCACATCTTCACTGCGTACAGAACACAAAGAAAAAAAAACATACAGCAATTTGGAGGCAAGACCTAATCACTAACTCCCTCCTTAGCACTCCCTCTTTTGCTTTCTTCATTATCTGCTCCCCCCTCCCCTCTGTGTGATTAGCTTACGGCTTGTTTGGCAATCATGAATTAAAATGCTGATTGTAGTGTTTACATTTTAACTGCTAAGAACAACTGCACGCTCGGTTTGAAAACTGAGGGGCAATTTGAGGTGATTTGCGGAGGTGAGCGCAACGTTTTGCTTCCACCGGTGTTTCATTTACAAGTTCATTTGATTTTCTGAATTGGGCGCCGCCAAAAATCAGATGATGATCCCTTCTCAGGTGTCATCTCAGGTGTTTCATGTTGCACGTAGGGAGAGAAAAAAAATCTAATGCTCAGCTATGAACCTGAAGGAGCGTGGTAAACAAATATCAAAGGCATTTGTATCACAGGTGACTTTTTTGGTGAAAGATGAGTCAAAGGGGGGGGGGGCTTGTGGCAGCACCGCAGTGATTAGTGGTAATGTGTGTGTGTGTGTGTGTAGGCTATGTAGACGTTTAAGTGTGTCTGTGTAAGCTTAAATCCATGACAGAAAAAACTCTAAGCCGTGGGCTAGATTTGCCGGTTGTGACTCACACAGTCTCTTGCCAGGGACTGCACTTGACTGCACGTGAAGATTAGCCAGGATGCAACACACACACACACACACACACACATGAGAGAAAAATCTTTCGAGTCTCACCTCTACTACATCATTTAGGCAGAAATATTCTCTTGTAATTACTAGAGCAGTTGCCACAAACAGACAAGACGGGACAATTAACGGCGCAAAACTTAAAGAAGCTGCTTGAAAGACGTAAATCTGCTGGTGATGGTAAATGTTTTATTAAAAGTTGAGGTTTCAAAACTGTCAAATTATTGTCTAGATATAAAAGGAAAAGCAGCACCACCAGTTTCTTTGAAGACTTAACCTTATGAATGGGATATCATCCATTTGAATCACTCAGAGCTGCAGAAATCTGAAGGTAAATAGAGATTATGGATACAGCATAGAGTGTTTATACTGCTATAAACTTGGCATGTGCTGTAAATGATATGATTATTGCCTGATAAGGCAGCATGAGGATGACTGGACCGTAAGTGATGTACACATTTAAACACAAGGATCCAGGAGCCAGTTAACCACTTATGGAGTAGGTAGATGACTGGATGGTTTTTCTCTGCAGTAAACAAATTAAGTCCATATATAGCCGTGCATATGATTTACACAGCTGTACAAGTAAGCTTACATTATTAATGCATCCACCTAATGTTAAAAGGGGTTCTCGGTCATAGATCCTATTTATGGAAACATTAGATAATGCAAGACAACACAATATAAAACCACTCTCTCATCTTGATATAAAAACTCTTAAAGGATTTAACTTTATGTTGTGGTGACGGAGCTCATAGTCTGATTCCACACCATTCTGCCTCATACTACAAATCACTCTAAAATACTGTGTCATGATCTGTTAGGATTAGGTTCAGTTCAATTTAACTGTTAAGTGTTATCTCAAGGCACTTTACTGGCTGAGGTCAAGCCCTTACAATATTCTAGAGAAAAACCCTACTCCCTTTTAATAGGAAGAGATGATTATGATGATGATGATAACGACATGATGATATTAAAAAATAGTGATAACAGTAACAATAGTGGTAATTGAGTAAGTGGACTTAACTGGAAGGATATGAACAGTGAGTTATCTAGAAGAAATTGGCACGAAGGATTCAGACAAAGGGTTGAAACAGAACACACACAGTGCCTTGTGCACTACAGTACAACATCATCAACACACAAGAGGGAGTGAGCTACTGAATATGGGCACAGCTGTGATTCGGTCATGAGGACGACAATTCAACAGTTGTACAAACACAGCATTAATTAACACTGAAGTGCCCAGCCTCTTTCCTCTCCTTCATCCTCCTCCTCTTCTCTATTCAGCCTTTACAGTCTTTAATAGATAACAACTGTTGATTAACGGTCAGTTAACACCTGTTTAGCAGAGTCCCTGTGCTGGTACTCTTTATCAGCGCTCACAGAATGCCTCTCGTCCAATCACATGCCTCACAGTACCCACCCCTTCTGTAAGCTCCTCCCCCTGTGCACGGACAGGTAGATCACTCCAACCCACTCCTGAGCTGAGATTCAAGCATGAGACTCTTAAACATCATCCAGTATGTCATTTTTACTATTACTATGACTTCATAAGACAAAAACTGTTAGTAAGGTCCATCCAAATAAAGAATCTGTGTAGTTGGACGATGCTGAGAAGCTAAAACATATTTTTTAGTCGAAAATATTTGTATTTGCTTTATTTCTTAGAAAGGCCTGGGCAATGAGACTAGAGCGATATAGATGAGTACTGAAAGTAATCTGAAGTCGTTTATTTATGTGTCACACTTGTGTGGCGGGTAACACACACAGGAAGGACTGTCTAGTTTTTGATTTGTCAGTAAATGTGTCTTGTAATCCCATATGGGATGGGCCACAATGGTGACATGACATGAAAATAAATATTCATTCATTCATTCATTCATTCATTCATTCATTCATTCATTCATTCATTCATTCATTCATTCAATGATTCAAAGTTATGATTTGCTATAAGTGAAATTCATAATTCATAGAGAAGAGAGGATGAAGATGTGCGACAGAGGTCCTGAACTGTGTTTGATCACATTACACAACTGCAGCACTGATTCTGCTGCAGCCACCAAACCTCCATTTTCTTTATTGTTTGAACACCACGGCACAGAGTGGAGGTGTGTGTGTGTGTGTGTGTGTGTATATATATATATATGAGGGTGTGAATGAGGTTGAGCTCAGTATATCATGGCTCCAGTGAGCCCAGACGAACCCACTTTTTGTGGAGACGTTGCAGGTGACAGGTTGGAGTCAGGCAAAGCAGAAACTGAGAACGCTCCATCAAGTTCACATGTCTGGCAGCTCTTTTGCTTTCCAATTAAGGTGGAAAATCACAGCGAGGCACCTGACAAGATAAAGACTCTGCAGGTATTACAGCACATCCTCTGTAAGTGCTAACTTGAAAATACTCTGTACAACACGGTTTAAGCTGCAATCGCTAGCAAATGGATAAATGTGACATTTAAGTCATGAATTATTTTAATGCTCTTAAAAGCTTTTTTTTTTTTTTTAACTATAAACCCTTTACTGCCATAATGTCTAGTTTACTACTTGTTTATTTGCTTTTAATGTTTCAATTGTGGCAGGGATCACGTCATTTTAATTTGAAGATAGCGTTATGTTTCACCCATAAACATCTGTAAAACATCTCCCGGCTGGATAGACAGATGCTCCAGATGTGTGAACATGCGCATATTTTTCACCTGATCTCCCTCAGCACATGTACAACACACGTTTCAGCACATCCGCCCGCCCCTTATCCCTGGACAGCTTTGAAATCTTAAGTCTGTGAAAGTCTTAAAAAGCATACATTGAGAACCAAGGCCAAACACACACACACACACACACACACATACACATTTTCATTTCCCACTAGAACCGCCACCCCCCTTCCCTTCTGCTAATTCAGTGACAGAAAAGGTGCGGCTGGTGGATAATTGAAAACCCTAGAGTCGACACTCTAGGTGTGGAACGGGATGAGTGGCTGTGGATGGTAAATGCTCCGTTTCCACAGGACCATGTCGTCTCCATTTCCACATCATTGTCATATAGATTACATGCATACATACACGAATACATGTACTGTATATTTTAATGTTTTAATGCACATACATTATTCACTCAGCTCCACACTCTTTCTGTCTCCCACCATCCATCCATCCATCCATCAGTTTCCCTGTTCTGTCTCTATGTGTTAATGTCCTCCTGCTCTCTCTCTCCCTCTCCCTCCCTCTGACAGACCATAATATGAGATGTTTGATGTGTACCTGTGTGCATCAGTGCGTATATGGCCATCGATGTATTGCCTCTATCAAGTTACCCCACCTCGGCAGGGAAAGATAGATATTATGGCGGTTATGGCTCATGGCCTCTGATAACATTACAGCTTCTTATTTGACTTTGTATTTCCTTACCTCCTACATTTGATTCCCCCCACGGAAATAAAGAGCGGGAGAAAATATGCCCGCAGCTGTTTTCACAACTAGTTGCATGCAGTACATGCGGTCAGCATTATGGTAACTTTGTTGATAAATAAGTATTTCTCTGAAGCTGAGCAGCAGAGGTGTTTTATTTAGTTTTTTTTTTTTTTTTTTTTACCTACACTGCGTTATTATTCAGAAACGGCAGACTTTATTATTTCACCTTAAACACAAAAGTGTTATCATTACAAGAAAGTTGTAGCAATAGCACAGGTTGCTTCTTATGAGGTCAATATATAATACCAGATTATTAGCACTGTGCCATCCCCGGGGCTGACTCTTCACAGCAGGCTGAGCTTCACAGGCACACTAGCTTCCAGATGGTGAGTGCATGTGTGTGTGTGTGTGTGTGTGTGAGGTAAATCTTTACGTGCTACAGCAGGGAAACACTATATGATCATAAAGAATGATATATCACGTTGAAGGCTGAGTCTGCTTTGGGAGTGGTTTAAGAATCAGACAAATTGGATTCTACAGACAGTACAGTATAAGCTTGTGAGTTTAGTTGTTTCTGTTTTTGTGGATGTTTTCTTAATTTGGAAAAATGTAAAACTAGATTATTCTTGCTGCTAATCAACAGTGGCAATGTTTGCTGATGTTTGTGTAGTTGTGGTTGGGTGAGCGGCTTGTGGGGCGCCTCAGGGCAAAAAAAAAAAAAAGGAAAAAAAAGCAGTTTGACACTCCCACTCCCAAATCACAACTCTGCATTTTCCCGTTCCTTCCACGTTTCCATTATCTAAAGTTCACACAGCAGACAATACTCCATTTATGTCCAGAGAAACAAACAGCGCTCCCTTATAAGAATGCATAAATCCAACTTTTTTTTTTCTCTCTGTACAATTTCCATTATCTCATGTCTGGGCATCAGCCAACACCAAGCACCAATCTGTTACTGCTGACGTCTTTTTCCTAAATTTAAAACTAGTGAAGCTCATTATAACAGGCTTTTTTTTCCCCACAGAAGACATTTCAATACATCACAAGAAACTTTTATGATTTGAAATGTAAGCAACTAACATTATGGGATATTAAACTGACTGGTGCTTTCGTTCAGTCTTAAGAGAGGCCTATGTATAAGGTAATGAGTCCTGGGATTTCTGTGGCATTAAAAACCAATTTCTTAATTCAAGTATTTTTCACATCAATGCATCCTGCATCCTCCTCCTCTGCAGCCGTGCTACTTGGCCGTGTCTTTTCTGTATGTCAAAAGCTGCTGTCATTTTTTATCATAGACAGTTCCATTAGTAATATTCAACATGTGTGTACAGGATGAGATGTTTAAAACCCAATTCTGTCACAGTGCCTCTCAACAGGATGAGCTGATAATGCAGGACTCGCCTCAGCTGATGTTACACTTTAATGGTGCAAAATTGCAAAACAAATTTGCAATGAATTAATTACCACCAGCTGACATGCACTGTATTGACGCAGTGATTTAAAGGAGCGCTGGGAACGTGCATTGAAGTTCAACATGATATCATCTTTTCTTACTTTGGAAAAATGTGAACATTCTCCTTTACCATTGGTTTCCAGACAAATATCTATTCACTTTATCACTTCATAGCCAAAAGGTTTTTAATATTACTGATTTTTTTTTAAGGGATAGTTCACCCAAAATTCAAATTGCACTCATTATCTACTCACCCTCATGTGGACTAAGGGCTGGGAGAAGTTTCAGAGTCCTCCGTGGCTTCTCTGAGTTACAGGGGGTCTCGGCATAGCAGCGCATGTCCATATAACGGTTGCAAATGGATACCACTTTTCTTTGTAACAAAAAGACACACCAAAAAACATCCAAATACCTCCATGCTGCTCGTATGTAAGGTCCGCCCTCTCCCTGGTCCGTCCGAGCTTCCGCTACAAAACAAGCTTAAAATATAGACTTATTTAATTTTTTTCGGAACAATTTCGCATTTCGGGGCTTCAATACAGACGGACATTACATACGAGCAGCATGGAGGTATTTGGATGTTTTTTGGTGTGTCTTTTTGTTACGAAGACAGTTGGTATCCATTTGCAACTGTTATATGGACATGCACTGCTATGCCGAGACCCCCTGTAACTCAGAGAAGCCACGGAGGACTCTGAAACTTCTCCCAGCCCTTAGTCCACATGAGGGTGAGTAGATAATGAGTGAAATTTGAATTTTGAGTGAACTATCCCTTTAAGTGATTATTTAACATTATTTGCATGTTCTGGTTAAGTAACATCATTGACGTTCCTGAGATGACACAGAATAATCAAGGAAGTGCCTGTGGTCATGAATAATTAACATCTTCAGCAGGCACCTTGTGCTTTGACTTAAAACATCGAGAAAAACATGCACAGACACACTTAAATGCACATTACACCGAAAGCCTTTTTTGAGTCTTGTATTTCTCAAACAGCATATGCATGGATACACACAAACATATGTAGCACGAGCACTCACGCTCTTTATTCCTGCCTCTCCTTTGCTCTCATAGACACCCACCCACACATACACACACACACACACACAGACTTATTCTCTCTCACCCTCTGCTATAGCTCTGTGTGTTTATGAACACACACACACACACACACACATTTCCACAGGCTCCTTCAACAAATTCGCACCATGGTATATTGTCACTAACACTTCACTATACATGATAGGAGGGCTCTTCAGGGACCATCTGCCTGTCACTCATGTCATGTCAACCAAAGGCACTTCAGAGAGGGAGCAGTTTATGTAGCAAAGCCTCTCACACACACACACACACACACACACACACACACACACACACACACACATACACATACACATACACTCCTCATCACCCTCCCAACCCTATTTCAAGAAAGCAACAGCAAGTAATAACTGCCCAAGCTGGACAAACAGTGTAACATTATTACAATGCACCCATGTGGTCTCTGGCCTTAGTCCTGGCCTCAGCGATGTATATTTCATGGATTAGGATGAAAAATTCAATGAGAAACAACAAACAGTGTGCCTCCCTCTCCCAACTTTGCTCTCTGACAGCCACTCCCCTGGGGGATGCTCGTGTTTTCACAGCTTCATGATAGGACACGAATCCCATTCTCAGAGTGATGAACAGACAGAGGGAGAAGATGAAAGACAGAGAGCGGAGCGTCGTGTACATCCAAAAGTAGAATAAATACAAGGGGTTGAATGAAAAAGAGAGAGAGAGAGAAAAAAAAAGAATAAGAGGAGGTGGGAGGAAAGGAGTTGAGGAGGGAGATAGAGATATGTGGGTATTTTAAAATTCAGAGCAGGATCAGAGACAAACTTGGCTCAGATAGGTCTCAGCACACAGGCACATTGGCTGTGAATTCCAAATTGTGTTGCCTTTCTGTCTCACTCTGACGCCACCCACCACCCGCTTTCTCCCTCTTATCTCTTGCTCCTTTTTTTTATCTGGCTCTCCTTTCTTTTTTCTTTCTTTCTACAGTGCCACAGCGCTATTGTTTTCATACCAAAGGCTAGATGGGGTGATGGAAGCTGGTCGGTCAGTCGGTCTGAATTCAGCTGCAGTGCGAAAAAAAAAGAAGAGAAAAAGCTCTGGGTTGAGGCGGAGGTTATTTTCACAGAGGTTACACAAAGTGGAGCCTGGCTACTTTATCTTAGATTGTTGCATTTACTCATTTAGAAAGCGAGGATTAGATTAGATTAGATTAGATTAGATTAGATTAGATGTACTAATTACCCACCAGCAGAAATAGTTTGAAAGTTTAAATTTACATTTGCTGACAGGAAATATGATCATGTTGTCCAGGTTACTATGACCTCTTGTAGGTAATGACAAACAGTCAATTATCACCCAACTGCAGAAATGTTTTAGCATATTTCAGCTCATTGCTTTGGTTAAAAGTCATGGTCCCATTTTACTAAATAAATAAAAAATCTGAAATCTGAAATGTAGCTTTACTGTTCACACAGTTATCAACTCTAGGCAGTGACCACAGTGTGACCACAGGTAGGGACAGCGCAAACACAAAGCTATGAGAGAGTGAATATTAGACAAACTCTGCCTTTCAGTAGCTGCACTTTGCCCTAGATGGTAGTGTAGACAGATGCTCTGTGAGATCAAAGCACCCCACTTCAGTTAGCATCGGCATCATTTTGTAATTTCCTCTATTTACCCTGCTCCAGTCACTCGGCTGTGTGTGTTTGAGTGATGAGCGGGACAGCTTGTGACGAGCAGCTAATGAAAGATCAGAGGGATTTGGAATCGATTGAGGTGTATCTCAACACGGACGGCTAAGGTGCCATCTCGGCTCCATAGATACCCCCCCCCACACACACACACCCACACTAAATCCTCCCACAAGGCTCCACATTCCCCTGTTACAGCCACTCTCTGCTCCTCCGTCGTCGCTCACCTGAGCCGCCACGGGACAAAGAGACCGATAGGGAGACAGATGGAGAGAGAGGTATAGCAGGGGGAGAGTTAAACCAAATAAAAGAGAGAGATTCACATTTTAGCAAATTGACTCCCTTTCGGATTATCGACAAGAAGGGGGGGATGATGAATTGCGGGCCCGTTGAAGTGATAAACGTCAACATTAGAAAATAAATCTAGCGGAAAGAAGCCAAGGAGAAAAAAAATCTTCTGCCTTCAATATCAGCGACGGTGTGGCAGATTGGCTCACTCACAAACACACACACGTACATACACATATGTACACACTGCAAATGTATTCATGGAGGATTAAGCTCCTGCTGGTTAAAAAAAAAGGGAAGAAGCAAGAAGTTGTTTCTCTCTCTCTCTCTCTCTCTGATAAAAGAGAGAGGATCAAATTTGAGTGCGAGGCTCCTTCACAGATGGAGGGAAAATGTGAAAGTGAGTGTGTGTGCATTTTACCGAGTGCAGTTTGTATTTATTTAATCCTCCCATTATTGACTCTCACCATGACAAAGCTCTATTGACAAGGAGACAAAAAGGACTATATCACTTTTTTTTATGAAGCTGGGATCATCAGAAAACCAATCTATAGGGATAGGAGATATTTCCTACTGGATGGCTCTTATATAGAATTATTATAAGCACCGAGGCACTGAAGGTTATGGAGTGTATCTGGGAGTTTTATTGATCCTCAAACGTCCTGGGCAGGCGGTGGGGCAGATGGCCAAGGACGTGACAGCCACGTCTTCCATCTCCACATCTCTTCCCATTGCCCTCAGCCATTTCCTCTGTGTCTCTATTGTGGAAAAAACTATAATTCCTATTTTTAGTGTGAGCTCCAGTTCTGCAAAGCCTTGCTTCAGTTCCCCAGCTCAAACACACACACACACACACACAGCATATTTCCTGTCAGGTCAAAGCTGGCTCCAAAGAGGCTGCAGACCCCAGCGATAGAATCCATCCTGATTGGGTGCTCGAGTCAGCCAATAAGGTTACGACCTTTTTATCCTGATGGCATACGTTATGAGCCTGTGAGATGTGTATGCATGTGTGTGGACTGGTCTGAGGTTTTTCTGGCTGGGTCATGGTTTTTGTAAGGGGTCACTTTAAGGGTCAAGGATTAAATCAAACAGATGAAAATCGAAGGAAAAATCTACTCCTCTTCTTTGAACCATCATAGTTAATCAATATGTCACAATGATAATGGTTTTCTGGAGGAGCGTTCAAGGTTTCTGCTTTTTTCACTCCACTCTGTGAAGTTAAGTCCACCTGTCTGAATTTGGTTAATTTGTGGAAAGAGAAGAGACGTAATACTTTATCTCACACGTCAAATTTTTCATTCTAATCAGAAAGGAAATTATGTATAACCATCATTTTTAGGGAGATGTGCGGAAAGAACAATTACAGGGAGAATGGACTGGGAGTGTTCAACTGGTGCACCTTCCATTAAGTCATTAATTCATTCATTTATTCCACTCATGGATTACATACTTCACATGATTGCACATATATACAGTACATGATGTACACACATAATCACCATAAATGAGTCTTCTGTTTGAGTCAAGTCAAATTTCAGCACAGCTAAGCATCTGTTCAGTTCTCCTCTTCCAACAAGTCTTAGACAAAACTAATTGAGAGAATTATGATTTGATCAAATACACGAGTAGTTACTTGGTTTTTAAATGGATCTGTTTGTTACAGCCAGGAAGTGCATTTCAAATCATTAATCAACTGAAAACATTAGATCTTCTCTTCTCGTAAAACTAATAACTCTAAGAAAAAGGAAAAAATGATAAAATACTGTGTAGCATTTTTGGAAAAATGTAGAATCCGGTCCCAATATGTCTGCCTCTTACATTATTATTACACAATTATTATAGTGTCCCTTTAAAATTGTGAGTCAGTGAAATGTTAAGTGTTACAGAAAAAGTTAAATGCATACAATACAATGAAAATAGTAATTTTAGGTTTGGTTTGTCTGTATTATGATTATAATGTTCTGTGTAGAATAGGCACATTCAGTATGAACTGAAAATAAACCCAGGGCTGATTATGCAGAAATAGGTGTGTGTGGGTGAGTGGGAGTGTGTATGTGTGCGCACGTGTTTGTGCGTGCGTGTGTAATCAGTCCTTGCCTGATGACCCCCCCCTCGATCCGCCCCCCTGGAAGATCTAAGCCCGTGGCTGCAACAGCATGAGTCAGCACAAAGATGTCATGATGAGACGATGGACACAGGTGAAGCACCACCACAGCCTCTTCCCCCACCCACCCCCTCCCCCCTCTGAATTTCACAAGACCCCTTTGATTAAGTTGGTTTGAAGGCTGAAGAGCACATGGTTAATTCATTCTTCCCACGTTATCTTTAATTCATTCACATCTTGCTGGAACATGCCAGACCGGCCAGAGCCCAGAAAGAAAAGACGTCTTTCCCTCCACTGCTTTGATGGAGTACCCTGTACTGCTCGTTCACTCAAAAAAATACAGCATTCATCATATTTTCTCTCTTCCTGATGAGAAGTACGTTTTTTTGACATTCACATGACGCAACTGCACGCGTTATAGAAGAAATTAGACGTGGCTGTTTCAGCGTGTTCCGGGTGTTGAATCGCCCCGACCTGCACATGTGTTGGCCGTTCACCAGCAGGCTTCTTCTTGCCTGGACAGCATTTAATGTCATCTGGAGCGAAGAAGGACCTCATGACTCATTACATATGCCTTTTGCTCGGAAAAGCCTCCAAGGGGCCTCCTCCTCCTGTGTGCCAATGCTGCCACTCGGGGGTTGGCACAAGTTGGATAACACTCTAATTATAAAATCCACTATGAAAAATGTCTTCTGCAGTGCTGGCAGGGATGAGATTAAACCTTGTTTTGGCTTTAGTTTATTTGAGCTGCTTGTGCCCTAGACTCTATAGCTACTGTATGGATACTGTGGGCTTTTGGCGTTTGTGCAGTCATTGTCTAACTTCCTGCAGTATAAGCTTTTTTTTCACAAGTTTTAAATTCCTAAACGGTTACATCTTGTAGAAATGAGTCTCGGTGGAGAGCGGGTGGGTGCTGACAGTGACGGACGTGTGTTTTTGACGCGATACAAAAGGATAATATGACATTATTGCGCTAGTTTAGCTGTCAGCTGCAGCAGAAAGGAGAGATTGAAATACAACATGTGCGTTTCTCCTGCTTTAACCTGCGTCAACGGCCTTGCAGAGCGGACGAGGAGGCCCATCTGTGCCGCGCTCGGCTGATCCTGGCGGACCTCCCCCTCTTCGACTACTGTAACCTGTTCACAGTCCTGGCTCAGTGGAGCGCACACTGACAAATAGTGGGAGGGAGGAGAGGAGGAGGAGAATGAGACAGAGGACAGAGACAGTGACAGCTGAGGAGAGAGAGAGAGAGAGAGAGAGGGAATGTTGATGGGGAGGGAGAGCAACAGACAAGGGCTACAGATATGTAGCGAGAGGTAAAACAGATAGCGGCAGAGAGAGCCAGCGCAGTGTGTCTAATCTCCCTTCAGGGGCGGCGGTGTGAGGACGCCTTCTATGACAGATAAACTCGCCCGACAGCGAGCCCCGAAATGACGGACACCCACTGTGCCCGACCTGGCCCAGAGTCTCCACAGCATCTGGCGGAGGGAAGGAGGAAGCACCTAGTTTCTGCACAGTTTTGTTGGGAAAAAAGAGGAAGAAGAGGAAGAAGAAGAAGGAAAAGATGGTGGTGGTGGGTGGGCGGGTTTTGTTAGTGGGGCAGGGGAGCAGGGAGATGAGAAAATGGGAGTGGAGTGGAGTAATGTTTGCTCTGCTGTGGCAAACACAGATGGGGAAGGCAGCAGCAGGAGGTGTTGTTTTTATTCTCTTTCTCCCGCTCTCTGCTTCCTTCAGTCTGCTGCAGATTGTTTAGGTTTTGAAAAAGGAGGGCTGCAGCCATATGAACTATTCATATCGCCTGTTTGTTTTGTGGCTTCTGATTGAGATAATGCACGTCGGAGTCCATGCATGAACGAGCTATCTATCTCCCCTCGTTCCTTTGGAGTATAGCGCACTCACTCGACAAGCAGAGAGAAAATTGCCTGTAAAGCCTCTGCAGTTGTATGTGTTTTTGTCAAGCTGCACTGCTCTTCGTCTCCTTTTCTGCAGCTTAGTCCACACAGAATTTGGTAACATTTTACTTGATGTCTATCTCTATAACGCATTATAACCATACTTATAATGAGTTATAATGCAGTTATAGCACTGTATAACTATAGTTATAAACACACATAAATTATCATAATGCCTTACAACAATAATCATAACACACTATAAAGCATTTATCATGACTTATAAGGTCAGGTATTATAATACGTTATAATTGTTAGTAACTCACTGACAATGCCCACTTTGATAATGCATTATAAATATACATAGAGTGTGTTATAATTGGCTTATAGACGTGTATAACTATTATGGTAAACTCTTAAAACTTATAAATTATCATAAGGATTTATAACAATAAGCATAACACATTATAGAGCATTTTATAATGGCTTATAAAGTCAGTGAGTTACTAACAATTATAACTATAAATTATTGTATTATAATACCTGACCTTGTAAGTCATGATAAAAAGCTTTATAGTGTGTTATTGTTATAAAGCATTATGATCATTTGAGTGTTTATAACTATAGTTATACAGTGCTATAACTGCATTATAACTCATTATAACTATGGTTATAATGCATTATAGAGATAGGCGTCAAGTAAAGTGTTACCCAAAATGTACTTTTTTTTTTCAAAATAGCAAGCAAATAGCGGTCAAACTGCGATGGCTGCTGGAAAGGAACACGTCTTTGTATCTAAAAGGAAACCTGTCAAGATGAATTCACCCTCTCCATACATGTCCAAACTGACAAATCAGAGTGCACGTGCTTGTCGTCATGAAGTCAGTGCTTCTTAAAACTTTCGAGCAGCCAAGGTGCCAGAGCCTGATTGTGAAGGCTTGCCGTGTGTGTGTGTGTGTGTGTGTTTTTCATCTGTCTCTGTGTGACGCAGCAATGAGTCTTCTGCCGTCCTGTTGGAGAGCAGTGACACAGACCGACCTGGGACAGACCTTGAGAGTCACTGTGACATTTAAAAAACAACCTCCCACCATCGCACAAGATAGACAATGTATTTGTCACTCTCCCTGCAGGCTCTCTATTGTGATTGTTTGTATCGCCCTCTGTGAACCTCCATGTAGTTATCTCTGAATGGAAAAAGATACGTACATGTACCAACATAACTATCAATATCTACGGGTCTCTGTCTCTGACGCATCCATGCTGTTAGTATGTGGGAAAATGCACTCAAACGCTCTCAGGCTTTGGCGTCACATCACTCACATGTTTTGTGCGCACGCTGCCGCTTGCATTTATCTGCAACTATCACCGTTTTCCCACCCATGCAATTAGAATCCTAAAAAGCCTGATAAAAGCACGATGATAAAAGCGCTGGCTTTCTTTGATCGCGCACTCTTGACATGCTTACAACAGGCAACGTGCATCGGCACGCATGCGGATCGCAACATGCAAGGAGGCAACGGTATAATCAATCATTCGGAGCCCCTGATTAACGTTAATGGCGTTTCTCAGAATTACATTGGCATCTCCTTGCATTCCAATCACCTAGATTTCATGCCTCCTCTCTGCAGGCAGCCCTGTTAATTGTGAGAGGAGAGCAGCAATGAGTGCTATCTGCTGAGCCTTTGATACGCACTTATCTTTTAGCAGTTTAATATTATGGAAAAGAAAATTGCCTTTAAAAAATGACTGGTGCCTTATTACTTTTGGGCCAATTAATTTCATGAAAAATAATGCCTTTTCGAAATAGCAAGGAAAAAATAATTATAAAGAATAATTGACAAGGAAGGACAAGCACGCAGGGAGGATGTAAGTAGACGTGAATGCAAATGCACTATTATTTGGATCTTTTTCAGACAGGCCTCATAGCTGGAACGTAGCCTGACGTATAGGGGAGACTCAGTTCGACGACAGCTTTGCCCTGAAAGTGTCCAAAGCATTCAGGAAGTAGGGCACTTGCCTCAATGTTCCTTGAAGTGGGAGAGACAGACCGACCTAGATTTCCCCCTGTTTATTCAGCCATTTTAGGTGCTGGCTATTCATGTCTCCATTTCAGTGCTCCCCTTTCTCTCCGTATTATCTATCACTGAATATGGCCTCTTTCATTTAGCAGCCGTGACAGCAGCGTTGCTCTTGTTTTCACCTTGCGTGTGTGTCATCATTGCAGGCTGAGGACCTGGAGACATTAACTGTGCTGCAGCAGGTGTTTGTGTGTCTTTCGAGAGATTTTGTCACAGTGATAATAATCGCAACTGTACGACAAACAAGTGAAGAAATTCACCGCATGTGTAGTTGAGATCTGAATAAAGGACTAATATAAAGATTAGTTGGTGAGTTTTTGTACAATAATGTAGTAATGATGACTGAATGGGAATGTCAACACGTCTCTGCTGCATGGTTTGTTTGTTCGTTCTTGTCTCCACTCTGCCCTCTGTCCATCACCGCTCAGTCTCAAAACACACATGAAAGCAGCTCTAAATGGCAGTGACACGTGGAGACGGATAGTGAGTTGCCCCACGCTGCTGAGCAGCAGGGGTCTGATAGCTTGACTTATCTCAAAAAAGCCTGGTGTAACCTACTCCCAAAGTTTACTTTCCCCTGAAAACAACCATCTTATCTCATGTATACATGTGTTTTTTATCACACGTTGATAACCTACATTTATGATATCACTCCATAATGTAGATTAAGACCTAATTAGAGACCAAGGAGTTGCTTTGAAAACATCTTTAATCAGTCATCAGAGCTCATCATCTCGTTATGCATTCCAGGGACTTTGGAGCAGTTCTGGTTGATTTAACACAGCTCTAATGCGCCCGATGCGGTCATGAATTGGAAATGAATAAATGCAAAGTGAGACTTGGACTGTTGACCGGTATCAAGCTGACATGACAGCTATGCACACAGAGATGGCATATGTTGCCCAGTGTGGCCTCTGAGCCTCCACCGCAGGAGACATTTGACTTGGCTGCTGCATTGTCTCCATTCAGGTATTCATTCATACATTAGATTAGATCTGTCTGAGGTTACAGTCTAGTTTACAATAAGAGGTCTCCAGATGAAGATACATGATTCTCACTGAAAGAGAGCGCCGGGAGAAGTATTCACATCCTTTGCTTAAATTCAAGTCCCATTACGTTACTGTTAGCTATTAAATACCGTGTTACAAGTGAAAGTCCTGCTCGAATTATATTAAAATATGTACATATTTTCAGTGAAATTAAAAGAAAAAAGGTGCTGGTTCTCCTGTGAAGATGTCCATCATTGAAGGTATCCATTGTCTATACAGCTTATACGGGCAGTCTCTTTTACGTACTGTACCTGCAAAAGCACTGACTGCTGCTTGTGGCCCCTAAAACCAGGCTGAGGACCGAAGGCGACAGAGCCTTTGGTGTTGTTGCCCCCAGGCTCTGGAATACCCCGGCCTTGCATATTAGATCTCCCCAGACCCTAGGAGTCTTTAAGTCTCTTTTAAGACTAATTTATTATCCAAGGCATTTAACTCAGGATGAGGTTCACTCATGAACATTTTTCTTGCTTTTTGTTTTATGTTATACCCTACATTTTAAATAACTTCAGTTGTTTAAAATGTGCTTTATAAATAAAGTTTCACTTGAATTGACTCACATTTACACCTGTGGGTAGTTAAGATTGTGCTTGTCTTTGCACTGTGGGAGGAAAGTGGAGAACCGAACCCACCCAGAAAGGCTTCAAGCCCAAAAATCAAACCCACTGTCTTCTTTTTGAGTGGCGAGGGGGGGTAATCACTGCACTGCCCATAATGGTATTACATTGTTAATGCATGAATTCATAAGAAACATTCTACATCTGGAGCTGGTAAATGTGGAGCTTGCTTTGACTGTTTTATATTTAGCTTGGAAGTTGTGTCTCTGAGGGTTCACAACATATACTGTATCTGAGAGCTTATGATATTGTTAATTGAGCAGGAAGGAGGTGTTGATATCCATGAGAGGACACATTTGTGATTTGAAGTATCACAAGCCTTCATCCTGGGAAAACTCATAAGTGAGCTGAGTTTCCTAAAATGCTCTGGTGTTTCAGAAAGAATACACTCATAACCACTGGTCTTTAATATTACCATCCTGGCTGACGTTCATTTTTCTGCCTTGTTGCTGCGAGCTCACAGACAGAGTGACTGCTTGTTGTTGTGCTGTTGTTGAATTTAAAACACGGGAAAACAGAAGGTTGGACGGTGAATTCAGAGGGACAGTGCTTAATATGCAGAGACGGTGACTGTTTTGTTGTGACATCACAAAATTATGGAAATCTTGACGGCTCATTTTAGGGCAGAGTTTCTAGACACAGGCTGTGGGCATTTCTCTGTGGACTGAGCATTTGATACTGTCACAGTATTAATACAGCACCTAGAGCAGCTTTATAATCGAAAATGATATGGAAAATATCACGTTCTACAATATGGCTCCTTTAATTGTATGGCTTGTTCTCTAATCTTTTTTTTCCCTTTTTTTTGTATTGGATAATTGGACCTCTTTTCACACTAATAAGATACTTAAATGAACCATTAGAGAAGTTGAGAGAGAAATGATCTTGATGGTTAAACTAATAATAAACCAAAATCACTGGGAAACGTTTTTACAATCTTCAATAATATATGGTATTCAGTTTATTATATGTTTTTTTCTGTAAAGTTACTACAATTGTCAGATTGGATTAAAAAGTACAGAATTTGCCATAAAAATGCAAATGCAAATAAAATACTCGAGCTGAGTGCCTCAATATTGTAAGCACAGTACTCGAGTGGATGTATATTCTTTTATCACCGCTGAAAGATGATAAATGGCCAGGATACAGACATGATGTCTTTGGTTTATTGTGTTGGTCATGCAGGTCTGTTTTTTTTTTTTTTTTTTACAAATTATTTCACAAGCATCACTAATATATCTCCATTACAACCGTGTGTATAGCAACTGGAGATACACTATCTTCTTACCAAATCATAATCTCTCCAAGTTGAAGCAATTACACTGCAAATGGTGCGAATTTAAACAGAGGCAATCAATGTCTTCAGTGCTTAGTGGGAAGGAGCGACCCGCGAATTGATATTATCATAGAGACTGAAAATAAAATGAATCTCCTCCTCTGTAGACTATCAAAGACAGTGAAATGGAAGAGTGGGGGGGGGGGGGGGGAGTTTAGTTGGGAGCGGGACACTTAATGCATTCTCTCCTTAGTTAATCATTTTTCTGCAGCTCCTTCCCTCTCCCTCTCTCTCTCAGCCTCCTGCATGTCTTTCTTTCTACACGTCCACTTTCATCCTGCGAGTCTTTTCTCTCTCCTTCCCTTCGCCTTCATCCCTGACACCTCAGCAGGCAAGGTGGAGGGTAGAGTCTTGATCCCAGGCAGGTTACCCTTGGCAACAGACCACCCACCCCCTCTGCTGCCAGCGTGTTCCTCAGGTGATCCAACTAGCTTTAGCGCCAGTGTTGGCAACTAAACCCTCACCACCCTCACCCCACACCCTCGGAGAACAGAGGAAGAGGAGGCCCTTTTTTTTTTTTCTTTTCCTCCTCTGCCTCATCATCTCCTGTGATTGGGAAACAAGCACCCCCCTCCCCTCCTCCCTTTCCTCTCCTTTCCTTCCCTTCCCTTCCCTTCGTCCTCCACAGTCTAGGGAACAGAGCGCTGTCTACTGTAGATGCCAGCCATTAGCATTAGCATTTTAACACCTGTTCCTGGGCAAAGGGTGTTCGCACATCTCATTTTAATGCAGCGCGCACAGGAGACACAGGCCAAACAAGGACTGTGACAAAATACAAAAAAAAAAAAAACTGAGTCTGCCTGTGTGTGTGTTCATGTGCACGTTTGTGTGTTTACATTCATCAGCCTGTCTGTTTGCGCCTGGAAGTGCCTGCCCAGAAGACTATGTTTATATAAACAGATGGATGAGGAGCCACCTCTCTCTCCTTCTCTCTCTCTTTCTTTCTTTCTCTTGCTTTTTCTTTTTCGTCTGTCTGTTTTTTCTCACTTGATGAACTGTAGTCCAAGCCTTGCTCCGTCCTCAGCGTGTTTGCAGCCGTGCCACACAAGACCTTAGAGCAGCATGCGTACCATTTTATTAGAAGGGGGTCTGTGCACAGCTTTGCCGGCTGTTTAAAATTTGCATCTTCTGCTACAATAATTATCATCCATTTTGTCCATTGATATGATGTGCAGCTATCTAAAATAGCTTGCACCCCACCCCATCCTCTCTCTCACTCGCTTTCCCTTTCTCTCTGTGTGGTTTTTGCTTTGCATATTAGCCCAGACATGGTAAGGAGAGCGTGCAAAATACGGAGGGCAGCTCTTCAAACAAGCTGAAATCTTTTCTGCGTCTATTCAAATAATTTCACCCCGTGACTCTTTACCAAGCAGCTGCAACCAAGCATGTGATTGTGACTGAAGGTGTTCTCTATGGGAAAACACGCCGAAAGGTCAAAGATAAAGTGTCTTTGTGATTTTCTTTTTTTTTCATGGTACAGTAATATCTCTTTACTTTTCCATCTTCTGTTTTTTTTTTTTTTTTTAACTCCACAGCTTTAAGTCTGTGTTGTTTCAGAAAACGCAGCAGATAAGGTTGTTTAGAAATACAGACATCAGAGAATTGTTTATTTCAGAAAAAAGAAATGAGTGGAGGAGAGACTGTTGGATGAACTGTGTCCCCACTTGATTTATTGTGTGCTGGTTTCATTCTGGAGCTACCAAATAGAAAGTGCTTAAATTCAGCAGCACATTAAATTAAATATCTGCCGAACAGATTCTAATTTGATCACCAAGCTGTTTCAATTTCATTAGCCTAGTCCCTAATGGACTTTCACAGCATATTATTCCATCTAGCACAAATCCCATTCATTGGCTCTTTTTTTTTTCTTTTTTTTTTCTAAATGATCCCCCTGGCATCTGAGGACCATGTGGCCTGACATAGTGTGAGGTCACTCAAAACCTGCTTTTTCTGTACTGGGCACTGGGGCAGAGTTACAACGACTAAATGGAATCAAATCTGAAGCCACAGTGAATGAATGGAGTCAGACTTAAGATTTATATCCAGCACCTTCCTAACAGCCTAAGCAGAGTACGAATACACTCATGCTAATGTTGAAACTGTGTGTGTGTGTGTGTGTGTGAGCATGCAGGCGACTGAGGCCCACTGCTTTTGCATATGGCCTGATTCCATGTTTTTGGTGGCCTGCATTGTAATGGTGCAAATGAATCAGTGTAGCAGCAGGTCAGGTAGATGAAAAATTCATGGCTGAAGTTTTTACCAGTCTTCTGTGGTTCGGTGCTTGTAATTCTGCTGTGTGCATTACAATTGCGTCAGCTGTGCGCTTTGCTGTCCATAAACAGAGACAGTACAACACACAGCGACTTTGAATAGACAGGCCCTCTATGAATTGAATCTTTTTATTACCGCAATATATAATAACATGTTAGAAAGTAAGTAGTCTGTGTATATGAATTGATAACATACATAGAAAGGTTCATGATTATGTAGAAGGTGAAAACTGGTTGCACCTTTTAATCAGCCAAACAGTCTAAGCCTTGTCAAAACTTACAATTATGTAAATGAAGAGCTTTAAACACCTGGACTCAAACACACCTATCTTTCCGTTCCTTAGCAACAATTAATTAAATTCACTTGATGCATGCTCATACAGCACAGGTATGTTAAGTAAAAAGCGGGATGGAAACTCATGAAGCTGAGCTCAAACAGGCTTGAGTGAAATGACAATAATTAGAATGAGATGAATTGATTTCAGTAGTTTCCGTATTAAAATGGTTATTTAATAATTGATATGAAATGATATTAAAAGTGTAATTTTTCTGATGTGGGAGCACATTTTTTCCATTTATATGTTTGTGAGAATATGAAATTTACAGACAAGGAAAAGTGTGAAGTAAATGTTATTCTATGAAATACATCATTGTAGAGAGGAGGACAGAGCTCTGATAGGACGGTGGCCTGATTGAAAAGTTAACATAGATTATACACTAGAGTGTTCAAAATTAGACAGGGGTGTGACGGCAGTGCGAGATGCAGCATCCAAAGGTTCTTTCAGGGACAGTGACTTTACTGAGACAATGCAGCCGAGATACATGCAGTAAAGTATCTATAGTACTAAAGTAGCGATGATTAGGATCAGTGCAGTGTCAGTACTCTAAGTTCCAAAAGGTTGAAAGTGATAGTATACAGCCGGAGAGGACTCTGCGGTAACATTGATAAATGTTTTCACCAGGCCGTCCGCCATTAGTGTCAGGGCAAGTTACAGCCACAAGAGCGGACAAACAGGAAATAGAGAAAGAGTGGGTGTAAATAATTGATAAGGCTGACCCTGCGCGATTCATATTCTGCGGCAGAGGATCAAAGAGCGAAGCTCCGAGTTTGACATTGAGCCCGAGCGCAGGAGTCAAATCCATTACCTTCCTCAGCAACGCTGCTGCTTCTTGTGTTTGTATTAAAAATGCAATGACTCTTCCCCTTCAGTCTGGGCTAACACTAGCTGGCACTCCTGGGCATTAACCAACTGGCTAATGGACTCGTTGGTATTACCACAGCAATTACCTACAGTAGCACTAAGTAAAGCGAGGTGGAAGCCATTTTGTTCCTGTCCATTCGATGAAGCTGTTCCTGGCTCTCTCAGGTGTGAAACATAGCCTGTGTTAGACCTCTGGGTTCTTTTAGGTGTGATCAATATTTCAGAGGCACCAGGCCTCTGCGCCTTGTGTCCTCCCACATCGCCTCTCACAACAGCTCTGCCGCTGATTATGAATGTCTGAACGAACGTTTGAACCAATTAATGATTAATGGAACTTCACAGTTTTCAGAGGAATGTTTATTTTAAGAGTGCATTCACACTGTCACCGTATAAAACCAGAACCCTTCTTATAGGAGAAAGTAAAGCTGTGTCTGTGCTGTTTTATTCAGCCCCACTGTATAATATATCTTCTCAAAATGAGTATCTTTTTGTGGGCCTTGTCTGTCAGCCCTACTATATATGCATCACTGATGTAAGCTATTAAAATTCAAATATATTCAAAGTATAGCTTCCTCTTCTGTCTGTTTCAAGACTTAATGTCACTTTCATAAAGAACCAGATGATGCCTATTTCTCACAGTACACATGCTTAATTAGTTCATTCAAATTAGAAACAAAAAACATGTGTGGTATCTAGGTTGCCCAGGTTTGTGGATACCAGTCTCTGAGATATCTGCTGCCACAGTATTACTATGTCAGTGAAATGAAGTTTCTTTGTGGTGCCAACAACATTGAGGAATTACAATTTAAAGTCAGAACTTCTCCTTTCTGGAGTTATTGACCTTGTTAGCGCATAATCTCCAGAACTCTCTGTGCCAGCTTTTCAACTTTCCGTCAGATAAATAGCCCGAGGAAATTGTTTTTAGCCAGACACACTTGTGTCCAAGTTTGTAAATGAACTTGTTCAGTTCTGTGAACACTGCAGTATTTTCTCTCTCTTTTTTTCTTTTTTATCCCATGAAATACGAACATCAACAACCCCTTGGTCCATCTCAACACTTTTTAACTTCTTGAGTGTTTCTACTAAACATGTAAATGTTGTAAAAAAAAAAAAAAAAAAAAAAAAAGAAAATAGTTCCAGCTTTATACATTTAAATTAGATATTTAAAAGGTTTGAGACTGCTTGGCAACGCAGGTTTAAACATTACTCAAGGAGCATGCAGTGCACTTCTGGGAATACCCTTTTTTTCTCTAGTATTTTCGATGTTAATGGCTCATTGATGTTTCCAATTGTTTATGGCAAAGAGGATTTGGATTCACAGAAAAGACTTCCTGGTAACATCAGGCAGCTGTTAGTTTCGACATTTTAATGGTATTTGTTGGCAGTAACATTAACTTTAAATTCCATTAAATTCTATCAAATTGGGGTGTGGTTTATATGATTTTGTAATTTTGGTAAACTAGGTCTTTTCTGGTCATAATGTTCAGATTGAGGCAGGTGTGTGACAGGAGCAGGGTCAGTTGTCAGATTCTTCACACTTGTTTAGAACAGTAGCACATGCATACCGGTATTTCAGTTTATTCTCTGAAGACAGACACTCCGTGATTCAGGCTTCACTTTTACCAGATAGTGTTTTCAATTTCAAGGACATTGAAAAAAATAATAATAATAAAAAAAAAAAATAACATGCCAGACTTTTTTCTATCGTGGGGCTTGTCAACTTGTTAGTACGTTGCATCCATGAAGAAATGACTGGCACTAAAGGCCAACACACACACACACACACACACACACACACACACACACACACACACACACACACACACACACACACACACACACAGCTCTCTAACATCCCGCCCTTTGGCAAATGTCTGACTGCGGAGCCTGATAGGCACAAGAACAGACAGCTACAAATCACTGCGCCGTCTATGAGTTATCTCTGTCAATTACTGACGATAAATGGCCGTGGCGCTGTGAAGGCCAGGTGCATCAATCCAGAGGGTCTCACGTTGTCCTACAGCTTCTCCACTCTATTGATTCTACTTCTGCTGCTTCCATGATCCAGTTTTGATGGCCCTCTGACCGCAAAAAGCTAACTTGAGCACTGATGTCAGATGAAAGGGGGGATATGTAACCCAAACTCCCACCATGGGACATGTTCACATTCTCGATATCAGATCTTCCTCCCTAACCCAACGGAGACTTAATATAGATCCACATGGAGTCATCCCACTACAACTACTCTGAGCCCGTACCAGATTTCAATCAAGGTTTGAATGCAACGCAATACCTTTTTGTGGGGGGAAATACTCTCACTTTAATATCTTTCTTTGACCTTAAAGTGCTTTCAATGCACATCTTCCTATAGAAGATATCTGGCGCATAACTACTAGAGACATTTATTCATTTCTCCCTCTTTCTCCATATTTCTTTTGTCAGCTTTTTTTTTTCCCCCTACCCCAGCAGAGCTAAATGTGCTAATTCTACCCATCTCGCCGCCATAAAATGGCTTCCAAATGTATGTATGTGTCTGCCTGTGGCGTAACAGAATGACCATTCAGCGAGCCGGGGACGGGGCTCTGCTCTGTTGTGAGCAGCTCGTGCCCTGTGCGCCAGCTTGCGAAGGGCTGTGATGGCTGTCTGCAGGATCGCCCACCACTGCTTTGAGTGATTCTCTCTCTTTCACTCTGCCTGGGGCACTCCATGTGTTGGAGGCATTGATCGCCCCTGAATTGGATTGCGGCGGGCCTGATTACTGATGTCAGTGTGTGTCGGGTCACGTGGGACCGCCGGAGCTCCCCGTGCCAGGCCCCAGACCAGCTCACGGCGGAAAAAGGGAATGGATGGATGAATGGAGCGGAGGGGAGGAGAATTACATTTATCAGTCTTACTTACAGTGCGTGAACACAACATGCCCACACATACTGTACAGTCAAGAGACGCACAAACAAACCGCGAGCATAATCTCATTCTATTCCTGCAGCCGTAAAACAGTCGGTGTTCGTGATTGGCATTAAGCAGAGAGTGCGGGGGCAGGTTAGACTATGAAAGGGCTTCAGTGCATCAAACAACCAACAAATTACCACTTTCAATCCTGTAGTTTCACATTTACAGTGTTTGTGCAGAGAGTTAGTGAAGAGCACTTGTTTGGACACTGCTTTGTATTTTTTCTGCCGTATGCTGCAGCTGGAATTAAGGTTATTTAGTGCAAGGTTATACTCTCTGTGACTCCATGTGAATGTGTTTGTCTATGTGTGTCCTGTATGTGTGTGTGTTTTGTTCTCCGTTTGCATTCAAGTGTGTGTAAGTTTTGGAAGTGATTCTCCGCGCATCATTTGTTTACGCTTGGAATAGTGGCCATCATCTTTTCCACTAAGAGAACAATAGCCATTTTTCCCCTTTGCTCGGGAGACAATGAAGTGCCTTCCCGCCTCGCGAGCGACAGGCCAATAAAAAACGTAATTGGATCTGTCAATCAAACGTTGCTGCAGCGCGTGGGGCGGGCGGGCAGGTGGGTGGCGGAGGCGGGAGGCAGAAGGCGGGAGGGTGGTCGGACAACAGGAGCAGTGCAGGGGAGGGAGGAGAGAAAGAGAGGGAGATGGAGGGAGGGAGGAGGTCTGTAGCCGCTGCAGAGCAACTACAGCTCCCTCTCTGCACACTGCCCGCAGGCACTCAGCGATGGTTACAGAGGTGTACAATTGCTGTGTTTTGTTGTTTGTTTGTACCAGGGCCAGGGGGGGTGACGATCTGTCTTTGTTTGTAGGTATTAGTGGGTCGCTGATGTGGCTTTGATGCGACTACACGGGAGAGCCGGGGCTGCCACAGCCTCTGAAGGTCACGGTGGATGTACTAGTGCTGATGTGTCTGTCTGTGCTTTCGTATTGCGCTCGGGCCGTCAGACATGTTGTGTTTTTCATACCAGGGAGAGAAAGGTCCTGTCATTAGTCAGGAGGGGCCAGGATGCTTCAGTAGTATTTTTCACGGTACAGCACACACACTGAACATCACCTTGTCACATTAAATCACCGTGTGCGCTTACTTCGGCCCCGTCTAGGCACACGGATGATGTGTATCCTCTGCCAGATGATGTCTGCACCCTTTTTTATTGTGTGCGTTTTGTCTGTTGCTCTGAGTTTTAATGACAACTACTTAAATTAAGAGGCCATTTACAGGGTCTCTGACAGAGACGTTAAGTGCGCATTCAGGTACAGTACGCTGCTCGTCTGTCTCCCTCTCCCAGCTCCTCCGGTACCTACCTGTGCTTTTAGGAGAAGATGGCTTTCTCATGTCTTTTGGTGACATCCTTTTCCCCATTGTTAGTCGAGGTGGAGATTGTTACAAAGGAGAAGCACTCTGTCGTTCCTCGCATTGTGATCGGCACGCTGTAACGCTGCCGGTGCTGTGTGTCTTTTCCCCCCGAGCAGACAAAAGGATGTTTGAACTGTAAGTAGGAGCGAGGTGTTGAATAAAGCGCAGGTCCTGTTGCTTAGCCTCGCCAGTTAAAAGGACTTTGTCGCGTTAACGACAGCCTGCTTCTACTGGCTTCAAAATAACTTAGTAGTGGACGCACTGTGCCTTGAATCAAGATGAGAATATACTCCTGCCCTGCTGCACTTAAAGGGATAGTTCAACATTTTGGCAAATTGGCCCATTGCCATAATCCCTATAGTTTTAGGAGTAGGTTCGTTACCTTTATTTGTCTGTGCAAGCTATTTTTAGAACGGCGGAGCAGAGCCGCAAGCTGCTCAGAGCTACGCTACGGAGGCTAATGGGATTTCTTGGTTTCCCTCCTCTAAAACAACTCTGTCTGGTAACGTTCTGTTATTATCTCATAGCGTGGTGAATGTGCAGGTCACAACTTGTCCACCAGAGTGTTTTGGAGTTGTTGGATTGTGTAATTGATGAGTTTAATGAGGGAAACCAAGTAATCTCATGAGCCTCCGTAGCGTAGCTCTGAGCAGCTCACGGCTCGACTCTGCCTTTCTAAAACTAGCTTGAACTGACAAATAAAGGTAACAAACATACTCCTAAAACTATAGGGATTGAACTATCCCCTTAAAAAAGATGCTTAGTCGAAAAAACGGGATCCTGAGTAAGAGGACTGAATAAAAAACTGTTTTCTAGGTGCTCTACTTAAAAAGTAGAAACGCAGGAACAAACATGATTTTGAGAGTTAATATTTGTTCCTTATTGATCTCCTATATTTTTGATCCTTCCAATAAACACAAAACAAACGTAAGCGTAAACCAACTCAGCTGGAGAACAGCACTAAGTCTGAGAACATGCTGGCACCAATAAAATAACACATTTCATTTATTACCGTGCACTGCAGCTTATTGCTATAATAATCTGGTGGCACTACTCTAATACATTCTTCAAGTTGGAGTGTATTTGAGAATGTAAAACCACCAGAGGCTGTGTTAAGTATAGGTTGGCCTTATTAAGTGCTCTTCTGCAGTATTAAGAGCCTGTAACATTAAATAGAGGTCAGCAGGTTTAAGCGTTGTGCCGTTTAAGTTGCAGCAATCTTGCTTTCCTGCTGACTCGCGCCGTTAAATTCAGCCTGACATTATTCAGGTCTGCGCTGTTACAGTCAGCCGTGCGGGGCCAGTGTCTCAGCTGATCAATTAACAATATATGCGTTGCCCCCGTGTGCAGGCCTTCCTAATTTTGGTTTTGTTATGAGAAACAGTCCCTCTTCTCCAGGCTTTTAAAGTAGGTAATTACACTGAGAGACTCCCTGTGGGGGATTAAAACAAATGACACAGAAAACATAGCCCTTCTCCATGGCCGCTCACTCAAGCCCTGCCTCTGCATGGCTTGTAACACCTACATGCCTACGAATACACAAGCAGTTACAATAAAACACACGGGCCCGCTCATGAAAATTAGTGGGGTCGAGGGGGGAAGAGGAGTTAGGAAATTATGGGGTGACATCGCAATTTATGGCCACGGTACAGTATGACTGGTTAAGCATTAGGAGCTAAACAAAACATATGGTATTCATATAGTTTGTAAGGAGCGCAGCAGTAAAGGCATCTGTCCTGCCAGTTTTGCTGTGACAGGCTGCAGGGAGCATTACTCATCATTACAATCTCTGCTGGCAGCCTATTTTCATCACATTACAGTGGTATAATGAAGCGTAGCGCGCAAGCGTCCTCAGGTTCTCTGAGTAGTTCACCATTAGCACCAGCCGAGGGCATTCATCCAAGTAGCTTTATTGAACTTTTTTACAGTTAGTTTATTGTATAATTAATTCATTACTGCACAACAATGCATGTAGGTGGAATCTTGTTACAGTAGCAGTTCAAATTTTCAGATTGGCCTGGTTCTGACACTCATGACAGATTTCCTTTGTTTTTGTTTTTTTCGTGAAGGGGAACTCACTGAATTTAAAGGGACAGTTCAACATTTTGGCAAATTGGCCCATTTCCATAATCCCCTATAATTTTAGGAGTAGGTTCTTTACCTTTAATTGTCGGTGCAAACTGGTTTTAGAATGGCGGAGCCGGATCCGCGAGCTGCTCAGAGCTACACTACAGAGGCTAATGGGATTTATTGGTTTCCCTCATCAAACTCATCACACAATCCAAGTTGTGACCTGCACATTCACCACACAGACAAACAAATAGCTTGCAAGGTAACAAACCTACTCCCAAGACTATAAAGATCATGACAATGGGCCAGTTTGCCAGTCTTGAACTATCCCTTTAAGTTCAGTAAAATGTTTTGTTAAAATATTTGCTGAAATCAGGCCACCAACCCTCTCTTCTTCTTCTTCTTTGTTTCTTTCGCAGGAGCAAGGCAAAGTGGGTGTGACTTTCAACATTGGGACGGTGGACATCAGCGTCAAGGAGATAACCACGGCGGTAAATGACGGCAAATACCATTTGGTCCGTTTCACCAGGAACGGGGGCAACGCCACCTTGCAGGTGGACAACTGGCCCATCAATGAGCACTTTCCCACAGGTACCGCCTCTCACTGCTTTGTCTACTGACACTTTATTTTGAAAAAAAAGGTTATAGTCTTAAAACCACTGGACACCACTTATTTTTGTTAAAGCAGGGGGGACCACCAGGAGGAAAAACAACTTGTATACATACAGTACAGTAAGGTTTCACTTTCTGCTGTTTCTCTGAGAAGAACATCTCAGACATCCAAGAGGCAAACACTCTGCTCCTATAGAAAACCATCCCTCTTATAAATCTGCCCTCACACCTGACTCCACAGGAGGAGAGCGCACCAAGCTCGAATCTTTTTTGTCTTGCAAGAGGCATTAACCTTGCAACACCTGGCCCGTTCATTTCAGGAAAGGGATTGGAAGGGACCAAGAGGCATTTTTGGTCGGTGGGCAAGCAAGGGGAGGATAGAGACAGAAACCAAGGGTGGCCTGTTGGCCAGATAAAGCTGCTGCCTGCCTGTATCTCTCATTCCCAGGTCAGCAGAAGCAGCACAGCAGCAGAATACAAATAGGGTCATCAAACAGAGCCCGCTCCATTTGGGAGCTCAGGCACTCCCTTTGTTTGGAACAGAGATGTGCCGCTCAGCTCGCTAGGTGAGAGAGTGAGAGAAAGAGTGAGAGAGAGAAGGAAGGGCAGAAAAAAATCCTCTCCTGCTTCTATTCAACAGTCCATTAAATAGATTTGCCTCTCCTGCTTTTTGATATCTGTGTTTCCTTGTTAGTCGGCTTAGCAGAGGCCAACTTTGTTTCCTTGCTTGCTATTACCCACTCTTCAATTTCACTTAGTCAAACACAGCAGATGTACCGGGAAGCAACACGGGCACAAAGTGGCTGTTGAGGCAAAGAGAAGTTACAATGACAAAAGATGATGTGAAACTTCATTGATCTCTGCGGTACAATTGCGCCACAGCAGCACGAGACAATTGGACAGGAACAGGTGTAGAATAAATGGATAATGTTGAAGATTAAATAGTGTTATACACCCTGGGATGTGGCGCTAACATGAACAGAAATACAACTGTGGCTGAGATAAAAGAATGAAAAAAAAAAAACACCTGATAAAGAAGCAATAGCAACTTTTCAAAAATGCTGATGCTTCCCAGTGGTGAGGAGCAAACAAATAGGAGTTGATCCCTTTCACGTCTCAGCCCCTATGTCTCAGCAGCCCTAAAGCTCCTAGTTGCATGCCTTCACCGGGGACAGGGCAGCTTCCTCTCCTGGCGTGACCTGGCATGCTGTTTTGGTTTGGTTCAGTGCCAGCGCAGGTGATGTTAATCCCTTCTGTCTCTGGCTTTCTTTTGCCGTTGGCTGTCTTTCGCTTTTCTTTGAGCAGATAAAGTCGGACGGGTTTCATAACTGCGTTAAAGCTGCAGCAATGCCGGAAAATACTGAGAAACTCCATAACATGTGGCACGCACATGTACATGGGTGACTTACACATTCACTCTCCCGAGCACTTACTAATCAGACAAATGTTGACTGCGTAGTCGCGCGGTGAGAGATCTGTCATGTCCCTTTAGATCTCGGCCAGCGTATAGTACACAGTAATTCAACCGATCTCAATCTTTAATGGCCATTCATTTCAGATAGCAAGTTGAACTCCATACCGCTGTCATAATTATCCCAAAGTGCTTTCTGCATCAGCTTTGAATGGTTTTGTTTTGTTTTCCCAAGCCTCTATCAATAAGTCTGTCAATATCTATAATCCAAAGCCAGCGTCCATTCAAGAACCGCCGCTAAACGGCTGTTCAGTCAATGCACAACAGAGAGAACGCTTCAGTTTGATCTCTGGATTCCTTTAAAGTGATCCCATTGAGGTTTGTTCCCTTCTCTGTCGGCCTGCCATTGTCTTGAAAAGTAGTTGAGGTTGGAGAGATCGAATGCATGGTAATTTCTTTTTCTCTTCTGCTCAGGTAATTTGCGGGACACTCAGTGATAGTAATTCAACAATGATTGATTTTCTTCTTCTTTTTTTCTTCTTTTTTTCTCGCCCTCCCTCCCTTGTAAAGGCGTTGTCATCTCATGAGTAATTACATGTCAGGGTCCAGACCCATCGACTGTTTTTCACACTCCCAACACTTAACTTGAAGGCAGCAGCCACCACAAGGATCTCAGGTCGTTCAATAAACAGTTACCGGATCTGGGCATGCCCTCTCTCCCTGCTGGGGAATAGGTGAAGACAAAGGTGCTGGTGGATTGCTTGTCAGTCAAAGCTGTTTTCAAGATGGCCTGTGGCATGTAAATTGGACATCCTAACAGTGTTTATAAGCCGGCCCACCAACGTGTAGAGGCAGCAAGGTGGCATGACCTGTTTTTCATTATTACTTGAGCATTTTTCTGGGCAGATTTTCAGGCCTTAGCATTTTTATTGCTTGTCCATAAATAACATCTTAAAGGAAATTCTAATTTATTAGAACTTGGCCCTTGGCCTCAGAACAGCCATAATGATAATGTGCTCACCAAGTAAATTGCTGACATCTGGGAATGTTTAATAATAGCCAAGCAGCAACCTCCAGGGCTGAAAATGAAACCATCACAGAAGTGACACAAACTGCAGCTCCTTGAACGGCCACTGACTCTCATGTTAAAATGCTAAACTTCATAGGAGCAACTCACATGTTAACAGATTAGAGCAAAATAAAGTTTAGACTCTGGAGCGAAGAATAAATAATAACTCTACAAGGAGTGCATTTCTGTATTACCCACCCATTTCAGTTTTGCTATGACTTAACATTCAAAATAACTTGGGGCGTGCCACTTTGAGTGGTGGTGGGTGAGCGTATGCTTGTCCACTATTATGCCCCGCCTCTTTTTGGGACTAGCTAGGATTTTGGGGGTGGTGTCAGGCACTGCCAACATGGTGACAGAAGAGCAGCTTACTGTGCTTTAGAAACCTACAGGTGAAGTCATGGGGGCTACATCCGTCTTTAATATTGATGAGATTCCCTGGAAAAGGTCATTGGTGAAGTAACAATCCATTTAAAGGTTGAAGTGGGTTTAGAACAGTTAACTTTACCTTTTACACACTGTACATGTACATGCTGTAATTGTGTACACACGGTGGCCTTGTCTATTAAGAAATTATTACTGACATTGCAAGTGTGCTCTCTTTTGATATTATCACATTATGTGGTTTCGATATTCAGCTTTTTTCATTATCTATTTTATTAGAGATTTCTAATTTAAAATCCAAATCCAAATGAAAGACTGATGACACAAGAGAAGGGGAAATTAAACTAGACAGAACAAAAGAGTTGCCAGACAGTGTAAAAGATAACATGACTGAGTTGTCATTTAGAGACGGTATCGCAGTGCTTACAGTAAATCTCAAGAGCAAGGCCAAGTGACAGGGACAAGTATGAATATGGCTGGTAACAACGTTCCCATTTTCTTTCACATTTATTCTTTGTGTTGGGGTTGAGTAGCCCTGGTCTTTCAGTGTGTGCACTGAGTAACGTCTCCTTGAGCCAACGTGCAAACAGTTTAACAAGTGGGTGGCAACCAGGTCAGAACAATCTGTTTCTTAGCAGGAAACACTCCATGCCTGCCTGTCTCTAGACCAGGCTGCTGAAAACCCTTTCAAAATTGCACTTCAAAAACTCTTCGAGGTTCAGTAAAATCATACAATATGCACAAGCAGCTTGTCCACAAGGATACACTTGTTGCATACTTCATTGCAGGTATACCATGCCTTATACCCAGTGTTGGGCACGTTACATTTAAAACGTAATTAATAATAATAATTAGTTATAGTTACAAGTTACCTTCCCCCAAAAGTAACTGACTTACTATATTATAAAAGTAGTTAATTACCAGGAAAATAAATATAAAATGCTCAAATATGTCAAATTACTTGGATTCGTCCCCCTAACCATAACCCTAACATCTCATTTATCTGGAACTGACCAACTCACTCAGATGGTGACAACTCACTCAGGAATACTGAGTGAGTTGGTTAGTTCCAGATAAACGGCTTTCCGACTAGTTGATAGACTGAAAGAGAATATGTATATAAGGTAACGTAGACTTTAACGGGTGTGTTATTTTGTGACACGACTTCTTGAGTCAAGTAACGGCACATTTTATTGTCAGTAACGATAACAGCTTTATAATGGGGGAAACAGTAACTTTTTTTGATTACTCTTTACTGAAAAAAGTAGCGTCATTAGTAACGCCGTTATTCCCATAACTGTTTATACCTGAATTATTTATTATTTACAACAAGTATTTAAAATCAAATCAATCCAATGCAACAGTTGAGTCGTGAATTCCACATTAATCTAACTAAATGGTCGTTATTTATGCTGTGGTTGGCGTGGTTGAAATCTTGTGAGCCGGAGAAAAAGACAATCACTAAGATTCAGGTTTCTCAGGCAGAAGTACTTATTTTTGAGTGAGGCACCAAGGAGAAAGAGATGAGCAGTACACAGCCAGCATGTGAATCACATCAATTTGTGTGTCTGGTCCAAACATATATTCCAAGAAATGTATAAGGTTGTATAAAGGCCAGTATAAAGCTATACAACAGTCTAAACCTACTGTATCTGTGCGAAGGCTGTGGATTACCTCAGCCTGCTCATTGTCACATGTTCCTACTTTATTAATGTTATTCTGTCCTGTCCTCTCCCCTACTTCACTCATCCTTGACTAGGGCTGGATTTGCATAACTCTCTAAGTTTATGCCTTTCTCTGCATCCTTATCTGTAAGACCTTGGTTGCCCTGACTGCATAATAGAAACTAAACAGTGAACCACTGTCTGACGATGTGAGGTTGTTATAACCTGAACTCTTGGAGCGTTAGCCCGGACCTACATAATAACAAAACAACACTGACAGCAAGACAATCACTTCACAGTTCACTTTGCAGTGGTGGTGAACCGGTCCGTGGTATAGTTAGAGGTGTTTATAAATGGACGGAGGGGAAGAATATTAGGAGCACATTTCAATGTAATGCAGTCCAGTACAACACCACCACCAAATGTGACCTCAGTAAGAGACGCATAAAATAAACATCTTGTAACATTGAGTTACTTGAGTCATTATTAGCTTCGTATGGATACAGTAGATCAGTGGTTCTCAACGTGGGGTCCGGGGACCCCCATGGGTCCTTGAGAGGGTTGAAGAGGGTCCCCATCTTTTTCTTGAAATTTTACCAATTTTTCTAGAATTGTTAAACCTTTTTTTCTTTGAGAATATATATATATTCGATATTTTTTTACTTATTTTTATTTTTTTGAGAATTTTACCACTTTTTCTAGATTTTTTTTTTTACTTTCTTTTTTTTTTTTTTTTTTTTAGAATTTGACCACTTCTTCCTAGAAAATGTTTGAAGGTTTTTGGAGAAATTGTACCACTTTTTTCCAGAAATTTCTCCATAATATTTCCAAAAATCCACACCATTGGCCCTAATTTGAATGTAGAAAACTTTATTCAGTCTCGGAACAAATGGTGTTTGCTTCAAAATTTTGTCCTATGGGGGTCCGTGGTCTAATTTTTGTCAATTTAGGGGTCCTTGATGTGAAAAAGTTTGAGAACCACTGCAGTATATTAGTGTGACATTAGACTGTGCAGGGAGTGTGTAACACATGCTGACAGAACAACAATGCACCTGAGACAGAGCTCTGCTGGTCCCTGTGCACTGTAGACCGGCTGTAGTCAGAGGAAAGAGAGGTAACACCGGCTGCTGGATCATTGAACATGATTGATTGAAATTATTACATAATCAATTGATACAAACTGTTGGCTTTGTTTACAACCTGACCATCTTACTATCATGTTGCCCCCTTAGATGTTGTAGCAATGTCAAAGTGTTCCCAGATCTCAGCAATTACTTCTCCTATACTGTCGTCATGTTTGACAGAAGTGACAGAAACACTGAAAGGGCGACATAGTGATTGCCCACAGTGATATTTCTGTTTTTGCCAAAGATGTAATTCCCACTTAAGCCCACAGCAGGACATCTTTTCAAAGATAATGTTTAATCAATATACAATTTACCAAGAGTAATGTTCACATAGCAGGTTTACAAAATAAAAATTGTGCATTTTGAGAACTGAGCCTGAAGAGAAGCTAAGTTCTGTGCCTCAGTCTCGTTCTTCTATCCAACAATATGATATACCCACACTGATCCTATACACAGCAACGTCTGCATCAGACTCCTGCAGCTCACACGTGTTCAGTGTGTGTTTGCGTGTGGGCGTTGAGTGTATGTGTGTGTTCACTGCTTTGTGTCTCCCTTTCTCTAATTATTCTCCCCCTCTAACGCTGCCCTGTCAGATCTCCGAACTTTTTCCTTTTTTCTTTTTTTTTTTTGTCCCCAAATTCCTTTTTTCATGCGTGTTTCTCATCCTTTTCCAGTCGGTGTTCATCAGTGTTGCGCATCTCTCCTACAATCCTGTGTACTTTTGTGACAACCCACATTACTGGAGGGGCTTGTCTTTGTTTAGTGAGAGGGTTCCAATTTCCTTATATAACACTCCGAATCCCTGCGCTCTTTGATTTTGGATTACATGATCTTATTGCGTGAGTTTGAATCTTTGAATCAAAGCGTTGCTAGACCGAGCTGGGCAGAAATTGTGCATCACACTTTTGCCGGAGCTGGCCGAGGTTCAGGCGTTGTCTCAGATGAATGACCATTGGCCTAACTACTCTGCTCAGGCCTCAGGGAAAGTTTGTCTCTCTGTGTGTGTTCCATGCTTTGTGGTGGGGTGATCATAATGAGAATGGCCTTGTGTTCATTTTCAGACTCGCACATGCAAAAAAAAAGACCTTCATCCATGCACGGCTGCACACAGCGTTACGACTCTCACAACCTGAAACAGGCACATCGAAAACATCTGCCAATCTTTGTCTTGAAATACGGACAAAACAATTCCTCGGGAGCGAGATAAATCCCCACGCCTCCCCGGGGCCAAACATGATTAGCCCTATCAGAGACACAATCTCTGTCGCTCTCAGAACTCAGACTAAGCTGAAAGTAGAAGCCGACAGTCTAATTCATCCTTTCAACACCATAAATTTCAGAGTCGACCTGATAAATGATGAATTTACTCCCTGGCTTTGTCTGACGCGTGAGAGAGAATGGAAGGAGGATAGAGAGAAAGCAAGCGAGAGAAACAGGAGGGACATGGGTGAATAGAAAGAGAAACGCAGCCACTAAGGGAATACAGAAGCATTTAATGGAGTAGATGACAGGAATAAGTTGACAAAAGGGAGAAACAGCTGACATATAGACAGATGTGTAGAGAAGAAAAGAAGAGAAAGGGAGCAGAGAGTGAGTAGAATGTAGATAAATGACACCAGAATCGTGGCTGCAGCTGAAGAGGCCCGATTCAGCCGAGAACTGCAAAGCGAGCTGATTGCACCGGAGAGAGACAGAGGGAAAGAGAATAGAGGCAAGTAGATGAAGGAGCAGAGGAAAGCTGGGTGGATGGTGGGCTGGGGAGAAGGAGGGAATAGAGAGAAACTTGAGAAGATGGATGAATAGCCAGGGAAGAGAGGAAGAGAGACAAAGATGAAAGTCAGGTGTAGATTGGAAGGGAGGTGGGTGGTGCAGGATATTCATAACCAGGGGCTGCAACAGCTAGCTACGGTGTTGAGCTGCAGAATGATGATTTTTGGACAGGCCTGCAGTATATCAAATGTACTTATCATCCCCAAATGGAGAAAATGCCAGGAGTATGTCACGGTAGCCATTTTCACAGTTTTGATGCACTCTCAGCACCGGCCCTGTGATGGAACCCCAGTGAGATTAGTCTGGCAAGCAAACTGAATAAAACGAAGCAACAAACCAGCAGACGACTGTCGCCGTGCCAGGGTTTGTGTTGACTGAATAGCTGCCACCAAACATTTAGACATTGTTTTGGCTGGGGGAGAAAAATGGTGAAGGCATGCATTAGGGCGAAAAGACACACAACAAACAAACACGCAAAAAAAAAACTGTCCAAAAATTAGCTGCATCATTCAATAATATGCAGGCCTTTTTAGCTTTGAATTAAACCATTTAACTGTGCTAATGCATGCTTCAAAAACACAGTGTGCACCAGCAGATATTCTAAGACATTTATTGCGGAATTGAAATATGTGATTTAATTATTACTTAAATTCTGATTGGGCAAAGCCTCAGGACATTGCCTTTCTCTAATTTGTTTTTTTTCATGTGTATGCAGGGTCCATTGTTCATATTTAAAAGCTCAGTCAGACGGTATGCTATGTTATGAGGGTCTTTGAAGGTCCCTGAAAAATGGCTGCCTAAAAATAATTCATCGTTTTGACCTCATACTAAATTATACGTAACTTTAACAGCAATTTAAGATGACAAATACAACTGTAGGATGACAGCATGTCAAAAAAAATCCTGATTACATTTTTTTATTTTTATGGGGACATTATTAAGCAATCAAAAGAACTGTAAATTAATTAACATACAAGGCCAAACTGTTAATTAACATGCAAGGCCAAACTGTCCTTGATTAGCAAGACTCTAAAATTTAAAAATTGAATAAAGTATGATCTCTAATGAAATTTCAAAAACAGCTCAATAAGATACTAAAGTTCATGTGTAATGCCACAGTAGAATATGTTACTGCTTGCCAATATCACCCACCATGACACCAAGCTGCAAAAACAGTCCACAGCACACACCTAATCTGAGTGTAGTGAAATGAGCGAGGGTTTGTTTTAATGCCTTTCAAGTCAACTTTATATTCACACAAAGAAAAATGTGTTGCTTTGTGTTTAAAAACCTACATAGACTCACATTCGATTGATCCCCCACTGTCTGATGTCCTGCCTGGAGATTTAGCTTCAAAAGCAATTAGACTGTAAAGAAGTGAAAATTCCATTTTTATTGGCTCCATATGTTTGATTTATATTTTCAATTGTCAAAAATATTCAGAAAAGAGAAATTAGGTTGTCTTTGATTAATATTTATAGTCAGACTGTTATGAAAGCAAAATAAGAATAAACATACATTTACATACAAAACAGTCAAATTATCCTGGTGTACATAGAAATCTAGGTGTGTGTACGGATTTAGTTTCCAGTAGCATTGACTGTGTGATGGTGACAAAACATCAAATCCATAATGGCACAAAATTGCACTTTCCTCTTTCCTCCTGTAAACTGAAAGACTGATGAAAACTGTTAGAGGAAATATGTGTCCACTCTGCTTGGGGAAAAAAATAGAAACAAAAAACCTTGAAGGCAGAGTGATTTTATAATAAACAATCGTGCTTTTATTGGCAAGGTCATCTGTTCTGAAGTCACCTTTAGAAATTGAATATCAAATTGACAAAATGGAGAGATTTTTCTCATTAGTTGGACAATTAGCTTGTGGTGTATTCATTATAGGGGGACTGTCACCTCATTAATCACCCAGAACAATGTAAGAGTTATACCTGAGACCACGCTGTTAGCAATGCACAGCAAGCTGAAGCCCCCCCCTCTCAGTTCCAGATGTGATTTCACTCCGGCTTCATAACAAAGTGAGGCTGCAGTTGAGCCATTTAGCAAAAAGACTGCAGTGATGTTTTGTAGATGCTGCTTGCCCCCCCCTCCTCCCTGGTGCTCAACCCTCTCCCCCCCAAAACTCTTAACCTATGAGTCCGTCCCCTCTGTTTCACATACAACCATCATGCCTCTCTGTGTGGCACGTGTCCAGAGAAGAGCGTGTTTGTTTGCCACCCGTGAACCTGCTGGAGATCAAAGGAGCGGGGAGGGAGTCCTGCTAGTCGCTGATTAACCTGCTGGCATGCTGCACACACGGTCCTTTAGCTCCTTGAGCTCCCTCGCAGCCATATCCACACTCCCTCCCCGCTGGAAAAAAAAAAAAACAGAGCCCTTGGCAGGTTTCTCTCTGAATATGAAAAGGTAGAAAGGGACGATCAAAAGATAGAACTGAGAGATGTAGTGTAAAGGGAGACAAGCTTGTGATTTACCTAACTACTCTGGAGCATAAGTGGCTTATAGAAATGTAATATTTTAATGGAATTACGGTGGATTCACGTCACAATTTCAATCAGCAGGTCGGTCTATATGAATTAGATGCTTTAAAAGACCTAAAGGTATAGGGATAAGCCTGATGTCAAAGCTCAGTCAGGTGGATTTCAATGAGCATGAGGCCTGGTTTCACTATAATCACAGGGTCCAACAGCCAGAAGCCCACTATACCTGTGGTTTCCAACAGCTTTGTGTGAATCAAAATGCTGGCACTCACAAGTTTGAATAGCTGCCTGTCTGAGGGTTAAGGCTTGGTTTTAGGTTTGTGTTAGGTTAATGGCCCAGGGAATGCATTATGTCAACAATGGCCCCAACCAAATATAGTAACACAAGGATGTGTGTGTGTGAATGATCATCACCTGAGAGAATAGCAGCAGCCAAACTGGCAACATTTCCAAGACTCCATCTTTCTCACTATTATTATATGAAGCCTTGCCCTTTCAGTCGTGTTATAAACGACGCCGCACCAGCTCCTTTCTTTTTCCCACCTCCAAATACCTTCCCACCTGGGGACCGAGCAACACCACGGCGTCATTCATAATTCCATAAAGCCTTTGTCGTACCTCAAAGTGTTTTGAAAACAGAGCCGTGCGTCTAAAAGTTGTCGACGTCGAACAGACAGACTGGCGGTGGCTCTCAGAGGGAACGCTCCTGTGATTGTCAGACAAAACATTGCATCTCGGCGCATGCACTACGAGAAACCCTATCATGCCGGAAATAATATACACACAACATTCCCTGTAAAAGCGAGTCTATTATCTTTTATTCCCATGTACCTGGAGCACGTTAGCCATGGTCTCAGAAGAAGGGAATGTGGCAGCTGGGGCGCAGCGCTTTCTTCTTTTTTTTTTCTCTTTAACCCAAAAGGCCTCCCACCACGTCAGTAATGATCTCATTTGTATGCATTGTCCTCTTCAAATCTGTGTCACTATGGGACTTCCCTCCCAATGGGTCCGCAGTACCTCAAATTACCACTTCCTCCTCTAATGTTTCCCCCCTGCAAACCTGCTGCACAGCTCCTTTCCTCTAAATGAGCTGCTAAACCAAAGCATTCATTGGCCCTTGAAATGTAAAAGCGGGTGGTGTCCAGTGGGAAGAATTAGTGCACATAAATTACCTCCAATTTCCTTCAGAGAAAGTCAGTTTAACCACTTGATAACCATCCTTTTGTCTTTACAGTGAAATATGATGAATGTATTATAGGACATGTTAAGTAGATGTGATGTGTTTGCTGTGTTTTAACTCTTGTTGCAGGTTATTAATGCAGTTTAATGTTTCCTTGACTGCAATGGAAATGTGCTGTGCTTTTAATCCATAGATATGTTTTAATTATGATGTGGAGTGTGTTTTTTTATATATATATAAATATGAATATAAAAATTTAAACTAAAGCTTCCTGGGAGAAAAAAAAAACATCATAAAGCTTCTATAAATATTTCTAAACCAAGATAAAACTCATTATAAACCACTGTATAAATGTGTGATGTCTGTTGCTGTTGCCAACTGTTTCAAGCTGTTTGTTAAACTTTCAAACTTTAAAGGCAACAGCGACATTGAGCGCTATCAAATGGCAAATAAGAAAATCCCGTTCAAATATACCCGGCCAGTAGAAGATTGGCTTCAGGAGAAAGGTAAATCTTTATGGAACTTCTAGAATGTTTTTCCTTTGATTTTCTGTCATTTCATCGGCTTGTTCCCCTTCGACCTCTGAGAATGAATAACCATCCCTTAAACCATTTAAAAAAACAAGTTAAACAGTAAACCGTACTCTTTGTACATTTTATTTTCCTTTTGTTTTTATTTCCTATTTTCTTACCCCCTCTTTTTGTCATTGTCATTGTTTTCAATTCTGTTGACTCATGGTGTCCAGTTAAAGGGACTGAGAAAGAGATTTTTTGTTAAACGGTGCAGCAACAAGATTTAAAGTATCAAGTGCCCCTAATCTTTTGTGCAAAATTGACTTGGAGGAGGCATTATCTATGCTGCAACAGTAGGCCGATTGTTTTGAGAGGAGAATTAGCTCCCTTGGCTCAAATCCTCTGCAATGTTTGAGAACAAACTAATCAGTGGGCATATCCCCCTGAAAACTTTCCAAACAGCAGGTACTTTTCCCTGCTGTAATTTATCTGATTGTGGTTATACACATCGCACACTATGAAAGTCTCACTTGTTTGGCGATGGAGAGCTAATTGGAGCCCTTTTGACGCAGAGCAGCACAGTGAGCCTGCCCAGCTGCACTGAGCCACTCATAGAGTTGTGCTTTTCAGTCACAGAGATTACCTCGTCTATGTTTAACACATTTTGCGGGGATCGAAAGAATCTTCTCCTCTTTCCTTTTTTTTCCGATACGTTTTTTTCAAATGTTCCTCCTTCGACATAATATCATTATAAACTGCATTTAAAGTTCATTGCACATAAACATCTTAACCTGATTATAAAGTCCCTTTAACAACCGCTAAAACACAGACAGGTCTGAAGAATCCCATTACTGCTGCATGCATGACTCCACACGTGCTATTTTCATTTTTCGCTTCTGTGATATGAATGTCCTGTCCCTGTCATTCCATGCCCAGTGTATTATGTATTATAATTGTGCAGATGCCGCGAATGTAACAAGCTTGCCGTGGTGTGTGTGTGTAAATTATACAATGAGATTTTTAATTATGATTCCTGTATTGTGAAAGTTGTGTATTTTTCTTTTCATAATTAATGCATGAGCCGCGTGTTTTGACAATGATATTTAGGCTTCTCCTAATGAAATCCACTGTGACATGTAGTGAGTGTGTATTGCTCCTACTTTATCATAATACGCCAAAGCCGGTATACATATTTATTAATCATTTTCCTGCATGAGTCCACTTGTTTTGTCCAGAGAATATTAAGAGTTTCCTTGGAACATGTTCCAGCATACACTCCCACACCTGCATGTGTTCACTCCTTTACAATAATGATGCTATAGCTCTATAGTGTCTGTTGTTTCCAGCATTAGACTCTCTTTCAGTGGTGCCTTTTCTTGTATTATATAAAGAAAAAGCCTTCCTACTATAGACATCTAGCTGCAGTCTTATAAAAAGAACAGAAAGTTGTCATCAGATAGCTACATTCTCACAGTGTAGATGCATGTCACATCACCATAACAGTTTTAGTTCCATCCACTCTCATTTAATCAAGCAGTAAAGCATAATATAAAGTGTTCACATACATATTTAATCTTTTATCACTGCATCTAGTTAGGCAGTCACTGGTAAAGGTGGTGCATGTCAAACTGTAGTGTCTGCAGTGTCTTCTGTCACTTCACATTATTCCTTCCTCCTGCTTAAACCCACATTAATACCCCTCCCTCCCTCCCTCCCTCCCGCGTCAGGCCGGCAGCTGACGATCTTCAACACCCAGGCCACCATCTCCATCGGGGGGAACGACCGGAAGCGGCCCTACCAGGGCCAGCTCTCCGGCCTCTATTACAACGGCCTTAAAGTCCTCAACATGGCCGCCGAGGGCCACGTCAACATCAAGGTGAACGGCAGCGTGCGGCTGGTGGGAGACGTGCCCGTCAGCCGGGGCGCGGCGCGCACCACCACCTCGGTGCCTCCGGAGATGTCCACCACGTTCATCGAGACCACCACCACCCTGTCCACCACCACCACCAGGAAACAGCGCTCGCCACCCACTATCCAGGTACAGCAGCAGCTGACGGGAAAATTTGGAGAGATTCAGTGCAAGTGTGTGTGTGGGGTGAGGGGAGGGGGGGGGATGTGTGTGAGAGAGAGAGTGCATCTTTGTGTGTTTAGCTGTGTTTTCTGGTGCAGAAGTTAAAGGCAGAAGTTAACAGCTGAACTGTTTCAACTTCGACCCTCTGTGTGATCCAGCGCTTGAAAACAGTAAAACCGAACAGAAACACAGCAGCTCTTGAGATTGTCAAGAACTACAGTGCACAACATGCAGAGTTCACCATTTATCGTGCCCATAGTTCTGGACCAGATCTTTTAATTGAAATCTAAGTAAAAACCCAAATGTATTAAGACTGGAGCACTCGATAAAATGCAGATATATTTAGCAACAACTAACGTTTCGACACTTCATCATCTTTACTCTGATGAAGACGCACACTGCCGTCGAAACGTTAGTTGTTGCACACCTTTATTAAATATATCTGCATTTTATCGAGTGCTCCAGTCTATTTTCATTTGGGTTCAGTCCCTGCGTAGTGACCCACTTGACTCCCACGCCTCAATAATCTGTCCTGGTCTGAGAGCAGCGATTTACTGGTTTGGCTGAAGCGCAAGAGCTCCCCTCCCTTTGGCTAGGTAAAAACCTATTTTGATAATTTCAGATTATCATAAAAGATGCATCACATTTTAGGAGAGACATTGTTTTCTTGCAGAGTTTGATGAAATATGACTCATTTACAGTATCAAACTAAAGCCAGCAGGTCGGGGCTGTTGCCAGCCACCAAGCTCTACTGGGGCACAACTCAGTCTGAACTGACTTTGCTTAATTCTTTAAGCATTAAAGTGTAGCGCCTACATGACATTTATACTGGGCCACAGCTCCAGTCTAAGGTGACACCGCTGCAGCAGGTAGTCTTAACTTATCTTATTGTAAATGAGCACAAAGACAGATAATATGGAAGAACAGCTCTTAGCTTTGCACTGTCATGAGGTAAATACATGTACAGTTCATACCATTTAGTTGTTTATGCCAAGTAAAGTATGCTAACTTATATCACAGTGATATTAGTCGTATATCTTACTTTGTGCAAGGAAACAATTGGTTGTATTTCCCCAAATTTAGAATTATTCCTTTAAAAAGCCTAACTGGTGTTCAGTGGTATTTTTCCTTGTGGGAGACTTGGATACTTCAGCCAGTGGCTTCCTGACTTGTGTTCTACGCAGCTATCTGAGGGCTAAGTGTTTTGTTTTGTTGATAATCAGGTTTCAAATGTGACAAAGTGAAATGTTGAAACAAAACAAGGGAGAAAAAAAACCAACCTCTTTCCACTCCTCCAGTATTTTATGTGTTTTTGTGGCTGAGCGTGGGTGGACTGTAGCCGCGCTGCTTTTTTTTCCCCTCAGCTAAATCACTCAAGGTCAGGATACTGTATTTCTCATCCTATGGAGGATTGAAGTGCTGCCGTTCATTGAGATGTGCAAATCCGCCGTCGCCGCTGCTCTCTTTCTCCACATTTCCCTCTCCCTCTCTCTCTCTCTCTGGCTGTGTCTGTGTCCGTCTCTATCTGTCACTCAGCCGCTCCAGCCTAACACAGGCCTTTCTCCAATACATCCTGACTCCGAGCCAATGAATGTTATGCCGTGCCAGGAAAGTAATCACACGGAGCAGTTCTTTGACACCCAGAGGACAAATTGAACCATTCGTTGTTCATATTAAAGCAATAACTCTCCCTCGCGGGTGAGACGGGGTTGTAGAGAGAGAGGGTGGATTGGTGGACATCAAGCGGAGGGGGGGGGGGGGGGGGGGGGGGGGGACCACTGTTATCAACCCCCTTCACCTCCACAGCAGATTGCCTGGTGTGCAGCGATGATGGCCTTTCATGTCAGTGTTGACACTTGTACGTCTCTATCAGCGCAGGTGTGGGGAGGCCAGAGCCAGAGCCACTAAACACCCTGTGATTTGGACTGAGCTGACACACACACACACACACACACACAGACCGGGTGTCAAGCCGTACATACATGAGGTTGGAAGTTCTGGAGCAAAAGTTAAAGCAAGTCTGTTTCTGTGCCATCGGAGACCTGCAGTGATGATGATGATGATAATGATAGAGCTGAGATATAACACAGTGTCGTCTCCAGCTTCATCAACAAGGTCACAACAGATAATAGAAAGAAAGAAAAACATAGTATGTCTTGGAAAATGTCATTTAGTGGCAGAGGCTATTAATATCAAAGGAAGTCAATAAAAGATCTGTGTGCAATGAAATGCTTTTATATGAAGCGCTCTCCTTTCCAAGGTTAAATGATGAAGTGATACCTCTTTTGTCAATACCCGGGATGCGGCTGTTTGATGCGGACTGATGATGCGCTTTCGTAACGTGGCGATAAAAATTTAGAGTTTTGCCCTCAACTAACTTTTCACTTCATCTCCGTGCTTGCCTCTCAGACGCCGCCTCGTTCATTTTTTTTTTTCCACAGGCTCCCCGCTCGGTGTCTGCCTTTATTCACATTGCGGTGTCACAGACTTTCATTTGCCAAGGCCCTTTAATTTTACAGTACCCCAGTTGGCTGTCAAACACCGTGGTGTGAGAGGGAAAGGGAGAGGACCGGTACCAGTCTGGCAGATTTCTCCTCCCCTCGGGGGTCGGGGAGTTGAGGGAGTTGAGCTATCATTAGTGATGTATTGCAGCGCTGAAAGAGAGCTATAGGCATCTGACACAGTGTTTAAGGAGCAGAGTTGTGTGTGTGTGTGTGTAGACCAAAAAAGGCATCTTTTCACACGTCTATTTTTGGTCCACTTCGCCACCACTTCCTTGTTTTTCCGAGGTGAGAAGTGGCGATTCCCCCGACATCTCGGGATCAGCAGAAAGAAAGACAGGGGTGGGAAGTGGAGAGAACCAATCTCACGCTTAATTAATGATAGCTCTACAGGGACGCACCCACACGACACACACGTTCCCTTTTCTTTTACTCTCTCCGTCTCGCTCTCCGTCTCCGTGTTATTTAGCCACTCTGTGGGTCAAACGGCCGACTGAAGATTAGCGAAGATGAAAAAAAAAAAAGATTGTTATGTTTTCAAGGCTTCACCTCATCTCAACCCTGACTGAGTTAACGAACCCAGTCCTGATTATTTCTGTGTCGAGTTTGAAAAATATGCTTGGAATTTAGTAGATTAATTGGAAAGTTTAAAAAATGTAGAACAGAAACCAGAAGCTGATGAGGCTCAACAGCCTGGTGGCTTTTAAAAAACACACAGATCAGGGAACATCTAAGGACAACGTGACATTTGAAAGCATCAGGTAAATAAGTATTGTGATAATGAGGCTGTCATAACATACTCTAGCTTTTTTTATACATTGCACCTCCTTTTGTCCTGAAAACCTATTTTCCCGGTCGCTTTCTTTTTTTTCCGCCTCTGAGCAGTGTGATCTTACATGAACACTCTGTTTTCTGACAAAACCAGAGCAGTTTTTCCTACCTCACATCACAGGCCTTTGTTTGTCTCAGGGCTCTCTCTTCTCATTGGCTTCAGGTTTTTCTGTTCGGAAAATCAATGGTGTCACAAGTGCAACAAGTAAAATCTTAATGAGAAGGTGACAAGAGTTGGTCTTTGTGAATCAGATGTAATTAAACCACACTCACAGAGTCTTAATCAGTCATAATGAAGATGCATTTTAAACTTTATTTTGTCTCAAAGTTTTTTAAGGGCCTTGATATCTTTAAAAGCTCTGCTTCAAGTCGGATGTTAGAAAATAAAAAAAATAACGACGGTCGTCTTTATCCACTTAGTCACAATCTGCCGAATCTGTCCGTCTTTATCCTGCAAATAGCGAGAGGTTTTCAGTTCGTCAGCCATACAGAGTGTTTTGTAATCTGGTTTTCCATTAAATGAAATCTACTGCAGTCTGAGAGACACGGTTAACGGCTCTACACTGCAACCACTGCACCAGCGATTGTCAGGAGCTGCCACATCATATCCATTTCTTTATAGACGTTATAAATGGTCTGAGACCTGGCATTAGATATGTCAACAAGCTGCCTCCCCCTGAAGATCGTGCCCACCGCCCACCCTCACTCTCGCCATTAAAAAAGCCTGCGCATCTTTTGAAGATTCGACCTGAGTCATCGTTCTGTGTTTCATCCACTTAGCAGCTGGAACATTTCTTTGATCATGTGCCTCAGAGCGGGGTGACTAATGCTAACCATGTTAGCTTCAGCTGCCTGCCCCTCCACTCGTCCCCATGCGGAGCCGTGATAATTCATGCACACAGAAATGCTAACATAAGGGGAATGTAATTTTTACTTGTTGCACTGCTATGAGATTTGCACGCTGAATTTGGTATCTTTAACATGCACAAGTAAAAAGTGAGGAGTTCACTGTAAACAAATCTCACACTTCATATTCCCTTTCCTCCTTTCTATTCCATCATCATAAATATTGTTAGTGTTTTATCGACTTGGCAAGAGAAGTAAATGAGGTCTAGGAGAGGAGTAATGCAGCGGTCAATATATAAACAAGAATAATTGCGTAAATATTGTGCTATTATAAACCTGTTTACTTTATTTTACTCTCACAAGGACCCCTGAGTGATTCAGGATTCAAGACTTTTATTTGTCACATGCAGTACTGTATACTCCTGGTGCAGTGAAGTGTTTTTTCACAAGCTGTGCAAATAAACTCAATAGAAATCTGCAACTTGAACAAAAAGTGCGAACAAATAACTAAAATATTGTATCTCGGACCCGTACATTAGATTAAATAATAAAACAGAATAAATAACCAAGACTGTCAGACAGCAGTATCCCTTGGAGTATTGTTATGGGCAAAGAGAGAGAACACTGAACCGTCTGTTTAACAGTCTGATTGCGTGCAGAGTGTTTTCAGCGCGAGCTTTCATGCTGCAGAGTGGTCCGCCTGACTTCAGCAGCTTTAACAGTTTATTACTGGGGTGACTGGAGTCCCTGGAGACCCCGAGAGCCCTGACCAGACACCGCCTGCCTGGTGTAGATGTCTTGAAGGGCGGGGAGTGGAGTTCCAATGGTGTGCTCAGCTGAGCGCAAAACCCTCTGCAGTGATTTCTGCTCCTGGACAGAGCAGCTACCAACCAGGCCAGCCATGCACCCACTGAGGACGCTCTCAACAGCTCCACAGTAAAAAATGTTTTCTGGATGTGAGGGGGCGGGCAGGCGGGCGGGGGGAGTTTGAACTTTCTCAACTGCCCGAGGTGGTAAAGTCCTCGCTGGCTTTTACCGATCGCTGCGTTCATGTGTGCGGTCCATTTCAAGTCCTATGTGATGTCGACTCCGAGGTACTTGGAGCTGCTCACCCACTCAACGGGGGGTCCTGTTGATGCTGAGGGGGGTGTGCTTCTTCTATTGAGCTCCCTCTGAAATCCATAACCACCTCTTTGGTATTGCTGATGTTAAGAGGCAGGTACTGTAGCAGGCCCGGCACCACCGCACCAGGTGGTCCACTTCATCCAGGTTGAAACTATTGTCATCCCCTGAGATCTACCCACTAGCAGTGTATTCTCCACAAACTCACAGTCAGGGCTGTGCTTGCTGCCATGCAGTCAGAGGTGTAGAACACATACACTACTCATAAAAAGTAGCATGAACTTTTTATAGGGATATTCTTGTCAAATATCCCTATAAAAGGTTCATGCTACAATGATATTTTATCATGAAAGCCTTTTAGGTAGAAGGATGCAATGGTCATTTCTTTATCTCAAACAAAAGCTAACAACAGTGGCCATAATACAACAAACATCTCAATGTCTCAACTTGATCAGTTTGATGTGAAACATTGAACAATGTGCATTCAAAGGTTTAGAGAAGGTTAAATTAAAATCACCTGTAAATGTTATAGTGCATTTTAGGTGCATTCTGAAATTTAATCCAAAAGCCAAACATCCCTAACTTTTTGTGGTAGTGTACTGTATAGCAGCAGGCTAGGAGCAGAATCATGTGTGGCCTTTGAACAAAGCCCTGGGGTGCTCCAGACACACCGTTGAGGGAGTCCTGACACCCTTTGGGGAGGCTGCCCTGCGTTAATCAAACAACTTGCTGTCTTTCTAAAAAGTCTGACATTCGCTCTTTTGACAAATCCAGTGTAAGTGTTTGTATTGATATTGAACGGCTTAATTATTTTGGACACATTGTGCATCCCAAAAAAATTCCGCTATTAGCTTGCAGCATGAAAAGTTGATAAGGAGAACGAGAGATGAGCTTTTGTTCAAGTGTAACTCCACCAATATACACATCAAATCCTACAAATCTGGTTAAAATCATAGTACAAAGGTGTGATATAAAGCTAAAGTTAATGGTTCCAGAAGCTGCCTAAAATCAGATAAATTGCTTAGAGTGCTGTAACATGATGGTTGGAAGACTAGACTGCAAGTTTGATAATGAAGAACATCTAAGGGTGTGAAGTGAGGAAGACATGAGTTCACCAGACTTCAGATCAGGATGGGGCTGCTCTGCTGCTTCACTTCTGATAATCTTGTAACTGTCCTTTTTGACAGTTCCAAGAGTGTGTGATGCTTAATGAGAGGAGTGTGACAAGTAAGTCTTTTTGTTAAGCAAATTTATGCTGCTAGATCCTTTTGAGTGCTGTCATTCCTCAAGGCAAATTGCTGCTGTTGATTATGACTCCCACTCAAAGGTGATATAAAGATCTGCTTTTTGCTCGTAGTATTTGTTTTTTTCTTCTGGTTAGTTGTTTTTTTTCTTGGTCAACTTGGAATATTTGTAGGCTGCCCGTAAGTAATTGCTATTACACAGATTTCATTCAGGGTTGGGGAAGAATCACAATGAACTAAAACAGGTATAATACAAGTGTTTACCTGAGCTTTCAGCTCTGTGGAATTGTGGTTGAACCAAAGAATGGATTTCACGCTTGCCAGTTTGACGTATATAGTCATTTTGGGAATGCTCATTTATGCAAGGGTCTTGTGGGAGATCAGCGTCTCTCGTTCTCAATTAACTCGCGCTGCTGGCCTGAGATGTTTGGGAACAATTAGGACGGGAGGCTGCAATCTAGAGTACCGTGGGGGAAACCAGCTGAAGGAGAGACACTGAAAGTGATTTGCATGGCTGCCGTGTTAAAGAAATTGCTCGCGTCCATCATCTTCAACTGGCCTGGTGCTCAGGAGACGGGAAAATGAGAGGTAAATTGTTTGTAGTTTAATTGGGCTTTTTTTTCTGCTGAGAAGCAGGGAAATAATGCCATAACTATGCGCTTGGATAGACTTTCCATGATGACAATAATATCACATTGAATGGAGACGGATTCCTCTTTGGCTCAGTGTGATTTCTGTATTTTAAGATGATTTTCAAGGTGATTCCGATCAACAGTGTTTGGAGAAGAGTTGGAGGACGATTTAGCGAGACGGGGAAACATGCAGAAAAGGCCAAGAACCAGAATCCATTCACACTGCTGCTAGATAAGATTCAGCACAATAAAGTTGCCATAGTGCCCACTCTCCCTCCACACTGTTTTCCTCAAGTTGTCTATTTTACACTGTCTGTCTGATGTTGCTTAACGCCTGGGGATATATGATAATCACTGATTTATTCTCTCTTCAAGAGGTGGTGAGCAGGGCGCTGTGCAGCACGCTGTTTGGCTCCATGTGGTAGTCTGCTCGATGATGTTTGATGAGCGCGGTGTTCATTTGTGTGTTCATCTGCTCCCATTGTGTAAGCACACAGGTGTGTGTGAACAGAAGTGCATGATGTAGGCGGATGCGCCCCTCTCCTCCACCTGCTGTCAGTCGTCTTCCCCCTCTCAGTTAGTCAGTCTCTGTGATCGGCCGCCCTCACAACCAGCGCCCAGACCTGTTGCTAATTGTGTGAAGGTCAAACCAGTAGACAGGTATTCCTCGGGATGTTTCCTCTATTCACTGCTATCCTTCTTTCTTTCTTTTTTTTCTTTCGTGGTTTGTACCCCTCTTTCTCCATGCTTTTTTTTTTTTTTCTGGCCCCCCCCCCCCCCCCCCGGCAGCAGACACCAAAGCTCCCAGTGAATTGTGGCAGAGGAATGCTGGAGGTCCGCTAGTTGCTCAGTAGGTCCAATTAGCAGACAGCAGACTGATGGGGGCCCTGCTGGTGTGTGGCTCATTAGAAGGATAGGCACACACACACACACACACACACACACACACACACACACACGTCCGTGCACACACATATTTTGCAGTAGGATCTCTTCATCTTTTCCCCACACACCTGCATACAAACACAACTGATCTGAGCTGCCGTAACTCGCATAAATTTGCACACGCACTCGCTCACAAAATCAGCTTGTTGCTGCTGCTGCTGCTGCTGCCACGGCGTCTCAACACAACACAACACAACACAACAGAAGCACAGTGTCGGGACTTTCAGTGCGTGCTGCCAAACAATTCGCCTCCTACCATCAACATGACAAACTCATTCCGGCGCTGTCATGGATTGTCTGTCTTCTGTGTCGCCGGAGTGTGTTTGCAACATTGTGATTTCCTTTATGAATTTTTCATGTCAGCTCGGTGTGCAGGAGAATATGTACATAGAGCTACTTCCATTAGATGTCTCTGTGTGAACATGTTTGTAGATGTTCACAATTTCATGTCTGTAGATTGTGTTCCTGTGTGTGTGTGTGTGTGTGTGTGTGTGTGTGTGTGTGTGTGTGTGTGTGTGTGTGTACTGTATGTGTGTGTGTGTGTAAGCTCAGGAGCAGTTTGTCTCCCAGTGTGTGTGAACCAGCAGCTAGCTCCAGGGGTTTTGAACCACAGGAGTTTTTGTAATGGATGTCCCCCATGCCTCACAACACAGCTTATATAGATCCTGCGGGAATGCATGTGTGTGCGTGTGTGTGTGTGTGTGTGTGTGTGTGTGTGTGTGTGTGTGTGTGTGTGTGTGTGTGTGTGTGTGTGTAAACCTGCTGTATCGTTGCTCTCAAAGGGGCAAGCAAACAGCAGCACACATCGGTTACACACACAGAGTGCAGTCTGTTTCTGAGCTGACCGGCAGGACATCAGAACATGCTCTGGGTGGTATACACACTCACTTCATGCTGCGCTGCCTCCAGAAATGGCTGACTGGTTATAAACAAGATACACACACCCAACTAAAATCTCAAACTGAAACCACAGAGCTAACACTGCCAGCCAGCCAGCCAGCCGCTGAATAATGCCAGTGTTTAGTCAGTTCCAACCATGCAATGCATTTCACTTTAAAGGGATAGTTCAACATTTTGGCAAATTGGCCCATTGCCATAATCTCTATAGTCATAGCAGTGGGTTCGTACCTTTAATTGTCGGTGCAAGCTATTTTTAGAACGGCGGAGCAGAGCCGTGAGCTGCTCAGAGCTACGCTACGGAGGCTAATGGGATTTCTTGGTTTCCCTCATCAAACTCATCAAATACACAATCCAACAACTCCAAAACGCTCTGGTGGACAAGTTGTGACTTGCACATTCACCACACTATGAGATAATAATGGAACGTTACGAGACAGAGTTGTTTTCGAGGTAAATACAGCGACTGCTTGCTGAAAAACTGCCCCTGAAGGCAACGCACATCAGCAGTTTTGCATGAATTACCTCTAAAGCGGCTCCATCACGTAACGTTCTGTTATTTTCTCATAACGTGGTGAATGTGCAGGTCACAACTTGTCCACCAGAGCGTTTTGGAGTTGTTGGATTGTGTATTTGATGAGTTTGATGAGGGAATCCAAGAAATCCCATGAGCCTCCGTAGCGTAGCTCTGAGCAGCTCGCTGCTCGGCTCGGTGGTTCTAAAAATAGCTTGCACCAACAAATAAAGGTAACGAACCTACTACTATGACTATAGCGATTATGGCAATGGGCCAATTTGCCAAAATGTTGAACCATCCCTTTAATAGATTGCGTTAGTCAGGAGAACTTTAAATGTCTTCTAATTATTGTACAGCATATCTATCCTTGAGTTTCACAGAATAACTGTGGATCAAAAATCATCCCAAATGTTATTCAGACCTCACATATCAAATCCAGATTCTCCTCCTTTCAGTACAAATGTCATCTATCCCCGAGCACATGCCAGCAGACTTACATGGATTATCAAAGTGGAACAGTCGGTATTAAATCCTGTGCCAAGCCATTTTTTTTAAAAAAAGTTGTGAGTGTGCTCCAAGATCCCACACTCTTGATGGTGTTTAATTAACTTTTTTCCAGCACAACGGTTCTGGGAACAAAACTGTTATAGAACTTTAACTTCCATTGCCAGCATTTTTTCCCTTAACACTACAAGTTACTTTATATCAGACTTGGGAAGTTGCTGCTTTCGCAAAAGCTGCAACAGTCAGTTTACACTTTCTTGGCACAGGAGATTATTCTAGCTGTTTCTTCTTGTTTAAGGTTAGTTTACTTTTTGATGTTTTCCATCAATATTTTAATATTGTGGGAAATGTTCTTATTAAGGTTGCATGAGACACTCAATATTGATGTCATCCCTGTGTTTGACACCAAAGTAGCTTGGTGATCTTATTAGCTTAGCTTAACATAATAAGTCTTAAAGCAGCTGGAAGCTATGTCGAAGGAACGTCTCTAAATATTCATAAGTGCTACATTTCTATGGCTGAAGTAAAGCAAATCTCCTAATACCTTTGCTATTCCCAGGTATATAGAAATATAATTTCGGAATCACATACCTTAATATGAATAATATAATAACACACAAAATAGATAGAAGTAGTGACCATATAATATACAGTAGAATAGAATAGAGTCGATTGGCCTCAAGGGGAAATCGATTGTATTCTATTCTGTTCTATTCTATTTGTATCTATTTTGCGTGTTGTTATATTATTCATTTTAAGGCATGTGATTCAGAAATTATGTTGTTTCAAACTTTATTGCTACAGTGAGATACATTTGTACAATTGTGTATAGCCTGCAATGGTTAATATTGGAAATCTTGTAATGTCCATGATTTGAATGTGGGTATGCAACAATGGGACTATGATAGGTCATGTGACCAAAAGACATTTGAACATACCTGAGAGTACCGGAGGCGACACTACACATTCGCCACAAATAAATCACAGTAGAGTCCTAACAGTGTGCGATGGTTGCTTATTAGTCATCTTACACTATATTTCTATGTATTTATAGAATAAATTGAATGGATATATGATGAAGTGAGACAAAACCAACAATATTTGTGTAATAGGCAGGGATCGTAATCAACAGCTATCTTGTAGCCAAGTTAGCATTAGCATGGTAGCGTTAGCTAAAGAAGAACATGGAAAATATTTGGAGAAGCTCAAAGACGTATCTGTGTTTATTTATATTTTATTTTTGTTAGGTTTGATGGATGCAAGTTGCTTTACACTAAGCCATGCTATAGGCTAAAGCTGTCAAGCAGATATCTTATACACCACACAGACATGAAAAACGGTAACTTCAGGTGTGTTTGAGGCGGCGCTCACAGAGCTGGTGACTTACTTCACCGTGGGGAGCAATGAATCTCTGCCGACTGCTGAACTGTGAATATATTTGCTGCCAGTCTGTGATATGCACTTTGAGTGTGTGAATTTATGTCTGTATGTGGGGGAGAATGAGGGAGACTTCCCAGGGTATTCAGGGATCTATATATGCATTACTGTATCTGTGTGCACAGAATACACCATGTGTCTTCCAGAGTCAATAGGACTTAATTAAATATGTATCACACAGACACAGCCTTTGATGTTTCACAGCAATAATGTCTTCTGTTTCATTGCTCAGCTGAGCTGTTAGCAAGGCCCAGTAATGTTTCTCCTTTGTGTCCCTGGAGAGTCGGTGCAAACTACAATGAAACCTGTTGCTCTTAATAGCAATGAGCGAAGAATAATTGTGAGGATTCATGAGTCTGCGTGCGTTCCATGGGAAGTCATCCCATATGCATGTAAGCATGCGGTGGTACTGCGGGAGGGCTCAGAAGTACGATATTTAAAAAAAAAAAAAACATTTCTCTGTTGGTTAGTGATTACGTTTCAACTTTCATCTTCTAAAAAGAGAGTAAATCGAATGCTTAATTTGGTTTGTGCTCATTAGGAACTGAACCCAAATGGGACCTCTGGCTAATTTGGGAAACGTAAAGCTGCCAGCATCAGCCATTACATAACACCTACATTGATTTGGTATTACAGCCTTGAAGTCATAACAGTCTTTGACTGTGAGAAATATAGCAATATTGAAATGGATTGAAAAGGGAGCTGAGAGTGAAGTCCACAAGGAGAAGGTACAGGGTCCGATTGCAGCTACTTGCTCCAGACTTCACACATTCTCAATAGAAAACCAATAGCCCTCCCAATTGAACATATCGTCTTACTTATTGATTGTATTGTTCACAATTAGTGAGGTCAACTCAGGTCTATTTATAAAGCCCTTTGACTCAGAAGCATGTCCCAGTCAACAGGCACACAAACACAAGCCTCCCTAGATTTAGCTAATCAGCAACCATTCACACTAACTCATTAGTATAACAAGATACCATTAGAGCAACATTGTCTAACATGTATTAAGTTTCATTTGTGTTTCAAATTAGAGGGAAAAGAAAAGTGCAATTCATTGTGAAACGCTTGGATTAAGTGAGTATAACAAACTGCTTCAGAATGAAATTGTTTTATAAATCCAACACAGAACTGATGTAATCAGACTCATTCAAGCCTAGTTAGAACACTGTATGTATATTCATGAGTATAACACACATCCAACAACAGATCACAGCAGTGAAGACGGAGAGTTTAGATGATGTTCACCACAGAGCAGCTCATACTGCAGCACTGCAGTGATGTAGCACTAACAAACTAAAACCAAAAAAAGAAAGTGAACATGTGGCAGCACTTAAAATCCAAAGGATCATAATCTGACAAGTGCAGATGTGCCACTGTTCGCTCCTCTGTTAAATGAGCTTGTTCTTGTACCCGTATCATCTTGGATTCTAGTCTAGTATGAGTAATGTGGACTTCAATCCAGAAAATTACTTGGCAACTATTTAGGTATTTGATTTCATAATTTAAAAAGTCCACGTGTTCAGCATTTAGTGACTTAGTAAAGTGAATATCTTTGTAGAAAACAAGCTATTGTGGACACAAACTCGAAAACTGTGGTGAGAATTTTTCATTATCTCTTGGCATTTTATAGAAAAAAAGGTTCCTGCTGTGTCTCAGTAACCTTCAGTCAGCACGCTCACATGTAGTACACTGTGGACACCGTGTCCTCACTGGCACGGTGCATGTATTGTAACAGGGCAGTGTTGTCCCAAATCAACAATGTCATTGTGCGGTCACCGTAAATGATGATGACAACACGTGTCTGTGATTGGCACCTGCCAAAACATCTACAGGTTGCTTCTGTCAGTTTAAAGGTGATATTCAATTCCCTGTGGCATGTGACTTAAACACTGATCCATCATCAGCTCAGCATCGGTTTAGTCTGAGGCTTAACTAAACCTGAACATATAAACCAGGTTTATGTAACAACATTTTGTGAGAAATAAGTCTGATTTTCTCAAGTTATCCTGGTTGAACTCATAATTATGGTTCAGGAAACACCCTCTCTGCTGGCCTTCAAGCAGGAGTACGCTTCCCTTATTTTCATTTAGAGGAGCAGTCTCAGTCAGTGTCTTTTTGATCCTCCAGTGAAATGGAGCCCTTTCCATTTCTCTTTCCTCCCCGGCGCTCTCATCTTCTCTCTGCGTCGTCTTTGGTCACGGTGTTCGGGACAGCTCGCCACCACATCCATATGAATTCCTGACTTCCTCTTTGAAGGGAGAAACCACAAACGTGGTAACACAGACCATCACTCAGAGCTGTAATCGCTGCTCCAATTTCACCTGAGAACATCATGGACTTGCATAGAGAGAGAAAATTTCCCCTCCGTCTCTTGTCTGCTCACCTCACATGTCTCTCTCCTCATGTCTCCGTCCATGTGACCGCGTCTGATTCTCACCCGTTCTTGTGTTTTGTATGCGCACATACATGTTTGTGTGTGAGCGTTTTGTCACAGGGTTTCCCTGATGACCTTGTACACTGCAGCAGGGGGGTGATTAAGGATCAGGGCCAAAGACCATTTCCTTTTCCATGGGAAGATGAATGACCCTGTTTGGAAGTGGCTGCCTATGGCCTCGGGGCAATTAGAGTTTGCTGTGAGCCAGCAACCCTCGCTGTTCTGTGTGCAAAGGCAGGTCCTTGAGAGAAAGAGAAATACTGGCACCTAACCCATTCTGCTGAAACCAACACCACGGTGATAGTGAACAAATTAAATGCATTTTCTTTTTCTTTTTTCCCCCTCCTTTCCAGCTGTTTGCCTCCTGCTCTCCTCACCCACCTCTCCCGCCCCTTTTCAATTTCTCCATAAACCTGGAAAGAAAAAAAAAAGTGCTGACTACAGGAGGCCACTAGGAAAGGCCCACCGAGGGTACTCATTCGCAATATCAATATTTGATCTTGGAAATCATTTAGCATGTGGCTCACAGGGTCCTACATGTTGATTCTGCTGCTCATTTCGCTGTAATTTATCCACCGCATTGACAGAGAAGGTTAACAGCAGGACTTTCTGTGCTGCTTGTGTTCTCCCGCGTCTTTCAATAATATGGTTACTAATGAAGATTAAACATCGAGATCAAATGTTTTATTAGTCTCACCTCTGTGTGTTATTTTTAACACGAATCTCTGCTTCCATTTCCCTCCCCTACCTTTTCATCCTCGCTATGTTTTTCCCTGATAAAGCATCTTATCTGTCACAGAGCAGGGAGCATGAGCAAAAAGAGTTGTGGCAGCCTATTGATAGGGATATGGCCCAGCGCCATTGATTCCCCTTGTAATACAAGCCTCTCCCTTGTCGGCCTGTCAAAGCCCAGATCAGACATGATAACGCGCACATCAGACAGCCGTCAATAGAAAGGCGAAGCTTCCGCCATGGAGATGACTATCTTATTTTGGTGCGAGGGCTGCTGGAGTGGAGGAATGGGAACTAGCGAGATAGCGAGGAAGGAGAGGATGAGAGTGGGAGTCGGTCCGACCTCTGATTCCTGTCACTTTTTGGGGGCGATTTCTCAACCTGAGAAATAGTCTGCAGTCTGTATCCGCCGTCTAACGTGTGTGACATATTTCCAAGGTGACCAAGAGGCACCTTGGGCAAAAAAAAAAAAGAACTTGCTTTGAATTGTGTGTCTTTGATTTGCCCTTGCCTCTGCGTCGTCACTTTGATCTCCGAACATGCAACCATATTGGATATCCATGGCAACTGACTGCCAGGATAAGGCGCTTGAGGAAAATTGATTTGTTTGGGGTTTATTCCCATCAGTGCTAAAAAAAAAAAATAAAAAAAAAAAATCAGCTTTAGCCATTGGGCACTTTGGCATTGTAAATAAACCAAATTGGGTTTGATAGCAGAGCTGTAATGTGGATCTATAATGTTGTGTCTCTTCTTTTATTCTCCAAAGCCTTTGTTTCTCCGTATCCTTCAGCCTCCGGCCACCAAAACATGTGAAGGTCATTAGTTATGATAAGACCACGGTTTGTTCAGGAGCAACCTCCGTGTGCCCTCGCTGATATTATGACTCAGTACTGTACTTAAGCATGTGATATACCCCCCCCCCTCCCCCCTCCCCGCCCCCCTCCTCACTTCACCTCTGGAAGACACAGCACTGTTCACGCTCATATTTCATGTCGTGTTTGTAACCCAGAGGCCGTGGCTGTGTTTTAGCCTTTACACTGCTTTTACTGACCCAGGGGAAAACTATAGACAGTGGTCGAGTACATTATGTCTTTCTTTCCCCCGCCGAGCACAAGCTGTTGCTTTGATGTGACCGATCAAATCACCGTCATGCTCAGCAGAATATTCAACTGCAGCCAGAGCCGCAGATGCAGCAGCTGCTCTTGTTATCGTCCATGTATTTGAAGAGTTTCTGTACAAGTCGAAGCACTGGCTTTCATATTCCTTAGACAATGGTCGTCAGCACATTATTAAATTATGGCCTGTTTTAAGACACTGTCAAAATGTCTCGTTAGTTGTTTAAATTAAAACAATTCTAGAAAACGTACATGACATATTACAAAACTGACAGACTGTAGTGTTGATTACAAGGCTGTTTATTATTTATACAATGATGTGCATCCTACAGTACAATGTCTTTTTTTAAAAGTCTGCAGTAGCTTCTGTGCAACTCTCTGCAAGGACATATGCTGTAATGGCAAGTAGTGATGGTTTAGCACCACAATTTGCTTCAACCCTCCTTCCTGTTTAATGTTAATTTTTGTTGCAAAGGCAATTACTAATGAGAGCTCGACAGCTGCAGCTGCAGCTGTGACAGTGGTTTGGGGTTGAGGAGTTGCATCATCTTGTACTGCCATGGAAGATTGTGGATGTTTGGATCGTGGTTTTGGTCTCAGTTTGTTAGTTAGACTATTAAAAAAACTATTTAAAACAAAATATCCCTTTTCCTCTGTTGTCTCGCCCCCTGTTTGAGTCAGGTGGACTGCCCTGTGCAGGAAAAAGTGTGGCTCTGCTGTATTGAATAGTGGATTTGATTTCACGGTGGAAAAAATCTGTCAGACATCAGTTGCATTCATCTGCTTGACACAGCAGAGTGCTGCAGCCTGCACTCCTACTGCTGCTGCTGCTGCTGCTACTAACAGATTTATACACAGACTGTGCCCAGTAAGGAATATATGTTTGACAAAGATAAAGCTTATCTCGCATATCAGATCTTTGATGTATTGGGATCACATAGGAAGGTCCAGAGAAGACTGGAGGAACAATTACCGTGACTAAAAACCATGTGAATCTATAGCTGGGCAGATGAGTGTTGTTTTAAATGTCTTAAGCTCGAGTTCCTTTTTTATTATAGGTCAGCTCTAGGTTCTATACTAATACTATGAGAGTATTAAAGCCTCAGTCCACAGAGAAATGTGGTATGTATTCAGAAACTGAGCCGTAAACCAGTCGTCAAGACCTCTGTAACATTGTGATGTCATTTTGTTGTGATGTCACAACAAAACACTCACCACTCTCAGCCCCCGGCTACATGGACCCATCACACAAACACTGCAGGTTTTGTGTTCTTGGAGAGTTTATCTGAATTCTGACACATCTTTATTTAATCTCTGAGGATACAGCCAATCAAATGAGAGTATCAGACCCTCTCAGTTCTGATTGGCTGACAGTGACCTGTTACTAGAGCTCCAGAAATAAGCCTGAGAGAAAAAAAAAAAACTACACTGCGATGGTTTTTGATTCGCAAAAACCACACATACTGTATATCTTCCTATGGACATCAAAGCTTCAAATATACTGGAAAAGTGTAAAACATGAGACCTTGAGGACAGACTTGAAAAATACGACCACATCCTTTACAAATGAAACAAAGCCCACGCACTTTAACTCATATCTGACATTTATTGGCAAACCCTTTCTTTCTACACCGCTCCACCAGTCTGCAAGTTGTAGTCAAATTCCTTTGCATAATAAATTTTAAATCTCCTCTGGACTGGCGTCGCCCCCCCTCTCTCTCCTGTGGTGAAAAAGTTTTTTGTTTTTTTAATATGTGTTGTTTGCTAAGCGTCAAGTTTATTGTTAATCAATCTTGCAGCCTCTTTGTTGACTCTGAGGTCAGGCCTGACTGGTGATGTAGCATACACTCCATTCACTCACTCAGGTAATTGCAGCTTTGCCTGTTAATGGTCTCTGCATTGCTGCTGGCTGCTTCACAGTAGTCCGTCCAAGACTTTTCTGATTAAGCACCAGAGCGGCTTTGTCGAGGCCCGAGACCGCCCAGCGTCCGCCCGCGCGTTCCCCATTTTGCTCGTGTCAATGCCGTCAGCTGTGAAACTAAAAGCTGTGTATTTTTGAGAGTTGTCTCCCAAGGAGGCTGTCTATCTCTATCGATCGCCCGTGTGATCCTTTTAGTTGATGTGCTGAAGTGGTCAGAGGTAAATGCTGTTTTAATGAAGTCTGGCTATTGATCCGACTCTGGTGTTTGTTTGTGTTGTTAGGAATTTGAGTATCTCTGAAAAGCAGGGTAATCAGGATAATCAGGCATGATGCACATAGCCTGTGAGTTTTTATGTCCTCAAATCATCCTGTATGATACGCATTCTTCACACACAGGAAGTGGAAGGCATATGCGCAGATATTATAGCTTCCCACACACCCTCCCTGTAAATCCCACCACCCAGCCTCTCTTCAAATGACGATGAGAATGTTTGTTGAGAATAATTACACCAAAAAAGAAATCACTTTGCTGCCAAAATATATCCCACTCTATGTTATGGAGATTTAGACAGAGAATTGGATTTCCCCAGCTGTGAAATCAGTTTTTGTAGTCCCGCTGGCCAACCGCATCATTATGCTTTACCCCGCTGTAGGCTCCCATCATTGCACAAATGCAGCCTATGCCTTTTCCGCTCCATGAGCTCCCTTTGCATTTACAGCATCTAGCCTCATGCCATATGTTATTATCGACGTCTCTGGTCAACTGAGAGAAGACTGTGAGCTCCGTGTGTCACTTCATTGGCTCTGCATTAGCCCAAATGCGGAAAAATGGCACCCTAAGCCCCTCGTGAGAAGCACTTCAATCTGAACCATTGTGACGGGCTGAGGGAAGGGGGAGGAGGGTAGATCATGTGTTTATGAAAAAGTGAATCAGGCGCACATCTAGTGAATCTACAAATGTCATACATCACACTTCAAAAGCCCTCTTCACTTTCTGTGAGTGGAATCAAAGTTGCCTAGATGAGAGGGTCTCTTACTACGAGTCTGTAGATGATTTTCAATGAATTGAAAAGTGAATACATTGGAGTATGTCCTTCTACCATTTAAATGCAACCTTTACAATGCATGAGCTGAGGCGGCGACTCCTCTGCTTCAGTGTGGATAGGCCTGAAGATGAAGTGCTTAATGATTTTCTCCTTGCAGGAGTTCTGCAGTGCTGTGCAGGGCTTTGGCCTCTGCTCGCAGACGAGTCAAGAGAGCACAGAGATTATAAGCATTTGTGATGAGGCTTACCTCCGGGGGCTAAAAAGCCACGATATTTGACAGTCAATTGCATTGATTAACCAGACTTTGACCCATTTGCAGCACCGTCAGTCTTTCATTAAACTGTTGCAGAAGCTTTGCTCAGATATGAAAATGTGGGGGGGACATTTAAAACACCAGAGCGGCTGCAAATGATACACCTCCCACTAAACCTGAGTCACTGACATCCTAAAGTCAAAATAATGAAAAGCTCCTAATCGCGGCCCAACAGTATCCACTTTTATATGATTAATATAAAATAGGGAGCATGCATTTTAAAATGAGTTCCAAAATGCATGTAAATTTAGGTCAGTAAGTTAACATTCTCACATAAAACAATGTACTATATAAATAAATAAAAAATGATTTGCAACATTAAATGCAGAAAAGACAAAGAAATAGTAGACAATGAAAAGCACCATAATACAATGGGCTATTTGAATCCACTTGATGAGGCTGCGGGGGCACGTCTGACAGAAAAACCTCAGGAACCACGGCCATAATAAACCTTCTCATCCTTTATTAGATAGAATATAAAACCTTCCTGGCTGCTTCCAGCTGACAACCGGCCAGTGCCCTGGCATAGTTAAAGCAAAATGTTAGGTTGTGCCTGTCATAAAAATCCCTCTGTGCTTATATGTCATCAGTTACTGCATTGACACCCCTAAGCATCTGGAAATGTGCAATGACTGACGCTCTGATTACTGTGCTTGTCTGAAGGTTTTCACCTCGAAGGGAATATTTATGAAATAATTGAAAACTACTTTGACCTGAAGAGAATCTCATCTCATCTACAACTTAAACATGTCTCATTACAGAATTTAATAGTCCATGCAGTTGATTTTCTCGATACATAAGACATGAATGACATCATATATTTATTGTAGTGCTTTTAAGCTGGTAGAAGAAGATGCCTTTTAATATTTCTTCATGCTCAGTGCAGCCTGTACTGCAGTATTTTTTTTTCTTTTTTTAAGGGAAACCAGGTTGCACAGGTAATCAGAGAGAGTGCTGGTCTGCGCTGCGTGATATTGAATGTATGGATTTAGTGTGTAGAGCTGCTGCATCTGAGGCTGTGAGGATATTTGCTCAGTGCTGAGATGCTGTCGGCCTCAGCTGCAGAGAAATTCAGCGTGAATGGGACAAGAGACAGGCAGTGTTTTCAGTTGATCCTTGGTTCTGGTGTGATGGTCTCAGGCTGGAATTGCTGGAACAGACTTTGAAGTGGCTGGAGGTTTTCATCTCTCTCTCTCTCTCTCTCTTCCTCTCTTCTTCTGTGTCCCTGCCTCCCACATCTGCTGCTATCATAATAACAAGCAATAACCCTCTTTCAACAATAACCAAGACTTCTTTTACGCCCATAATGTGGCTTCAATAAATAATGTCATGTTTACCAAGGGGCCATATTTTACAGCAATTTAGTTCACAGCTCTCCCCTCTCGCTTCGGGTTTTTTTTTTTCTTTCTTTTTTTGCCTCCTCACTCTGGAGTACAGTACATTATGTGGCGCATTATGCACACGAGTGCCAGCACGCATTAACACATTATCAAATGTTCGGCTACAGACAATAGCAACGGGCCATCGTGCATAATCACGGGACGCATTAGGAATACGCTCGGAAAAAAATCAACTGTCTGGCTGTGAGGGGGCCGGTCGACGAGCATGTTGAACATCAGTGTGTGTGTGTGTGGTAGAGGTGGACAGCTTTTCTCCAGGCCCCGGTGAAAGCTGCAGCAGCAGCAGCAGCACGAGCATGGGGGCGCGTTTCATTAGTCTGTCAAACTCAATGATATTTAGAGCTGCACACCCTCGGCCAGGACTGGAAAACTCAATCAGCGCTCTGATTTCATAACCCTGCTTGGTGACAGGGCTTATTTTATCGCCCCGCTGATTCATTCTAATAAACGCCGGCTGCCCAACGCACCACAGCTGAAATACAACCAGCACTACCACCCCCCCCCCCTTCCCTTCTCTGTCCTCCATGGGTCGACCCGAAAAACAGGAGGGGAGGGTAAGAGGATAAATCAGAATTGTGGGAACTGGCGGGTGGAGATAATCCATCGCTGGTCCGGCTGTAGCTATAGCACACACATACACCCTTTAGCACAAATCAGGAGCTGGGACTGTGTTGATCTGCGAGGGCTTGGTGGGGCCATTGATTGTGGACGACGGAGGAGGAGAGAGGCGATAAATAATGGGAGGCAGACTGCGGAGGGTGAAGGAAAACAATTATCTGCGGAGGTGGAAAGCACATAAAGTGAAGAATGATAAACACTGTGAAATATGATTGACTCCAAGTGATATATGGAAGCTGAAGGACAGGCGGAGAGGTCTGTGTGTGCAGAGATATCCTTGAATGGAAATGTCTGTGTGCAAGCTGAGGAGGCTCTGTACTGCCCCGGGCCTAACCACGTTTCCCTGTATGTGTTTGTGTGTGTTTCTGTGTGTCTTTCTCCGCAGACGACAGATGACATTGTTTCGTCGGCAGAGTGCTCCAGCGACGACGAGGACCTGGAAGAGTGCGACTCCGGACATGCAGGTGGGATGGGTGTGTCGAGTTGTGCTTGCTCTCAACCTGGTCTATTTCTCCTTATCTTTCTTTGATTTGCTACCGAGGAGCCTCTCCTCTTAGCATCATGTCCCATGGGAGCTTCAAGTGTAACTTCAAAAAAAAAAAGCCCTCGGAAAAGTAGCCACAGTGAGTAACACACACTAGTGTGAAGGGTTTCTCAGTGTACATCTAAAAAGTTCAAAGAATCTCTCTGGAGATGGATGAAAGAAGTAAGAATTAAGTTTTTCTCTATCCTTAGCATGCTCTCTGCAGGAAGTATCCGACTTCACCTGTAAATACGTAAACGCACACGTCACATATTCAGCCACTGTAGTTAAAGCTCATACCTTTCACCTCGAAAACAAGTTACACTTAGCTATGGGGCCACTGGTTGCAGACATGACGAAGCGTTGATACTAATTTTGTTCTCTCAGCATTCGGTCGAGAGCAAAACTTTACTCCACAAAGTACGAAATTAGTATCAAGCCCCATGTCGCCCGCACTGATGCTTCAAAATGTATCTGTCCTGTACATGGTTGATTTCCTCTTGCTGTGCGTGTGTGTGCGTCTCTCTTGACAGAGGATACATTTTGAGATTCTTTCGAGAACAAAGATGCTTTCAGCATAGATACTGTGATATGTAGCAGACTAACTGCAACAGAGCCTCTTCCTCCCTTCTCCTTCTTCTCTTGTTTGTACCTCTGTTTCCTTCGTCGGAGGCTTGCCTTACCTGAAACATTCTAATAGAGAACAGATATCCTCGAATTTCTGTGCGCATCGTCTCTCTTCCCTCCTCCCTTTACACATACACACACACACACACACACACACATTGACAAACACACACACTCACATATCACTTTGTGATTAGATCAAAGTGATGAGACATTCACTCAGTGGAAGTTTGAAAATAAGAACAGAGCTGGGAATAAAACTGCAGATTTAAAAGGAGTGGTTATTTTTTGAGGCAACTTGGGTTTGGATGACTTTTGAACAAGCGGCTGTAAATCGCACGTATGCCCGGGAGCAGTTGGCACAAGTCCTAATACTATGGAGTAAAGCAGGAGAGCGTAAGCTTTGCTGAAACCGGCTCAGTATGTGAGAAGCGTCTCCCCCTCGGCGCCCTGGAAATCATTACCGGCTCAGGCTATTTGATTGCTTCACTGTCCTTCAAAACGCCATCATACAGACTAATTGATGCTGTGTTATTCTGGCTAAATAGGGCTCAGTGTAGCACCAAGCATATGTCCACTTTTCACAGCTAATAATAAGCCTAAGTTGGAACAACGCATTGCCCTTTCACTTATGCACGATCCCAGAACATAACAGATAATCGAGCGTTTATTTATTTCTCTCGGAAATGAGGTCTTTCCGTGTAATTTAGCAGATATTCTTCTAGTCATTTTACCATTTTCCTCCAATCTGTGAAAGGAACTCGTTTACTTTGAAGCCTTATCAGACTGTAATAGCGTTTGTTTCCTTGAAATTATGACCACATTTAGGTCCTCGTGCTTATGGCTTTTTGATGTGAAGAGAAAGCCATTTTCTCCGTGCCTTCATGCAGCATTTCGGTGCTTTATCTAGAAGCACGAGTTGCTTTCTTAAATCAGAGATTATTGAAATTGAATGGGCAAATTTTTTACGGCTCATGTGCTTCGTTTTATGTGTCCCGACTGTTAAAAACCCAAGTATTCTCAAAAAAAGTGGAAGTGGTAGTGTAAGAAGTTTCTACTCAGAGAACATGGTACCCTCCCCTCATATAGTGGCAACATATGTAGTCATACACACTCATACATACTGTACATTTCACCATGTTGACACAGAAATTCATATCCTCATTCCTTGCCCCGCTTCCAGTCGTATGAACAGTTGCATGACATGATGTTGATTTCTTTTCCGTTGCATTTTGTTTGTTATTTTTTTCTCCTGTGATGCACATATGAACATCTCTTTTCTGTATCGATTTGGACCCAGCTGCTGGGTTGCTTCAGATTTGAGCTTTTTATTTTTATTTTTCTTTTCTTTTCTTTTCTGTTTGGTTTGGTTTTTTTTGTGTTAACTTTGGGGCCGGGGCGGGTTGAGTGGGGGTGATTTGATTTTCTTGTTTTGTCGTGGTTGTTTTTTATTTTATTTCTTTGGTGTCCTCCTCATCATCCGTCGTCCATCCTCCAAGCAAGGATAGAGCCGCTCCTCCCGTTTTTGCCTCATCTTGTGCCGCATGAACTTTTGGTGGTTGGAAAATTTTCAAAGTTCTCCTCCTCATCAAGTTTTGTGTTTTATTTTTTTATTTTTTATTTTTTGTGCCATATGGCTTCTAAAGAAACATCCTCCCCCCATTTTCGATACAACATAGGGAAATGAACGGCAACAAAATCTTTTCTTGCCATCATCCTTTTTTTGGCCTTGTGCAGGCAACCCCATTCTGTCTCAAGAAAGTTGTGTGTGAAAGAATGACTCCCTGTCTACCCTCCCGAGCGTTAACCCCCCCACCCCGACCCCCCCGACCCCCCTCCATCCCGACTCACCCACCTTTTTTCTTTTAGCCTTTCTGCATATACATGTCTGTTTGAATGCAGATGGCATAAAAAGACTTTTATTGCCACAAAGTATATCTGTTTTTCTATTCTATCTGTTGCTCCAAGTAGAAGGCATTTGTGGCATGCACACTGTACTGGACTGTACCGCAGCTCTCTAGACTAACTGATAATCCTCTCCCCCCCACCCCCCTGCTTCTGCATGGATATGATTGGCATCCATTTTGTGTGCTGCTTCTTCTCCACCCATAAGTCTCAGGCTAACCCCCAGCTGGCTTCTATACTACATGTCAGTGTGTGTGTGTGTGTGTGTATGTCCGGGGCTACAGCGGTGGGCCTGCACCGCCGCTGTTCCCCGCCGCAGCTCCTCCCTCAAGAGGCGTCTTGTGTTTGTGCTTGTGCCTGCTTGTCTCTGTCTGTGTCTGCCAAACAGCCTGTCTTGTCTGCTGTACGTGGTCGTCTCGTGGTTGTGTTGTCTGTGTGTTTATTAAAAGTGTTAAACCTTACCTTTTACCCCCCTGATCCCATGTGAGTTCCACAAGAGAGCAAAGAAAGAGTGTGCAGTGATTTGACCCTCCTCTGAATAACCAATAGTTAAATGCGGAGATGCACTAGCTCGTAAAAACAGAGTACCTGATGAAACAGAAGAGATGCTCAGTTTAGAGAACAGCAAATACCAAGTCAATTTCTGATTTAATTTCACAGCGATTAACACTGCCGCAGCTTGTCATTACCATGTAATCAGAGCAATTTTGTGATTAATATGTAATTATATTGTAGTAATTGATGCAAATGATTTTCACAAATCCACAAGTACAAGTCAGAATGTTTGATTTGTACATACAGTACCTAGGACGCGCTAAAATCCTATAAGACATCAACACTTAGAGCCCATGAAAATAATTAGTTTTTAATAAAAAAAAACTTTATTAGGATAAAATGCACACAGATGCAGAATGCAAGATCGTTGTCGTAGCAGATCTAACCAGGACAAGCAGAGCAGTTACTAATGACATTAATGTTGGTTTTGTCCCATTTACTCTTGTGGTGCCCGGAAACTGTGGCAGAGACAGCGTGTACAATCCCTTGGATATAAAAGACATCATTATTATTACACCTGAGTTATTTCCCACTGCAGCGGTTCAATATGTCTGCCTTGAGAAAGGTACATTGCAGGAATTCCACTGCAAACTAAAGAGTACACAGTATGAAATGAAAATGTGCCATACAAAGCCTAAATGTCATCATATTCAGTCTAGGTCTCTAGGTAAAATTATCCATAAGAACAATTTCTACCCTGCATCCTCTGTGTCTGGGGTTTAAGTTTAGTTATAACTGAAGCTGCTATTTAGAGCATCTGTCTGATGTTTTTATTTTAACAATCAATCAAGTGACAGCGTTTCAGAGGAAAGCTGTTGCTAATGGTGACAGACCAAAGAGAATTATCCTCCTACTCTGCAGTCCAGCGTTTGGCTCTTTTTATCACAGCCTCGTCTCCAGGTGCAGATGTTCTCAGGTAAACCCGGTTTGGTGGAGACCAGAGTAGAGCTAAAAGGAGATGTTCCATAAGATGTAGGTAGCAGCGAAGACATCAGCGACGGTGTGAGATGATAATACGTCAGTGTTATGTTTACAGCTTGTTTTGCTGCCCTCAAGTGGCCAGAAAATAAGGAAGATTGTTGTCACTGAAGGAGGGAACGTTGGCTGTTGGTAGGAGAAGTTTGGTTTATAGGTGTCTGATTGGTCCAACACCCTTACTTTTTCCTATGCCGTTAAAACATCAGACTACTTCTTGCGTTACAGCTTAGCATAAATGCACAGGTAGGTTGCTGCAAGAGAAGACAGCCTTCCTCCTACAGATCTCTGAACTGTTGCACTATTCGTGGCACTCAAACAGATTGTAAAACGATTGTGTATTTAATAATAGGGCCATAAATGGTCCTGCATGCGCCATTACCCTGTCGCTCTTTGATGAAGTGGAACACAGATCAAACAGACGTAACATATTTATAGGTGTCTCTTCATCTCATTGGCCTCGGATGTGTAAGGTTGAGGGTCAGAGGATGTTAACGCCGTGCTGTTTTCTTCATCGCTGTGCACGAAGAGCCACGCGCGGAATGAAGTACGATGGGAATGGATCACCGAGTTTACTTGTGGCTTCCGTCGAGCCCCACCGGGGGCCGGCTGTCACTTCAACACAGGCCTCAGATCAGTTTAAAGGTTATTCAGCTGACACATGTCTGCCGAATGCAGAGGTGCGGCCTAATGGCTGTACAGCAAATCGACCGGCTGACAGGGGCGAGTCGCCACGCCTGCTGGAGATGCCAATTTAATACGCCAGGGTGCTCCCGGTCGCATGATGATGTATTAAGAGCTATCTGCCATGCGTCATGGCGTCAGGAGAAGAGGACTCTTCCTCCAGTTTTAAATGGAGCATCCTTTAAAGGGATAGTTCACCCAAAATTCAAATTTCACTCATTATCTACTCACCCTCATGTCAACTAAGAGCTGTGAGAATTTTCAGAGTCCTCCGTTCCTTCTCTGAGTTACAGGGGGGGTCCACGCAGCAGTATTTGTCCATATAATGGTTGTGAATGGATACCAACTTTCTTCGTCCAAAAAGACACACCAAAAAACATCCAAATACCTCCATAGTGCTCGTCTGTAATGTCCCTCTTGTATTGAAGGCCCGACATGAGAAATTGTTCCGAAAAAAATTAAATAAGTCTATATTTTAAGCTTGTTTGTAGCGGAAGCTCCCAGTGTCTCGGTTCACCGCTCTTCCTGTGTCAGTGCAAATCTCGCATGATTTGCACTGACCAGCGGAACAATTTCTCATGTCGGGGCTTCAATACAAGAGGGACATTACAGACGAGCACTATGGAGGTATTTGGATGTTTTTTGGTGTGTCTTTTTGGACGGAGAAAGTTGGTATCCATTGACAACCATTATATGGACAAATACTGTTGTGCAGACCCCCCCCGTAACTCAGAGAAGGAACGGAGGACTCTGAAAATTCTCACAGCTCTTAGTCGACATGAGGGTGAGTAGATAATGAGTGAAATTTGAATTTTGGGTGAACTATCCCTTTAACTTTTTAGGGATGGAAATGATGGAATGAGTGGCATGGGTGTGCACAGGGAAGATAAGATAATTTAACGGCAGAGTGAAGTGTTTGGCTTTTTTTTGTAAGGTGTATGTTTGTAGAGTGTGCAGCCGTGGCACAGCGCACCAGTGTAATCCCCGGCATGTCCCTTTAAGTGTGTCCACGCTGAGAATCTTGTGTGTTGCTGGCGCTCTTAGTAATCAGCTCCCTACCTGTAGTGGTTAGAGGTGAATGAATCTGCTACAGCAAGGTCTCCAGGTACAATACACGCAGCTACAATGGGATTTCAGGGCCCCCAAACCACTGACTCACCCACAATTTGCAGCGTCGAAATCCCATTGCCTCAGTTCATCCGTGGTCGGCGCTGGTGCACCGGCTTTCCGCTTTTATGGTGTACCGTCGTGAAATCCCTGACACACCGTTGGGATTCATCTCCATTCGGAAGCCTCAGCAAATGGTGGATGGACACGGGGATCAGGACCAGGAGAGAGAAGAGAGGGAAAAGAAGACAGGGAGTGAAGAGAAAGTGCCGCTCCGAGATTTCTGCATCCGTATAGCGTCGGAAGCTGCTGAGGTAGTTTAGTCAATCAGCCATTTAGTAGTTACTATATTTACTTTAATTCATCTTCAAAGGCCAGCACAGGCATTCAGCCGATAGTGTCGTTTTTACATAGCTGGATGAAAAAAGGGAATGGCTTTAAAATCCACTTTCTTTCATGCCCTCGTTTTTGTAGATCAGTTTTCCCTATTGAAGCAAAGGCTAGTCAGTAGGCACAAAGAAACGTTTATTAATCTCACGTCCTGACTCCCTTTTGCCTCAAAAGAAAGAAAACAGTGTGACTGGCTGCAGGTCTATCAGAGTGGAGAATTATTTGCCAGCGAGGTAGAGTAGAGGCTTAGAACAAAATCCCCATCCATCTTGACGATGGCGGAAAACAAATGCAATCTGGTTAAGCAAACCCATTAGAAAAGCGCCGGTGTTTGTCTGCTCCGGAAACGCAGCAAGATGTGCGACGCTTGTGGAAGAGCTTACATAGGATTAAAGTGTTTACCAAAACATCAAGGTCCTCTGCACTGGCTTTACTGGAGACCCTTAACTGCACCGGTTCCCCTCCCCATCCAAGTGTGTTGTTGATACAGCGCTAAGCTAACAGTCACCAGAAGCTATTAAGCAAGACCGGAGTGAGCGGAGGCAAACAAGGCCAAGACAACAAGGGCAGATTTACCAGTCGGGTAAATAAAGCCTCGGCGAAATCACTTATTCAGCGCCGCTGTTGTTTGATGAACAAGTCAAGGAGTTTGATTCCGTTGTTGGAATATTATCACGGCCGCGCGACGTGAGCATTAGATGTTTGTAAAGGAGGAGATCACGCTCTGTGTTTATACAGAAAAGGAAAAAAAAGGAAAAAAAAGAAAGCCGCTCTGTATCGTGTCAAGTCGTCGCTGCATCCTCTGGGCCACGGTTGGACAGTCAGGGAATTCACATTTAAGATGTCAGTGTTGATAATACGCAGTCAGTGCAGTGTGGCAGATGCCATGTTTCCTCAATAGAGCTTAACTCATAGACTCGGGCTTTTGCTAAACGAATGAGTTTTCTGTAAGCATTCTGCAGAGGAGCAACCTAAAACCTGATATCTGAAGACTAATGCGCCTCTCACATCTCCTTAGACTCAATGGAGGCACAAAATAAAACACGCCGCCCCGTGCCCTCTTGTGGAACTCCTTCCCAAACGCAGTGTTTACCTGTCAAACGAAGGCTGTTGGTTATGCACATAACACAAAGCATCTAAACATTTAATAAGAAGCAGCTCATTAATTACCAGTCCACTCACCCTCTTGATTAATTAGCGTATGCAGTGGGCCTAAATGCCACATAATGCTGGTTATATATCACCCCTGGTGCACCTTCTCCCTCCCATTAACTGCTGATGAATGGTTTCTTTGCCTGAGAGAATATCCTACAGCCCTTTGGTGGCAGTGACCTTTTACTGACCTTTGACCCCCACCCCCACCCCCTCTTAAACCCCTTCCCCTCCCTACCTGACCCCTGGCTTGCTGTATTGTTACTGTATATTACTCTCCCTAAATGCAACTTACTTAAGCATGCATTAACCCAACTTCTTATAGTGGAACTAAAATCCAAAATAAAACCATGTCTGATTTACCTCTCTTTCTCTGACGTACATCCAGATTGCACGCCCTGTCCTGTGTTTTAAAAATACTAACAAGAGAAATGTATTGAAGTAACTAATAATAAAGAGTTTATTATTAGTTAAACGAAGGTGGTGACACTTTGCCTATAAACTGTCCCCCTCTCTTTGTCTGCCTCAGTGTGTGCTTTCTGGTTGTTCATCTTTTATAGTGTGAGAAATTTAATGCCTTACTTTCTTGCTTGCTAATCTGTTTTATTTCTGTCTTCTTGTACATATATGTTAATACACATATATGTTTATCTCTCTTTCTTTTCTGAAAATGTTCAAATTTTACCTTATCTGCTAATTTGCTAAGAATCACTACTGCCAATGTTTTGATGATTTTTTCCCCCCCAATTAGAATAAAACTTCCTCTTTTCTCTATGAATTTAATGCTTTTTATTGAGCAGTACGAGGTCTTTTACAGATTGGGTCTCAAAACACTGTAGCTGTATTGGAGTTTCAAATACATGTCCTCATAGAGAAAAAAGAGAAGCTACCTACAAAGTAGACCCTCACCACTTTATGTGAAAACTGTTCCAAGCTGTTTCTATGCTGATCTCTAATATTCACCTGTTATTTAATAGCTATCTCTGATTGAAATTTGGATTTAAATCAATGAATGAGTCGATTAATTTTTGTGCATGGCAAAGAAGTTGCAGCTTAGGGTTTGTAAAACTGTCAGTGTTGAGAGTGCTGTTCTCTTTTGTAGATGGGCATGTATATGCTCATTGTTTGTATATCCCCATCCCTTCCTTACAGCCAAAAGCTCTAATGCCGCCCGACCGCTTCGTGCCGCCTTTACATGGACATGGCAACTGATGTACACGTTCACCCCCATCTATGTCATTTCCTTCCTAGTATGTTCATAGGTCCCACCCCGTCTCACATTCCCTGCTCCCAAACCCTTTACGTAGAGATTCTAAGATATGTACAGTCATCCATTTGTTCATTACTGATGAACATGTTAAAGTCGAGCAAAAAGAAAAAAAAAAAAGTCATCTAATCAGGCTGTAGATATTTATGAAGATAACTTATCTATCAAAGCAAGAATTATAGATATACAGTTTTCTTTTTTATATAAAACTAAATGAGTATCAAAAGAACAAAAAAAAAAAAAGATATCCTGAACAGAATGGTGAAGATTATTTTTCATGTCATGATGTGTGGATGTATGTGTTGTTGCCTCCCTGTACCATCCTGTCTAAAAAGAGAAATATATACTAATTAATCAGAAATTGTTAAAACAAAACTAACCTAACTTGTCCAAAGGCATTCTTACACAACTTTCTTTTGTAAATTTTTTTTTCTTCCTGCCAAAATCATGCGGGCAATTTGTTGATGTAAGTTGACAAAACTGATGGTATGCTTTCTTCCTTTGAAAACTGTTTTTTGTAGGCTTTTATGATTTTCCGAGCTGACTTTGTTACCTGTTTTTTTACCTGTTTTTTCTACTTACTTCTTACTAATCCCTTTCTTGATAGCTCTATCTGTGGCTTTACTTTGTGAATGTTTTTTTTACGATGTTTGCTCTAACTCTGAACTCTTTTTGCAATGCCTTTAGTTATCGTTTTGGTTTCCTTCGTTTTTTCGTTGTGTTTCTTTTTTCTTTATTGTTCCAAAAGGTTTGCATCTCTTTATAGTGCCCTGTTTGTGAGCCTTTGCAATGTACAAACCGGCCACTTTGGCAAGAGGATAAGCAGCTTCAGTAGACATCTGAATGTTTCAAACTCTTTGTAGTAGTCAAACAAAACAGGTTTGGCCAATAACTTGAAATTAATTTCTTATAAATGAGTGAATGTGGTCATATTTTCTGTCCTCAATTCTAAACACTAATGAATCATACTGTAATTTTCACTCTCCAAAATGAAGAAGTCATTAAGAGTCTTACAGACGGCAAACATTCAGGTGTCATTGAACTGCCTGGTGACTTTGTGCCATTGTGGTAACTGTAGGGGTCAAAAGGCAAGAGGCTAGGGCAAGTAGGGGAGCCTACTAATGCTGAGAGAGAACAGTGCCCTCAGTTCTTTTAGGACAACTTGTGAGCAGTGACAGTTTTGTCTTTCAGATCAGTGTGCGACCCTCTGTTAGACCTAAAGAACCCGTCAGGTTTTTAAGAGGCTCAGAAGAATGTTTTTGGACTTTCCAGTCCAGAAACATTACCTCCCCCTTAATAGTTTCTGTCGTTTCTCAGCTTTATGACGCCGCTATCAGCGTTAGTGTTTTTTCCACTCATGTAGGTCAGCGGGGTTTCAAAAAAAAGTGCAACTCTCCTATAGCAGCTGTGTGAAAACAAGTTTCTCATTTCAGACTTAGTTAACTTTCTTTCAGGCCCACTGACTTGCACTTGAATTGCAAACAAATGCTAATACCCTCGGCTTCTTCTTACCCACAGAGCGCATGTTTTGGTACTCAGAGTTTTTGAATGGACTAAAAAGCATTTACACTTGACATGATAAATGAAACAAGCCTCTTAAAAGCCTTAGTGTATGTGGAGAACTATGCAGCATCATCAGATAGAGCTAAATATAGGGCCAAAACTGTGCACATACAGTAATTCACACTAATCAGCTCTGAATTAACATGCAGCACATAGAACATATAATAACCTATAGCGCAGTGTGCATGTAGCTCTGATAAAGCCTACTGCTAAATGAGAAGACGTAGGATATGTAAGAGGAGTCAGTTTATTGTGGCTCACCCTTGTGCATCCCTCAAAGCCTTTTGATGCAATGTATACTTTATTTATGGCTGTTGTTTTCTTTCAGTTTGGGTCTTGTTTGGTTCTGAGTTTCATTGTTTTTGCACTGGTGCAGTCTTTTCTGTTCTTTCTTTCTTTGTTTCTCTTCAGTTCATTTCCTCCCTATGTTGAGCTTTGCTTTTTACGTTTTTCGGTTACCGTTTCTTTTGGTGTTTGCTTCTTTGCTTTGCTGACGAAACTCTTTCTGCGCTCTGACTCCGTCTGTCTCTCTGCTTCACTTTCCAGGAGGGGAGCTAGTCATCCCCGTGCTAGTCGAGGACCCCATAGACATCCCTTCTGTATCCACCCGTTCTCCCTTCATCCCCCTCCCCCCAACCCTCCGTCCCGTCCTCACCATTATTGAGACCACCAAAGAATCCTTGGCCATGGCCACTGAGGCGGGGGTACCTTGCTTGTCGGACCGAGGCAGCGATGATTGTGATGATGGTGATGGTGGTGATGATGGTGATGATGATGATGATGATGGCATGGTGATTTCGGGGTTTGGCTCTGGCGAAGCTTTCGACTCTAGCCTGCCCCCGACTGACGATGAAGATTTTTACACGACCTTCTCCCTGGTAACAGATAAGATCTTGACCACATCGGCCTATGAAGGTGGCTACAAAGCCCTCGCACCCAAGTGGGAGGCCAAGGACTTGAGGCCTAGCAAAGCCTCTGAGGCAGGTAGGACTACACCCACCTCGCCTCTACCCGACCCCCGGGGCACGCCGGCGGCGGCGGTCCCCTCAGACACGCCACCCAAGCTGCCCGCCGGGAAAATGAACAACCGCGAGGTAAAACCCCCGCAGCCGGACATAGTCCTGCTCCCCCTGCCCACGTCCTTCGATCTGGACGGCACCAAGCCACGGGTCCCCTTCATCACCTCGCCCATGCTGCGCACGGTGCCTGCGGCCTTGCCCACAGTGCCCGGCGTGGTGCGGCGGGTGCCCCCCGGGGCATCAGAGGTGATCCGAGAATCCAGCAGTACGACGGGCATGGTGGTGGGCATTGTCTCAGCCGCTGCCCTCTGCATCCTCATCCTCCTCTACGCCATGTACAAGTACAGGAACAGGGACGAGGGTTCCTACCAGGTGGACGAGACGCGCAACTACATCAGCAACTCGGCGCAGACCAATGGCGCTGTGGTGAAGGATAAAGCACCCAGCGGCAGCGCCAAAGGCAGCGCCAGTAGCAAGAGACCGAAAGACAAGGACAAGGAATATTATGTATAGAAATCCAGTCATTTCCCAACACATAAAAAATAAACTGTTTGGAACAAAGTTATAAACATTTTGACAGTACCATATTGGCAACTGTGATTTAAAAAGGATAAAACCTCCTGCGAACTCAAGACTTACTGAGTCACTGAGACATTTACAAAAGAACCTTGGCTTATGGAAGCACACTTACTATTGTAAGCATTACAGAGAGACAATGCAGTACAACTCCACCGGGACTCAGCGTGGACGTTTTTAAGGAGTCCCTGCTGGAGACATTTGGCAGTGTGAATACAGTAACATCGCTCTAACATCCACACGACCCCAAGTGACTGTCAAGAGGTGTGTGATCCTTGGAGTTCTAATGACCTTGTCCATTGTAACCCTGTAAAATACGATCACTGTCATTTCAGCCATTCTGAGCATGCATGTGAGGTGTATGTGACGTGGTGCTGGCATCTGTGTAAGTGAGGGACCTCAAGAAACAATGATTGTCGGGAAAGTTGGAAGTCAAAACATGATTTTGCATTACAAACGGTTTCATTAAATGTAGCTTTCATGGATGCGATGTGAGGTAAAGTATATGTAAACTTAAATCTGTCTTTTTATTTCTTTTCTCTTTTCTTTGTTAGGGTTTTTTTTTTTATTCATTTACTAATTTGGATCTTTTATTTTCATGAAGGATGATGTCCTAGGGTTGACTAGGCAGTGCTCAGTGACCGCTCAGCAGGATGTGATGCAGCAATGTATCTCAATATTTCTCCCACTCGCCCTCACGTCTCCGCTAAGGATTGGACTTGCTCTGCATGGCATCCAAATTCTAGATGGTGTTCAAGCGTGCAAAAGTGGATCCAAAAGGCAAATTGCACAACACATTGTTGTTTCTCTGAATTTTAAAATCTCTGATAGCATTTTCCTTTTCTTTCATTTCATTTTTTTTTCCTGTTCAGTTTCCTTTCACATTTCCTGAGATGCTGTGGCAAAATGCATTATCATCAATTTGTGTCTGGCGGAGATTTAATTGTTGCAATCTTAAAAAAGAAAAAAATCCAGGCTTAAGACTTACTCCAGTGTGAACAAGTGTGATTCTATCTGTTGTCACAGACGACTGTGTCAAAAACAACAAATATGTTTACATATTTTATTACATCATAGCCGTTGTGCTTTGCAGGTCAATATTGTACAGAAAATTCAAGTTTCTGTTCAGTTTTTTTAAACCCTCTTCTTGTATAGACGGACCATTTGATTTGATTTTTCTGCTGTAGCAACATGACAAAAAAAATCATTTTTATTCTTTTGCCAGGAACGCCTGGAGATAAAAAAAAAAAAAAATGATGTGCACAGGAACATTTGTTTAGGCAGGAGCAAATGTTGTTAGATTAGAAATCTAGTCTCTGGATGGTGTTTCTCTTCAGTCGCATGAATATTTGACCATTGGAAGCTGTCAAGTCGAATAGTAAACACCTCCCTCAGATCTTGTACTAGGGACTCCTCCCTATTATGAAATTACTTTCATCATGTTATTTATTTTTTTATTGGAAATTTAAAAAAAACAGAACAAGAGAATAAAGACAGATTATGATGGATTTGGAGATTTACTGCTAGCACCTTACTGACGTACAGGTGTTTCTTTTTTGTTTGTTTCTTTTCTTTTCTTTTTTAACGTGGCGTCAGTGTTCTCGTCTGCTCAGCTCGTCTTTTTGCATTTGATTTTTTTTTCTGTTATTGTGTAGCTTAATTTTATGTCTCATTTTTATGACATTATCTTCCGGCAATATGTTGTTTTTTTATGTCATTATTATTATTGCTGAAGTTATTTGTTCTCATTCATTTTCATGCAAAATCAGTCAGTGTGTCTGTTCACTTTGATTTTTTGTGTTGGTACTTGGCTTTTTAAACCAGTTAATTATTATTGTCTTATGCTCCTTTGACTCCAAACAATTCCCAGAAATAAAAAAAAATGTTGTTCCCAAACTTTCCGGATGTCCCGACTGCAGGTGGCTGTCTGTCACTCATCCATGTTGTGGTGTGAGAGCAGGAGAAGACTCTGGGACGAGATGGAGATACAGATCCATCTACACAGAAGACGATTCAGCGAAACCTGAATTTCTCATCCATTCGCTATCACTTCACTGATTTCCTTTTATACCGAAAAATGGTATCATTTCTATTCAAATGAAGTCCAGAGCAGAGTAGCTCAACACTATCATTTACCTTTAGATGATTATGCAAATTCATACACTGTTCATTGATGCAACAAGAGAAAAAAGAAATGAGGGGAGAAAACGTTTATTGGAGGGTCCAGAGTCTTCACAACAACAGAGGAATGGCTCTGGGTTTCTTTAGAGTCAGGTCTTTCACAGAGTGCGCAGTCAAATGAGATTCTCCACAACCATATGGCCAGGTTATGAGCTACTCAATGGCAGCAGCACCTGCTTTCCAAGCTCGTTTTTACACTGTCCATATTTCGTGCAAATGGGCCTTCACAGACCTGGTCATTAACTTGCAATAGCCCATTGATGTAGGATATCAGAGCAGCGTGTGTGAGTATATCCAGCTTGCACAATGACTACATATTAACTCATTCATCCTGCCACAGGCAATGGGAACAAGGAGGCCAGTAGGGATTCGTTCCACAGTGGGACTGTTTTTTTTTTTTTTTTACATTCTCAGACAGACCCACATTTCAATATTTTTTCTGTGTGCTTTCACCAAAAAATGTGTGGAAATTTGTTCTGCATAAGTCAACATACTAAAAAATTAATGTGTAAGAAAACAACATTCATTTTAGCAAGCAATGACATTCAATCTCACTGCGGTGGTAGCCGGGGGGCAGACAGCAGTAACTGCACAGCAGCGGAATTCAGCAAAAATGGTTTAAAGCAGCTATAATCAATATATTTATATTAACAATGGTTCACATCACTACTTGACCCTGTAGTACCCTTGAGCTATGCAGAGTAATATGGTGTACCAACAAAATGTTTTCCCCTAAGCTTTCTTGTTCATTTTCATTCCTTTGGTTAGAAAATTACCTTTATTTTCAACTCATGTAGGAATTAAAATAATGTTTATTTTGTCTCTTGACTTGAGTTAGGCCCTTTGTTAATTAATATTCATACTGGAGTCAATTTAGTATTGACACCTACAATTTGCTGGATATAATGTGTGTGTGCCTATCTACTTTGTCAAGAAAAGGTACAGGCAAGATCTGCTTTTTGGTTGGACAGACTAACAAACTAAATTGGATTATTTTGCTGGAACACTCTCACCCCGATTAAACCTGGCACATGCGTCTCGTATTCAAATTATATCCAGATTGTACAATTTGGCCCATCACATATTTGTGCGGGTAAATTAAAAAAGAAAATAAACAGTAGAAGAAGAAGCTATTGTACACACCTTTTTTGACTTTTTGAAGCGGTAGAAGAAGCCGTCTTCAATATCTTGAACGCCGACAAAAGAGGAGAGTAGTTATGCAGCTTCAGTTTATTTTGGAAACAGTAGCGGGCCACGATGACATATTTCCACCCATGTATGTATGCGGATACAGGACACATTACCATTTACACCTCAATGGTCACAATGCGTCCATGACCACCTATGGAGGTGGTATAGCCGATTGGAACACAATCCGTCCTCACTGTGTCTTGGGAGCGTTTACACCTGTACTTTCATGTGGTCGAGCACCGATTGCAATCCCATCACTGAACACACATGTTAATGCAAGGTGTAAACAGGGTGTCTGATACAAACATTGAATTTAATTTGTATTTTAAAGAACAATATCAACAGCCAAGGACGACGTCTTCACCAAGTCAGGACAAAACATTTCTGCTCCATTTTCCTCTCGTGTTTCAAAATTATTTCTATAGCCTAGAACTAAAGTTAATAATTGGCAAGCAAGAGTGTAGCTAGGAGCCTAGGAATTTTGCCAGCGGGAGTTTAGTGAGCAAGATTTTAACTAGCAGGAGTTAAAGTTTAACTAGCAGAACCAGTTTTATTCCACCGTGGTTGGGTTTATACTGTATGAACTGCCTTATTCAGATGCATGGATTTCCTCATTTAGGCTATAGCCAGGTGTGTTCAGCAAAAATCACTAAGTAAAGTTAGATTCAGCTTTAGCTAAGGCTACCTAGCTCCACCAGTTTGGCTGGGAATTCCTAAGCTCTGCTTTGTTCTCCCAGCAAATGTAATAGGCTGTTTCACAAGAATTCAGTTTTACTGCACATTCCCCCCTGTGTTAAAATGGGTGTAGGCTACGTCAGATGCAGCTTAACATGATTTTGAGCAAATATGTAGCCTAGCTGCTGCATTTGTAGGACTGAATACTAATGTCACATATTCTCATTTTAAGGTATTTCAGAGCTTAAGGAATGTGAAGCTGTGAGGCTGTTTGCTATCTCTGATTAGTTCTTTTCTAAGCTGACTGCCCTTTTTGAAATCACTCAATATTTATCTGCTCTTCTGTAAATTGAGCCTGGAGCCGCAGCACACTGTGCACCGGGCTAGAACTTCTCTGCCTTTATCTCTCAGCTGTCAGAGCTGATTTGCGATCAGGATAATCTGTCAGCGACACTTAGCTTCATTCACAACATTACATTGGAATATGAATCTCAGTCTAATTGTACATAAAGAAGGCATGGTCTCATGACATCCTGCGAGGAAAGGCAATTGGCCTTTTCCGCTGTGCAGAGGGCAGAGATTAAAATAAAAAAGGCAAATCCTATGAAGCACTTAACCACGGCAGTAGGTAGGGAAGGTGACTGCAGCAGAAAGCATTAATAAAAACACGTATAAATATTTTTTTACAAATTACAAATTTGCAATTACTATTATATTCACAATTAATTCAAAAGCTTTATGCTGAAACAGGCAATCTATGTCTACACTGAGCTCCTATAAGACTCCCTTGTAAATCCCTGAAACAGTGAGGTATTGCTGTATTTGTAACCATTAGTCACTTTCAAATTTACACCAGCAGGGTGTCAGCGGAGGAAACGTATCCATTTGATATTCACAAGCCATTTGCTTACACAGTTGTTGGCTGACAAAGTTTATTGATTAGATTTTATGTGTAGCAACTACTTTTCCTTTTAGTCAAATTAGTAGAAGTAGATTACATCAATCCCACTGATGTTGGCTGGATAATTCATATCTTAATTGACAGAAAAACAATTTACATTTGCTAATGGCTTTTCCAAATGGATTTCTGTGTGCGTTTGACTGCATTAGCTCTGCCTTCGCCCCGTATAAGGTCTCTGGAACGCCAACAAGGGAGCAACTCGGCTCCCATTCACACATTTAACGGCTGACAACTGACCCGTCATGAAATTTTACTTCAACTAATGAACTGGTTAATTCCACTTAGACGATTTATAGCATGTTTTTCCTTTCAAAAAACAGTGGCTATATAAGAGCAATACATCAGCTCTGTCACTGATTACAGATGAGATCTGATGTTGTTGTTGCTGTGTAAAAAAAAACAAAAAAAAAACAGCCAAGGGAGTGTCTGCAGCTGTAGCATTTCATGGCTCTCCTGTATAGATTGTAGCTTTTTCTCCAGTAAAGGTTCAGGAGAGATGCGACATCCTCCGGGGACCGAAGCAAAGCAGCTGTGAAGGCGATGGTGATCTGTCCTGACAGGTAAAATATGAGCCCACTGACCTTAACTCCAGCATTATGAAGGGCACACACATACACACGTTTGCAAACCAAAAAAAAAAGTCTGTGAGTGTGTGTGTTTTTCTGTTTTGATGTGTAGGCATGTGTGTGCATTAGACACGCCACATCAAAGTTCACAGGGAAAAAAAGGTAGTTGCATATGTGTGGGTTAAGCATTCATATTCATACATCTCAGTGGGTGCACACAGTGATGCATTAGTGGAACAGTCAGGTGTATATATGTGCACTTAATTCACTTTTGTGTCTCTCTGCGAGGAGCACACCTCCTCTTCTGCTCCATCACTCACCAGCCAAAGCTTTCAGTTAGCTCCTCAGCCCTAATTAACTGCCAAGATATGAATGCGCTAATCTGGGCTCTAAATCTTCAGTTCCACTGACAAAAGCTTTTACAGGCTGTCACAGCTGCATGATAAACAGCAGGGCTTCTCTCTCCTCTAGTGGACACAGTGCCATCTAGGGACCAGGTCTGGCAGCTCGTGAGGTTTAGACTACAGGGTTTTTTATTGTCATACATAATGCATGTCAGAGTACACTCACTAAAAGTCTGTTTTTTTGGAGGGTTTTTTGTTTTGTTTTTAAAAAAGCATTCACAGCCATCAAAATCTACTATAATTTTCAGCAATTTTAGTAAAGTGAACCGACTAGGTGTTTTAATTTTACTGACGTTAGAGTAATATTACCATATGTTTGAATAGATTAGCACTGAAATGGAACAGAAAATAAGGCAGATGAGGCTGGGCTGCAAAATTCAAGAGCGAGCCTTGCCTGCACACTAAAACTCTGATTCACTGTTATTCTGCAGTCAAGAGCATCAACAGGCCTGTGAGGATGGAGACAGGCCGTGTATGATGCGAGTGGAGGGTGCATGAGTACGTGGGTGCACATTTATACTGAATGTGTCTGTCTCCATCTGTATGTGTCAGAGAGTGATGTTCAAAACTCTGTTTGAGCGAGTGTGTGTATGTGTGTTTGTGCTGTATCAACTACCAGACAGACAGGCCTCCTATCCAAGCTTGACAGTGTGATTGAATCCAGGGAGAATCCCAATGAAGCAATGAGTATCTCACCGGCAGCTCCGTTCCCTCGGGGCCCCCACGCAGCCCACAGGGCGGCCCCAGCCCTAGTGTTTGGACCAGATGGAGAGTTGAGGCAAGACGGGACCTAGGAAAGGGAGGGAAAAAAGGCAAGTGAACTTCAAACTGATTCGACTGCTGTGAAGGTGACTGCGGCAAAAGCAGCGGTAAATATGATCTGATTGTAAGTGATGGTGGCAGATAATTGTTGAGGCTGTCTGATGGGGGTTCTGTGTGCAGCTCACATCAGATGTGCTGTGTTCGGATTTATAACTTCACAACATGGAATTTAAATGTTTTGGACACATGAAGTGATAATGATTGACAGAAATTAAAAAGAAAAAAAAAGTTGAGCATTGATAGGCAGTAAGGACGAGGGCTGACTGACATACAGTGACAAACAATGCACATCAAACCCCTCACAGAAATTCCTTAGCCCAGAAATTGAACATGTAACCTTGTTGCTGTGAGGTGACCGTGCTACATAATCTACTGAATTCAGTTTAAAAACACAATTAAATCTGATTGAGAAGAGCTGTGACACTGTTTTACTCAAAGAAGTTGGTAAACCTTTCAAGTAGGGGAGAGGGATGGCTGTAACAGGATCACTTTAACTAATAGTGATAACATTAGAGTAGCCTAATGTGATCAATATCATGGGTACTGACCTTACGTGAATTTGCATGCCTGTATTTACAGCCAAAAAACGTATTTTTAGGGTGTAACCCGGTTAAAAATATTAAGCAATATCCTCTCATCCAAGCATATAAATATTAAAACAGTTGAAATTCATTAAAATGTTATAAAAATGTTAAAAGCAGTTTAAAAATATATATTATATGTTTATTGTCTTATTTGAAAAATAATGTATCTGGAAAAACAGTATGTACCAGCATTTAGGGGGTTAATAGAGATCGGCCGGAAAGTCACATCTCAGGTGTTTCAGTACGGACAGGAAGGGTGAGGGACGGGCGGAGCGAGAAGAAGAAAATAGTAACGAAAAGAGACTGTTTAGATTAGTTTGTGACGAAGTTCGCGGAGGCGTTCAACCCATAATACATCCATGGTTCAACCACGGACTCAACAGAGGACTAAGTGGTGACTTTCCTGTGTGTGTGAGTGAACTACTCAACCAGTGAGGACGACGTGAAGCTAGCAGCTAATGCAGTAGCTAGTAGCTCGCAGTGACTGTGCTAAGTTAGCAGCAAGCTACCTGTGCTGCGGTGGTGACTGTGGGACAAGGAGCGTGGAGCTGCAGACGACGAGCGAGCACCGCGACATCGGCCAATATCATCCGGCTGCGGACACAAATGGGCGTTCCTGTTTCCTCCGGAGGATATTCTCCTCAACTCACCTCTTCTCCTGCCATCAGCCCGTGTGTATGGATACAACACTGGTCATTCAGGTACCTTTTTACTTCAATAAAAAAAAAACAAAAAAAAAAAGTTACCTTTTTACTTTTCTGTGTGAAGCAGCCATTGTGTTTAAGGATTCCACGAACCCAAGCTACACCCAGGCCTGCACCGATGCACTAAAGGGGTACCCCGATTTATTTTCAATAAATTAATAAGAGTGCCGGCTTTAGTAATAAGGTGTGTGGGCCCACATATTGCATTTGAGTGAATTTGAAGTAATTTAAGGTTCTGCATTAATCCATTTGGGTTAAAAGTGTTTATTGATATTTGCATATATTTTTGCTACAGTGTTTTTCTAAAACAAAACAAAGAATATTTCATTTACAGTGTTTACCTGAAGAAAGAGGGTTAATTCATATATGGTATAATTTTCCTTTATTGTGTTTCCTGTGAGAAAAGGGATAAAACAGTGTTTACCTTAAAGGGATAGTTCAACATTTTTGAAAATTGGCCCATCGCCATGATCCCCCTAGTAATAGCAGTAGGTTCGTTACCTTTAATTGTTGGTCCAAGCTGCTTTTAGATCGGGGGAGAAGAATACCGAGCGGCGCAGCTACACTACGGAGGCTAATGGAATTTCTTGGTTTTGCTCATCAAACTCAGCAAATACACAACCAAAAAACTCAAAAACGCTGTGGTGGACAAGTTGTGACCTGCACATTCACCACGCTATGAGATAATAGCGGTAAGTTGCGAGATGGAGTTGTTTTAGAGGCAAAGTCGGACTTTACACTCTAGACGGCTGCTCGGCGGAGTGATTTCAAAAGCGCCTGTTTACGGCTACGGCACTGGCTGAGGTGCGCACACTGTGTCCCTCCGACCAGTGGTTCACTGAAGAAAGTAGTTCCGAGTATTTGCCTCACTTCTCTTAACTTTCCGCTATTATCTCATAGCGTGGTAAATGTGCAGGTCACAACTTGTCCACCACAGCGTGGGTACTTTTTGTCAAATTTGAGAGCCCTCATGAATAGTTATAGGAACTGAGACAAAAAGTGTTAGAAAGGTCTTTGTCTCTTGCCAGACGTAGTTGAGTGAACAGGTTATCTCAAACTAAAACATCCATCTGGTTGACTTCTGGATCTGGTAGGTGAGACAGGATTTATATTACAGTATATTAAGTGTACAGTACAGAATAGGCTTCCCAAATCAGTTTGTGTTTTGGCTCTTAGCTGGCAGTTTCAAACTTGTGATTTACTAAATTGTAATGAATCATGAACGTTTGATACAAGGTTGAAAACTTTACTTTCAATATTAACATGTCCATATGTTTTTCTTTGTTTGTTTGATGACATCATATCATGACTGAAATCAACAGTCAGCATCAGTGACAGGTCCACAAGGCCAGGGTTTCATATGTCACAAACCGAAGGAACCAATCATCAACCCTTAGGGAGTGGGCTGTGGGCAAAATAAAAACCGTAGACCTTGTCAGTACAAAAGGAGTGAAGCATTTAAATTAGCACTTCTACAAACACTGTGTCAAGCCACTGGAACCAAACAAACAACATAGAGCCTCTTATTTTAGTCTGTATACTGCCCCACCTCCTTCCCCTATTTCAATCATTTTGTCCATCCAATGTAGCCCAGAAACCTCTCTGTTTAATGCAACACAGACACACACAACACTCAAACACCACTACACCCTTCAAGACAATCTGAATACAAACCGAACATCATAGCCTGTGTGAAGGAGGATTCACTGCAGGGTTGTTTTAGGTTCAGTTTTAGGTTGTGCTCCCAATAACTTGCCAACTGAGTGTGTATCAGCAATCATCAGATATGCACGACCTGTGTCTGAGTGTCTGACTGGAATTAATTGGCTCAACGTGTTCAATTTAATAGTTTCATCATATATTATTGTCACCTTCTGAAATATTCTCTCTCCCTGGGTTCTGCCATATGTCCTTGGGTATTTTATGTGATTATATGTGAGTTTTACCTTCACAACACTGTCTGCAACAAATAACTGCACCTGCCATTCTGAGAAGTCGTCCAGTCACAAGTTTTAGAGCAGAAGAAACTCCTGAGTCCTTGACTGACTGAGGCTCAGACATGTGACTGAGTCTCTCTGAGGTTGTCCTCCTCTAACCACCTTGATATTCACGGCTCTTTTACAACCAAGCAAAGGCAGCGATGGTGAGCAGGGCAGCGATGACGGTGGCGACAACGACACAGCAGAACGCAGAACAATCCTGCATAGGAGCTGTCCATGGTTACTTAACCAAAAGTCTCTTGAAGTGTTAAACAAAGAGAACTATGGACTGTGGAAGTTTGAATAGCAAAAATACAGAAGTTATCTTGACGTGAACCGTAGGATATTTAAAAAAAAAAAAAAAGGATAGATTTGGTGGAATCCGGCTTCACAGGCGGGGGCGGCGTCCCCCCACTCCCCCCTCCTCGCGGGGGCTGCAGGGAGGGCACAGAGTAGTGGTGCAACAGCTGATCCGTGATCAGCACACAAGTGGTCCGCGGATCTATCGATTAAAAAAAAAAGGTGTGCGTGTACTGTGGGGACACATACGCGCACCGTGGCGGCTATAGGCCTGGGACGATAATCAATAAATCAATTAATCGCACGATAAATGAAAATGAACTCGATAGTTTTTCCGGCCTCGATAAATCGCCATGTGCATGCATGTATTTGTTTTCCTGGTCTCTTGCCTCCAACCAGGCTGGGTGACAAGAGGCTTCACTCTGCATCGGTCTCAGCACCTGGGCCGTTTGTTTTGCAGAATGAAAGGAGTGAACCCTCTTTTCAGTCATCCAGGATCTTTGTTTCCCAGAATGCATTTGGCAGCGCTAGCTGTAAAGCTAAGCAGCTAAAAGCTATTTTACCGTAATTCTTGCTGCCGCGCTGTTAACACGTCACTTTTTAAAGTTTTAATATTTTTTCATGCCAGAAAGTCACAGTTTAGATCCCAGTCTGTGGTCAGTTTATCCACATATCGCCTGTTAGGAGATTTCCTCCGACGTTTTTGGAGCTAATGTGGTAGCAGCCAGCAGGAGGAGCGGGGCTTCCCACAGACTGCAGCCGTCTGCAGCAGCAGCTCACGGGCCGGTCAACCTCCGTCATTGGGGGAGAAAACGACTAAGAAAACTTATCAGCAGGTTTTTAGAGGTTTACCGCCGGCTGGTTTAATACTTTTTAGGAGATAAATGCTAGTCTCATTGATGAAATCTTACATCTGTGGAAGTCAGTTTGTTTGAATGAAAAGTGGAGCTTCAGGATAGGTGTGTAACGTTATTGGACAAAAGAGCTGCACTGCACTGTTTATTATTTTTTGTTTATTTTATTTATTTAGGATAGTAGCTATATAAGTTCTTGTCATTCCAATTAATATGGTTAAAAAAAAATACTCATGAGAAATAAAAGTTTATTGCATTTAAAAGGGTCTACTTGCATTATTATAAAATGTTATTATTATATTAGTGGTTAATTTGTTCTCAAAAAAATGTGTCAATAATATCGTTTATCGTCAATAATTTGTGGGACAATATATCGTCCAGCAAAATTTATTATCGTCCCAGGCCTAGTGGCGGCCGAATGAACGGGCAATTTAAAAAACTCTGCTCGTAAATTTGAAGCTGCAGCTTTACCTTGTGCACAACAACAACTGCATTTTGTTTTATCAACATGTGTTTAGGCCTACTACTCTGAACGTCGCGACGCACTACGTTAATTTGCCTCGTTAACGTTCGAACGTCAGTTTTCACCTTCGAATGTTCTCATTTTGACTAACATTCGAATTGTATTCGAATAGCGAAGTTCGTTCTGACAGCCCTATTATCTACTCGCCCTCATGTCGACTAAGGGCTGGGAGAAGTTTCAGAGTTATCCATGGCTTCTCTGAGTTACAGGGGGTCTCGGCGTAGCGTCTTCGTAACAAAAAGACACACCAAAAAACATCCAAATACCTCCATGCTGCTCATATGTAATGTCCGTCTTGTATTGAAGCCCTGAAATGCAAAATTGTCCCGAAAAAAATTAAATAAGTGTATATTTCAAGCTTGTTTGTAGCGGAAGCTCCTCTTCCCGGTTCGTCAAATTTGAACAAACCAGGGTCCGTCCTCTTCCCAGTTTGTCCAAATTTGACGCTACAAACAAGCTTGAAATATACACTTATTTAATTTTTTTCGGGACAATTTAGCATTTCGGGGCTTCAATACAAGAGGGACATTACATACGAGCAGCATGGAGGTATTTGGATGTTTTTTGGTGTGTCTTTCTGTTACGAAGACAGTTGGTATCCATTTGCAACCGTTATATGGACATGCACTGCTACGCCGAGACCCCCTGTAACTCAGAGAAGCCACGGAGGACTCTGAAACTTCTCCCAGCCCTTAGTCGACATGAGGGTGAGTAGATAATGAGTGAAATTTCAATTTTGGGTGAACTATCCCTTTAAGAGGGACTGGAAAGGCCTTAAAGACTAACCTCATTAGCCATATCCCATTAAAGGCAATCAACTATATCAACAGGGAATCTGTAACAAAGTGTTCCAAAATGACAGTGTAGGTGCCCTTATGTGTATGTCAGTCATTTCTACTGTAAGTGTAGGTATTAACTTTGTCTATATAAATGCTGGTGCAGCTAATGCTACATCCGGATACCTAGGAATTACAGGAATTACAGGCATTGCGTGCAGGTGGGGACTGCCCTCTTTCTTTCACAGCACCACGATCCCATACCACCATTATTCCATCTAAACATTCATGTCAAACTCACAACTTGAATCTACATCCAACATTAACCTTCCCATCAATTACTGACCCAGACTAATTGAGATTTGGAGGTTTTTGGCTCTACCTTCACAACGCTGAACTCCACACCGCACCTGTTTTTACCATCATTTTCTCACAGCTGTTCGTACCATGTCTGGGCCAGCCAAATTTTAATCCCTGTTGATTCCAGTTGGTCACAGACAATGCAACAGCTGCACAAAACAGGTTTCCTTTCAGTTGTTTGGTAGATTTCATCCAAACAGTTTCAAAACCAGCTCAGTGTGAAATAAAAGTATAACAAGCTGATTAGAAATATATACACAGGAGGATTATGAAGAGATATCTAGAAGCTGCCTAGAGGCCTGAGTCGGTTCCCTTATCCCCCTGTGCAGGCTAATCACAAATTCATATGATGTAGTGGAGTGATAAGTGGTGAACTAACAACGATAGAATCTGTGACTGTTTTAGCCACATCACTCAAGTCAATTCACACCTGGGTTTTAACTGTCACCATCTGGTTGCCGTGAGGATAGGTCGTGCCGCTCCATGCGATTTAGCACAGGTCCTCACTAGTGATGACACTCGAGTGTGGCATAAAGGGTGTGAAGAGGCTCCCGCTCACAGTGCCAGGAGAGGTCATTCTGGCAGCTCGATTGGCAGACTGAATGGCTGCTCCTCCGCACCTGTCTGCCATCAAACATGGAAATCACCCTACTCACCCGTGACTGTTGCATATTCCATGAGAAAACACCGCGTGCAGCACTTTATCTTCTTTCAAAGTGGGATATAAATACAAATTGTTGCACAACAATTGCAAAAAAAAAAACATGTTTTATTTTTTTATTCGAAGCCCAGAGGAAAATGAGCTTGATACGGAGACTCAGCTGCAATAACCCATTCACTTATTGAACGACAGCGGCTGGATACACTCTCAGCCTCCGGGCTTAAACGAAAAAGCAGAGCATGGTTGCTTGATTGAATGGGTTTGTAATGCAAGCCAAATAGGTTTGTTCTAATGGGAATCAGCCTCAGTCTGACGGCTGCGGAGGCTTATGCCAGCACTATAACAGCAGTAAGCAGCGGTGGCAAACACCCCATCGCTGTTTGATTGGCTATGAGAGGCAGAAGCAACACTAAGGGGTTGCTGTGTTTACTAATAGCCATTTTAGTGGGGTAATATTAAATGAGCCTTAACTTCAGGAATGACTGGATATCTGAGGGAGATATTTGCACACAGGCTGTGCTTGCTCAGGTGCTTCTACTGTGATGGGGCTTTAGAGCTAAACATCCTACACTGACCCATTTTATGAATTCCCTGTGGAGTTGTCTACAAGATTGCCTATAGTTAAATGATCTGTATTATATTTCTTTAATTCTGCCTATTGGAATGAAGTCACACCCTTACTAGTCTCGCTCGCCAGACCCTCCTCCAGAGAAGAAAAACCACATGAACTTTACTCACATGTGAAAAATTTTGCACATGTTAGCTTCCATTGTGGTGTTATTTGCACATGGGAATGTGGTTTTGGCCCAATTATGTGACTCCCATGTGAATCCATTTTCCACATGTGGTAACAAGGAATTCTCATTGGAATTCACCTGTGATTCACATAAAATTGGGCCAAAACCACATGTTTCCCATGTGCAAAAATGTTCAGTTCATGTGGATTTTCTGTAAGGGCAGTTTTATTTATCCATGTTTTGTGTCAGAAATTTCTGCTGCAAATGGAAACGAATCAAATTTCATTCTTGCTACTCTGAGGTTTGAAAAATTACATTTCGGTAAAAGCAATGTGTCAAAAATAACATCCCAAGTTCTAAAAGAAATTCTCCACACAAGGACGACTGGCTTGGTATTTCCAAAGTTTTCATCCACATTTCATGGCTCCTCTCAGCGGTCGGAGTTGTCATGGAGATGGTCACGGTATCGACAAAGGAAGGGGTCAAAGTCATCAACCAGGGGTCGGTGTGGGGTCAGCGAAAGATCAAGGAGGCCATTCACATTCAGCAGGAGAGACTGTCCTTGAACAGAGACAGGGGTCACAGTCTCTCCAGTACCTCCTGTCACGTGACCACAATTTCAGCTATAGGTCACTGGATGACAACTAGACCGTCTTCATGACAACTGCTGGAAAAAAGGTGATGAGATGTTGCTGAAAGCCGCAGAAGCACCAAGGAAATGTTGAGAATTTTTTGTTTTTTCTTCTAAGCCAGTGTTTCCAAGGTGAACGCTGAACCTTCAAGATTAAAGTGAAACTTGTTATGTTGAATAATCCACAGAGAGAGCGCTCTGTTAAAACCTTTCACTGGACCTACTTCTACTGAAGTAATATGCACGGGCTGAGTATGTGGGTGAACATTTATCCTATGTGACTGTTCTTTTAAAATGTAATTTCTCAGCACTGTGAGCACCACACGCTGAGTCCTGTTAGCTTCCATTGTGGTGAAGCGAGCAGCAATTAGCCACTGATGTGACACGGCAGGTATGTAAAGGTGGAGAGTGTAAAGGTGGAACTGAGAGACTCTGAGGTTCTCCGCTCAGCTGAGGAAAGGCAGCACATGTAACTCTTCTTATGTCGCTCACGTAACATTACATGTTCAGGGAGGATGTTTGTGTGCATTTGACTTGCATCACCTTGCTAATGACCTGATCCCTCAGCCTCTCTGGGACTCCCTGTGTACAGATCTGAATGCTGCTGGCACGTTTTTTTTTAAATAACTTTGACTGCAATTTATTTTGACAAGCTCAGACAGACTGTTAAGTTTCTCATGCTTGTGAAAATGTAGATTACAGACGGCTCCTTTAAAAAAAAAAAAAAAAAAAGATTGTTATTCCTGTCTTTTACGTTGGGACTGTGTTCTCCTTCTCCTGCTGGAAAATACAAACATGAACCAGTGGAAAGCTCTGAATTTATTCATTACCATCTTTCAACCTGACAAAGTGGGGTAAAGCTGGACTAATGATGGGACAGAATGTAAATGGGGAAACTAGTCTGCAGGGAGCAGCAGGGCTGATCTATGAGTTTGCATGTGTTTTGCAACCTAATATAGCTTAGATAAGCAGACACTTTCCTATAGGGACACATTTACAGTATAAAGAAAGAGCATTAGGGAGAAGCCTTGTTTGCCAATGTGTGTGCGTGCGTCCAACTGACAGAGGCTGCCAAATATGATTTATTTAAACAAATGTGAATATATGAAAATCTATGATGAATGAGAGGGAGGAGGCAAAACTTTGACTGCTCATGATCTTCAATTTAAATCCGAGCCTAAGTTTAATCCCTCCAGGGAACAAATGTTATTGCTGAGACTGAGACTCTGCTCTCATCTGATAGGAGTTACAAGGCAAAAAACAAAACAATTTCAGCTCCAATAGACTTGTGTTAATCTGTAAGACTTTCTGGACTGGTTGGGACCTCGACATCCCTCTGGGTTAAGTCAATAGATGAATGTACAATCTAAAGTATTAAAGTTTAAGAAGTCATAAAACAAGTACAGTCAGTCAATGTTGTGATGCAGTTAGTGTTTATTTCTCTGGACCTCAGCTTTGGAGATGTACTTAGAACCAGTACTTACAGGAGAAACAGGGATTGAGTGAAGGCTTAGTACGGCTTCGCAGCTCATTTCTGCTCTAAGCTTGGTTGAGCTTTGCTTTCCTCTGGATGCTGCTTCATAAAAACACAGACATTTTGTCAGACTGGACCTGTAATCGCCCGGACCACGTGGAATATTGTTTTCTACCTTCATTAAGTCCAACAAAAACTTCTCCTCTTTCAAAAAGTGAGTGTTTTTGAAAATGATGGCACAGAGATAACAAAGCTGCTTCTTCAGAGGATGTGAAGGCAGATTAGTATCGAAGTATACTCAAAAATGCCAAAACTCTTCTAAGCTTTCATATTTATGAGGGAGGAAGACTACTTAGCTGTCGATTTAAGTTTTTTTCCCCCCCTTTTCTTTGAATATTACAGACTGCTGTACAAAAGACACCTGCATAAGCTTTTAAAGAAGAGGATTTGTGTTGTACAGCTGGCACACACAAAGCTCCAAAACCCCACAAGCTTGGATTTAGGAAAGGGTGCATGAAGCATATTTCTTTTGAGAAGTTTAGCTTGATAAATTTCTATGTTTATCTACAGGTTTAAAAGCTAAAACGCTACTCGAGAAAAGGTGATTGCACAGAGTAAACATTAAATTAAAATCAAGTGCCACAATTGTTCTTTTTGTGAGTCATCAACCACTAGAGCACAAACACAAAAGCACTGGTTAAAATAAAAAATAAATAAATTGGTAACACTTTATTTGACACCTATCTTATAACCATACTTATTATGAGTTATAATGCAGTTATAGCACTGTATAACTATAGTTATAAACACTCATAAATGATCATAATGCTTTATGACAATAACCATAACACACTATAAAGCATTTTATCATGACTTAGGGCCGCGATATACTTGCTGCTTGATTGAATCTACGTGTAGGCTACACGTCGCATCAAATGTGCCGGTCTGTGCATATACTTGTTGCAGCATAAGGTCAGGTATTATACCCTCTATGGCATGACTTTTTATTTTTTGGGGAAACAAATATTTCACCCCATTTTTTGGGAGCTTGGAGGTCCCTGATAACATATCCATCATAACATCTGACCCCCCCACCCCCCCGAATCAGATTTGGGTTTGTTGCCTCAGGGCAACATTGTGCTATAGAGAATGTGAAGCTGACGTCACGCCGCTTTGCGTTGTGGGACGTCGGCGCCATCTTTGGAGGAACGCAAACGTAAACGGAGAGTGGGGACTGGATTCAAGACCCAGATTTACTCCCTCCACTTATCCAGACATCGTGAACTATCTCGTTTTTGCTATTAGTGCATATACTACTGTGGCATTTTTTATGCAGCAGTACTGTCCCACCATGATTACTTTTAAGCGACTTTGGGGAACTTTTTTTAGGGAGACAAGCAAGTGTTTACATCCGCGATCCTCCACATAGATATATATAGGCTACTGACATGGATCCTCCAAAGATGGCGCCCTACGTCCCACGGCGTGACGTAACTTCACATTCTCTATAAGGGTCCTAAAAGTCCCAGCCCTTTATGTGATTATGATTAGTGTTATACAAGTAAAACTACTAATATATTCATAGAAAACAACTTTATTTTTGACATTTTGTGTGTCTGTGTGTGAGAGAGTGTGTGTGAGAGTGTGCGCACATACGTGTGTGTACCTCTGTAGTGTGTGTGTGTGTGCATATGTGAGTGTGCGCACATACGCATGTGTGTACACCTCTGAAGTGTGTGTGTGTGTGCATATGTGAGTGTGCGCACATACGCATGTGTGTACACCTCTGTAGTGTGTGTGTGTGTGAGTGTGTACCTCTGTAGTTTGTGTGTGTGTGTGTACTTCTGTAGTGTGTGTGCATATGTAGTGTTTGTGTGTACCCCTGTAGTATGTGTGTGTCTCTACCTTGGTAGTGTGTCAGTGTGTACCTCTGTTGTGTGTGTACCTCTGTTGTGTGTGCACATCTGTAGTGTGTCAGTGTGTACCTCTGTTGTGTGTGTACCTCTGTTGTGTGTGTACATCTGTAGTGTGTCAGTGTGTACCTCTGTTGTGTGTGTACCTCTGTTGTGTGTGTACATCTGTAGTGTGTCAGTGTGTACCTCTGTTGTGTGTGTACCTCTGTTGTGTGTGTACATCTGTAGTGTGTCAGTGTGTACCTCTGTTGTGTGTGTACCTCTGTAGTGTGTCAGTGTGTACCTCTGTTGTGTGTGCACATCTGTAGTGTGTCAGTGTGTACCTCTGTTGTGTGTGTACCTCTGTAGTGTGTCAGTGTGTACCTCTGTTGTGTGTGTACCTCCGTAGTGTGTCAGTGTGTACCTCTGTAGTGTGTCAGTGTGTACCTCTGTAGTGTGTCAGTGTGTATCTCTGTAGTGTGTCAGTTACCCCTTTCCCACAGGCCAAAAAACCCGTTTAAACCCGCTAACAATCGGCTTTTGGTGGCAGTGGGAAAGGCGCACCGTCGACCCGCGTCGACGCGGGTCAAACGACTCGGCAAGCGACGCGGGTTAAAATCGCCTTTAATCGGCTCGGCTCCGAACGGCTTGCAGTGGGAACGCCAGACCCGCGTCAACCCGCTAATTTACGTGATGACACTGAACGTTACGTGACGCTACGTCATCGCGCCGGTCGCGTCTCATATCACGTACCAAAACAAAGCTCTGCTCCGCTCTGCTCTCATCCGAGACTGGGATCAAAACATCAGAGAACACTGACCAAAAACGATAGAAGAAAAGAAAAGAAAAGAAGCGACAGTCTGTTTAACTGACGTGTTGTGCCGCGGACGTCCGTCATCCGGCCGCAGCACACTCTCTGTCCTCCGCGGTCCTGGTGCTCCAGGTCAGCCAGAGAGTCTGCCTCGGTGGACGGACACTCCGCGGTGGGCGGCTGTGGCATGACTGTGTGTGTCTCTTGCACCGCGGATGAGAGCGGGGCGACTGGTTTATGCTCTGTCTGATCCCGCATTTTCATTTTTTTAAGACCTTTTTTTTAAGAGTTAGTCCTGACCGCATCACCGTCGTGCTCAAATGACGTTAAAGCACACCCTCGAGGGTAATATTGCTTAATTCAACTGACCAAGTTTTGGCAATGTGCACGCTGTGGGTCTGCTTCCTGAAACGGCTGCCCCCCCCTCAGAGACAAGGTCACATGCACTTCAAAACCACTTATTATTGGACATAGACATGTCTGGAGATATTTTAAAACATTTCCCCCCAAAAAAAGGCTAAAGGGACAGTGTGAGGTCAAGTTATGTGTTTCGTTGCCTGAGGGCAACGCTATGCCATAGAGGGCTAACGTCAATAATGCATTATGAATAGTTAATTATAATGTGTTATAATTGTCTCATAAACGTGTATAACTGTCATTATAAACACTCATAACTGACTTTATAACAATAAAACAATAAATAACACATTAGCATTCTATAATGGCTTATAAGGTCAAGTATTATAATGCTTCATGATTGCTGACCGCTAACCGTTTTTTGTTACAAGGATCAAAGTGTATTATAATTATCTTAGTTGTAATACATTAAAACTCTCAAATAATGTAAGTTAGAGTGCTGTATGTGATTGTAAATAGTTGAATATAAGGTGTATTAGTGTGTTCTGTGATGTTTTCTGAGCTCAGAGTGTCACCAGCAGGTTACAACAGAGGGACTGGGAGAGTCACAGAAAGGCAGACGAGTGGACGTCCTTTGGCCACATGAGAACTTATTGACATGTTTTGTTGTGGTATAGAGGGATTATCTGTTTACCAACAAATCAGGATGTATTGCTTGCGCAACCTGACTGCAGAAAGAACCGGTTGTCATGGTTACCTCTATGGATCTAGTGTAGTCAAAGCGGTGTTAGCTAGCGATGTTGTCAGCCTACTACAACAGTTTATCACCTACTGATGTAGTGTGTGTTTTATACATAGACGGTTTTATAGTTTTATAACGGCAGGAAAAAAAAAAAACGTCAGGACGGAGGATCGAGTTTGTACCGCGGCAAGAGCAACTCAGCCACGGGACAAGACACGGACACTCACAGCACGGCGTCGGTCGGTCAGCGGTAAAAACAACACTGTCACTGTGCATCCCTAACGTTACCTACAGTTATTTAACAGACAATAATGTTCAGGAAAATACTCACGATTACAAAACTCAGTGTCTGTGAGGACTGATGCTGCCTGGTCAGAGAGGGAAGAGGACGGACATGTCTAAAGTCTGGAACAACTGCATAACGTAACTGTAACGTTACGTGCATGGCTGAGTATGTACCAATAACAACAATAACAATGTAGCTTAACGTTACGTTACGCAGTTCTCCAGCTGTGCCTGTGGGCATTTAGCTTTATCACCATTCAAACCAACGTGTCTAACACGTTATATTGCTCGAAATTAATCGTCAATGTACTATTTTCTCTCTCGTTTGCCTTGAAAGGGGTGCGAGTTGACGCTATTCTGTAAATTTTGCGCGTTTTGTTATTTTTATCAAAACAATAATAGTGCAACTAACAGCACAAAAAGACATGATCACGGCTCTTGCTGCTCTCTTTCTGCAGGCGACATGCGCAGTAGAACGTCAGTGACGTAGGCTGGTAATCCCTCTATAGACCAGAGCAGCTTTTTTATGCAAATGAGAATGACCGATGCATTCTGGGTAATTTAGGGGCAGCTACCGGCATTTTTACATTGCACTCAGTGGCTTTTTGTGTTTTGATGGAGCGTAGACTAACTACAATCAATCTGAATGTTTTATTTTTTGTTTCTTTTGTAGCACTATGTCTCATAATTATTTTGACACCCTCTTTGAAACCCACCGTTCACGCTATCTTGAAAAATTACAATGAATGAATCTACCGGTATGCTCATTTAGCCTCCCACAGTGATCAATGACCCCACAAAGTGGCCAGAAATGTCTGACCCAGACATCTACACGTATTTGGTCGAATCACCGGGTAGGTTTTGGCTAAGTGTTGTCTGTTAATAGCCTGTTAATAGCCAACTTTTTTGTTAGTTAGTTTGTCAAGCCAGTTAGGCTGAACTTTTCAATGGAGGGATGCCGGGCGCTGCCCCTAAATTACCCAGAATGCATCAGTCATTCTCAGATGCCGCTCTGGTCTATAGTCCCAAAGTATTGTCTCAAGGCACTTTACATACCACCAATAAAGAAATGGCCATTCCATAAATTCCATTCCATTCCGTAAATGTCACCCAAAAGCCAAATATCCCTAACTTTTTGTGAGTATAGGTATTTGTCAGTGTTACTTATTAATGTTTGGTTGCATTTTTGTTTCTAACCTGACTAAACTGTCTGAATATTCAGGCATTTCGTCAGTTTCCCAGCTCTGTATCTGCCAGCATGTTCATTGATGTCAGGAGCTCTAAAAGCATTTACAGGTTTTGTGTGTACAACCTTACCTTTCTGAAGCACGGCACAAAGTCTGGAAACATATGGCTCAAACAAGATTATGTACAACTTTAAGAAATGTTTACACAGCAGGTAGCGTGTTTTACGCCTTTGAAGTGAAGCAGTAAATTAAAAGGGGACATTTTTCTTTTGTGTGTCTTTAGGTTGTTCTCTCCGATGAGGGATTTTAGCAAAATGCAAAAGATATACTAGTGGGAGTAGCTGGAGTCTCTCGGCTGCTACAAAGCAAACACTTCACTCTGGAATGACAGGGACATCAAGTGTGCTTATAAAAACAGACATTTAGCTGCATTGGGATTTATTCTTTGTGCATATACTTAAGCATTTCATAAAAAATATACATTCATTTGTGCCCATTGTCTCTTTTTACAAATATATACTGCATAGAATAAAAACAAGTCATAAAGTTTGTCAATGCATAAAAGCAGGTGGTAAAATAGAGAAAAACAACAAATTCATCACATCTTCATGATAGAGACAGTACATCATGTTGGTTCAAAAGACAAACAAAACGGCATATTGTTCAAGAGGCACCATAGTTGTAAATGAGACTAAATAAATTTAGCACAAACACATTGGCATGATAATAATAGTACAGATTGGTCATAGGATAAACAGTGTTTAAATAGCTGGTGAGGAGTCAAAGTGGTAAAACATGTAACAGTGAATCTATTTTGGTTTAAACCTTTTAAATACAGTCAATTCAGGCTTTTATAAATAACATTTAAACCATGGACGGCATATCTTCCTTCACAGTGTACAAACAGGTCGGCTCCTACAAAGTATCTCTGTGAAATCTCAGCGTTTCACCTCCCGCTGTCGAGCACCTTCAGTGATTGCCTGCTTGAGGTAGTCGAGGAGGATTAGTGTTGAGTGCAAGGCCTCCTAGGATGGTCAAGTTGTTCTTTGTTCTGGATGAGCACCAGGCAGGTAGAGTCAGCCGTAAGCACCGTGTGTTTGGGTTTGTAGAGATACAGATAAAAGCTTCACTTGAGATTGAAGCTAATCTGTGAGGGGTCCGGCCCTGTGGACGGTGGAGTCGTCCAAGTCCGAACAGGCCAGGCGTTTGCTCGGCGCTGCAGCACAGAGATTGAGGGATGATGGAAGATAGGCAAAAGAAAAAATAAAACAGATGTCATTCATCGCAATCCAAAACATCAAAGCAAGTTATTTATTTCTACGGTTACATGAATGCATTCCTAATGGAAAGTAAAACCTGAACGATTACCGCTACCTGGTAATGCCAACGTAGTCATGAGTGTGTGTGATAATTGTATTGTGAATTAACACTGGTGTTCAACAGCCATAAATATGTTTTGGACACTAGAATTCTTGGAGGTAAAACAGACACAAAGCCACAGTAAAGTACGCTCCGCTCGCACGCTGCCAAATATCTGTAAGCAGCTTAGCAAAGTGCTACAATTGATTCTGGCTGTGAGTCACTGGCACTGATACAGACAGACACACATCCAGAGCAGCGACGGAAAGTTCAGTCAAGTTGAGCTCTGGGTGTCGCAGTGAAATTCATCACGTATTATTATGTCAGCAGCCAGAACTATCCTTCAAATACCTGCTTTGACTGAAAACGATCAAAAGTTGATGTACGGTAAGAAGAAAAGAAAAGTTTTGTTGTTTAAATAATAATGTGATGTACACATTAAAAATACATTTATGCGTCAGTAACTGTGTGTGTAAGTGTATTTTTTACTGTATTTTATTGCTTATTGCTGAGGTATTACAACGTCATACTCACACAGTGTGTCAGACCTCAGCGTGCTGCTGAGGAACGTGCTGGGGTCTTTGATGGAGGAAGAAAGAGCAGCCAGTCTCAGGCTCCTGGACGTGGTGTCCATCTTCTCGTCCTGGAGGACAAGTGGACACAGTGACAAGAATAGATAGTATATATGAGACTGTGATACATTTCAATGTATATGAGCGGTGGTCCAACCCGAGGAAGGCTCGAGCTTTACACGCTGCCACTTGTCGTCTTGAGTTGAGATGACATTCATGACGTGCATAATGTGATGATGAAACGATTCAACAAATTGAATGAACCTACATCCGTGACAGATGGACCCAACCAGGCCTGAGCCAAAACCTAATAACTATCCACCCAGTAACTGGTGAGTTGGTGACAGCTTACTGACAATGACATCTCTTGCATGGCTCAATTTCATGTTTAAGAATTTCCTGTGCTCTCTATCCATAAGTGTCAGAGACTCTGTACGAGTATGATACTATATTTTATATGTTGTTGGGCACACAGACGACACCGTCAAATGTACTGCACCATTCATTTAGAGCTGTGGGCTAAATCTGGTCGTCCCCAAAATGCTTGTTTAGACGTCACGGCAGCTCCACGGAAAAATGAAACATTCTGTTCGGGAGGTGAGTGATTTGTGGACTGCGGTGCACCTGTGTATGATACAAGCCTCTTTTAGAGACATTTATTTGCTCGTAAACATGCAGGCAAAAGGGTCTTTACTACAGCCTGAGCAGATGCCTCTAAATATTTTGTGATTCTGTTTTCAAGGTCCACCAAGTCACTGCTGTCTTGAGTTGAGTTGAACTCTTGTGACAGATGTCCTGTAATGTCCAGGACATGCACGGACCCAAAAGTAATCCTGTCTGAACAGAGCTTTGCAAACCGGTGTTTCAGGCTGAGACTGTTCTGTGTGAGTGCGCGAGGGCTGTTTGTTGCTGGCGCTGACGACTCTGATCAAGATGGAAGTCTGGTAAAGACATTTCCATCCATCGCTTTTCCTTAAACAAACCCCAAGTGGACTGCAGCTATTAAGATAATGCTACAGCCACTTATCACTCAACATGGGAGTCGTTTGGCAGACCGAGGGGGTAATCTGGCAGATTAAAACCGTTGAAACAGCGACTGTATGGCTGTTTTGGGGAGGCCGCATACTGCTAATGGCAATCAGCTGTCAGCGATGATGTCTTGATGGCTCCCTTGACTGCTGTGTGGCTCTGAAGATGACTGGCAATTAACAGTTCAATTCGGCTTTCCTTTGAGTCTACTATATTTGTGCCACTGCTCGAGTTTGCCCACTCTGTGCATCCACCATGCATTACCAGCATGTGAAACTATTCATTTATTCATACAAGTTGCAAATTAGGTGCAGTGCACACATTGGCACCAGTGTGGGCGAGCTAGACTCATAAATGGCTCTCAAAGTCTAGGCTATCCTTATCCAAACGGCTGCTGTTTGAACAAAGCAGTGCAATTAGTGACTGAAATAGAAAAAGTGTGGGTTGTTGTTTGAGAGTACAAGCTCTTGAAGGCATTAGAAAGCTCATTTTTATAGCGTAGAGCTGCAACTGTCTGCGTGAGTGTGTGTTTGTGTGCGTCATACTCTGTACTCTTGGATTCTGCGTTTGGATTCGTCCAGCTGGTGCTGCAGGTCCCAGACGATCTCTTTGTATTTGGTGTAACGCTGCTCCACCATCTCCCTCTGCCGCTGTGACTCCTGGAGGAGCAAAACAGAGACTGTGACATTATACACAACAAAGCACACAGACACAACAGTCTGTAACCAGGGAAAAGGACAAAAGGCCGAGCACTGTGACGGTCCTAGGTCTGCTGTCAAAGTAGAGGAACACTGAAATGAATTACATGGCTCAATGTGGTGAGGCATTGACCAATAACATGAATGGATGCATCTAGTAAAATGTGACATATTGTTGTGTAATGTTGGCACCAAAAACAGAGACACAACGGACATAGAGGAACATGGTTGTATGGTACAGGATCCAACAAAATCACATCACTTTTTTTTTTTTCTTCAGTGAACATGAGATGCAAAAATAATCTTATTCAACAACATCTGCAAAAATAATTACCACATCAATTTTTATTTTATTTTTTGCAAATCAATAGTGTGAATGTTTTTTGTGTTTAATTGGACCTGAATAAAGTTGATTAATAAACATTTCAAACAAACAAAGAAATAAGAAGAACCCAGCTGAGACTCCAGTGAACTCACCTCTAAATCTTTGAAGTTCTCCATCAGACACTGTTTTTCAGGAATTGACTCCAAGTGGTCCAGAGCTACTCTTGTGTTCTGAAGACACACATGAAAAATCAGATCATAAACAACAATATTAGGTCTTGGTTTGACTCCAAGTCATTTGACTATGGCATTTTGTGCTTAACACAATAAGTAATAATAATAATAATGCACTGGAATTAAAAAGAGAAGCAGGTGCAGGAAGCTGCAGCTCATATATTCTGTTTTAGTGTAATAGTCTTCATTAGAAATGTCCTCTATTATCATTTAACCCTCACAACATGATTAATTACCATGAAGGTAAACAGGAGGCTCTACACACTACAACACAAGAAGGGCTACATGGAGAATTAAACATAGGTAAATATTTTTGTGCATCATCCCAGTTCTCTTAATTGCCTCCCTGTTTTCATCCCGTTTCTTTTCCTCGTTCTTCCTCTCACTTGAAAATGCAGAGAGGATGAAAGAGCAAAGAGAGGTGTGAAAAGCACGGAGGGAATAATCAATGAAACAAAACATTGAGTGGAAATGAAATGTTGTTCCCAGTCAAGGGTCATGTGAGGCAATGATTACTGATGATGGCTGCACAGCTGCACGGCCTGTCTGTGAGCTTCAGCTGCTCCGTAGAGTCCACGGATGCCTTTGTATTTGCACAGATAATGGGATGTACTGCCCAGATAACAAGGCTACACAGCTGACACTGTGTTATTTATGTCTTCCCACATGACAATAAGGGACATGAGTTATTGGGCTGTATATAAAATATGTTATGTATTTTAAAATGAACTGAATGAGAACCACTGAAAGATCCACCGCAGATTTACAGACGAGAAATGTGAAGGAATTTTGTTCCCTTTAGCATTGTTGTCACGACAACTTTACATAGTTACACAACTGTTCAGCGCTAAGTTTTTTGTTTGTGTCTAGATGGAGCCAATGTTATCCTCTGTAGCTAGGGTAACCAGGGTCTTATATTTCGCGAACACGCACTAAACAGATCAAGTCAACTCACATATAACAGTCAGGTGATAGAACATGTGACCATGACCAGGCTCCAGTGACCAGTAGAGTCTACACACAGATTTTAGACTATACACTGTAGTTTAACCTTATTTTGGTTAAATGCAATCGCAGATGATTGACATCATTTTCATAGTCATCACAGCAATCAAATGAATTAACCAGAGTAAGATGATGAAGAGAAATGGAAGCACTGAGCCACATTCCAAGTGTCTTAGCAAAAGGTCTGAATACTGATCTTATCCCCAATGTGAAATTTCAGCTTTTGCTTTTTCATAAATTTGCAAAAAATTCTGCTTTCACTTTGTCATTATGGGTATTGAGTGCTGATGGATAAATTTAAATGATTTTAGCATAAGTCTGGAACATGACAAAATAAGGAAAGGTGGTCTGAATACTGATCTGAGCTTAATGACAGACTGGCCAGACTGGAGCTTCACCTCACTGAAAGACGAGAGCGAGAGAAATATTTATGTTTTTTTTTATATACGGTGACATTCCAGCTGTTGGTTGAGGTGATTGTCATGAGACAACCATGCTTACATATAAACAATTAGCTTAGACAGTTAGAGCTGGTAATTATTTAACAGATAATAATGGCAACATGTGAGGAGGTTTGGTTTTACTGGGAACAATCCAGGATCGGGATAATTTCTAGTCAAATATGGATTGTATGACATCAACGGCTGCTGCTGTATGAATGTGCTCCATTAGCCATCATCGATGTCACGCTGTGTGGTCAATTCAAAGGCTAATTGAGGACTTTTGTTACAACACACTTGGCACATTCTTTGATTAAGAAACTACTCCAGCTGCACTCCACTCTATTCATTCCTCCACTGTACGTTTCAATAGCCTTCCCATTCCCATTCAGGTGAAGCATTTAAGCATCAAAAGAACTGGTTGTTACAGGGCGTCACGCTGATTGCTACACTGAATGGCGCCCTGGCATACGAGTTAGCCTGGCTGGACGATCCCCCGCCACCCGGGATGTGTGGATGATGGGTCGATGCACCCCGGGGATGCTGTGCTGTTGACTTGATGGTGGTCTGAGGTATTTCCTCTTCTTTCTCACAATGGTTAATTAAAGGTTGAAGTGGTCAAGCATGCCGTATAAGTGATGGATGGACAGTGTGTGTTCGACAGCTTCATTTATTTATTTATTTTCCCGGAGTAAAAAAGGACCTTGGGTCAATATAACCTTTCAACAGTGCTAAGTAATTTCAGGCCTGACATCTTATGGCTGATTAAGGATGTTAGTGGTGGACGCTCATGGTTTGGATGGTGGTGGGGTCAATAATGTATTGTCAGTACAGCTCTTTTCTTAACCCTGTCAGTAAGATGTATGATGACTAACACAGTCATCCACTGTCTCAAAGGGATAGCTCAGCATTCTCGCAAATTGGCCCATTGCCATAATCCCTAGTCCTAGGAGTATGTTTGTTACCTTTAATTGTTGGTGCAAGCTGTTTTTAGAACGGCGGAGCAGAGCCGCAAGCTGCTCAGAGCTACGCTACGGAGGCTCATGGGATTTCTTGGTTTCCCTCATCAAACTCATCAAATACACAATCCAACAACACCCCAAAACTCTGGTGGACAAGTTGTGACCTGCACATTCACCACGCTATGAGATAATAACAGAATGTTACGAGACAGAGTTGTTTTCGAGGCAAATGCAGAGACTGCTTGCTGAAAAACTGCCCTCGACCGGGGTGTTTTTGCATGAATTTACCTTGAAAACAACTTGGTCTCCTAACGTTTCATTATTATCTCATACTAGTGTGGTGAATGTGCAGGTCACAACTTGTCCACCAGAGTGTTTTGGAGTTGTTGGATTGTGTATTTGATGAGTTTGATGAGGGAAACTAAGAAATCCCATGAGCCTCTGTAGTGTAGCTCTGAGCAGCTCGCAGCTCGGCTTGGCCGTTCCAAAAATAGCTTGCACAGACAAATAAAGGTAACAAACATACTCCTTAAACTACAGGGATTATGGCAATGGGCTAATTTGCCAAAATGTTGAACTATCCCTTTAACCACAGCTGTAATTTCCAACCCTGTGTTTTGCGAGACCATGTTTGTTTGCATGATAAACCAACATGACAAACTTCAGACACTTCCAATCTAAACCAGAATATACGCAGTATATACAATTTTCTTATCTCTAGCCATTACTTTGAATAAAGCAACAAACCTTACCATCTCTAGATCCAAAACACGATCCTGCAAACACACACAAACACAACATTACTTCATATGCATATAAAAGTGACAACCAATGCTGAAGTAAGATTCAAACTCCAAAAATGAGCCAGAAAATGATGCAAGGCTGCGAGGCCAGCTAGCCGTTCAAAACGGTGGATTAGCAGGGAGAAACTCGGAACATGTGTGTGGGAGAAAAGTGACAGAAGAAGAGGAATAGAGTGTTCCAACAAATGGATAACAGGGGAAGGAAATGCAGAGGCTAGGGGAAAGAGTCTGTAGCGCACAACAGCCTTCTTATCACACACACTGACACACACGCACACACAAAGACAAACCGCTCCCGCCGCTCATCCAGCTCCTGACTGATGTTCCCTCTCTAACGATGCATAAGTGATGCTATGCCTCTTATCTGCCACTCAAACGCACACCTGCTCCCCACCCCCCTCCCTCCACCACACCACCGGCTGCCTCTCTTTCTGCCTGTAATGTGTTGATGGTTTGTAACAAGGGTACTTTCTTTTCATCAGCCCTCCCACTAACTTCTTCTCCTTTTTTCTTTCTTCTTTCTTAAACTCGCCCGCATCCCTCAGTCTATCTGTCTTTCCTCACTACATCTCTCTCTCCTCATCCTTCATAATTAAAAGCTCGGCTGGGTCTGAGAGGGCTGATTAATTGCACGCGAGCTCTGGCAGGTGCCATCACGCAGCCACAGATGGAAACCCTGCTATCTAACACGCGCGTACACACACTCACACAGGGACAGACACACATTTGGAAAACGATTGCTTAGCTGACATTTTAGTGTGTGTGTGTGTGTGTGTGTCAGACGTTGTTTAATGGTGAGTAAAGGGCCGGTGGGGTGCGAGGGGCCGGTCCACCACAGACTAGGTGAGCTGGTGGCCTGCCAAGTATAGATGTTGCAGGACTGAAAGACACAGACGAGGCCTCTGGTGGCTTTTAAACTCCAAGGCCTTGTGTCTGCAGTAATTAGCTACTTGTTCAAGCAAGGCTGCGAGGAGTCTGTCAGGCCCACGGCTGTGTACTAATGTTTGTAGCTTTGCATCACAGGACTCAGATGACTGAAGCCCAGCAGTTGCTCAAAATCAACTCGAGTGATATGCAAAAAAAAAAAAAAGAAGGGAAGGAATCTGAAGCCAAAATGGTGCATAAACAAAAACAGCACAAGCTGTCTCTTTTTGGCAACATACAGCTGAAACCGGGCCAGCTACTGTAGATAATAACATCTCATAGCCAGAGTGCAGGTTAATGGATGCAAACAGATATGGATTAATAAAGACATTATGCCGACCTGAAGGCTCCTCATTTCTTCCTCCTTCCTGCGACTCCTCTCCAGCAGCTCTGAAATGAGCAAAGTGTGTTAGACAACAATTTGCTGTTGATGAATTGAGTGGAGAAGCACCAGAGACTTCTAATCCAGTCTGAAAGTAATGATAGCAGGGTAAGAACATGCATATTGCATAATGTTAAATGGTCAGTACCAAATTATACATTTTGATCCTCGATTTATATTTTGACAATATGCTCACTTACATAACTTATATAACGTCTGTAGAAACCACACGAGCCTCATTATCAGTTAAGATTTTTCTGACAAGCATTTATAATAAATATGAATATAAATATCGTACCATCAACAGCTGTGTTTTTTCAAGAGTGCATTTACTCAACCTGTCATTCAAAATAAATGAAAATATTATGAAGGATTTACATTTCCTTTTTCACGCAGAGCTATGCAATTACAGCACCCCTGACATCTGAAACTATTAGGACAGAGCACAACAGCACAACAACAACATTTAGTTTTTCATCAATAACTTGTGGAAAGGTAGGGCTCAGACATTTAACCTGCCTGCACACCAGCTAAGATGATTCTTTTATAGTCGTTTAAATGTGTTTTGGTCATATGATAAATGTTTGTCAGCACAGTTTTCCACCAGACAGACAGGTGGAGGAAAGTCTATTTGTTGACTGCAGCAACAAATTGTTTTTAATTACAATTACTGGTTGTTTGTTTAATGAGATGTTGTTTTAGAGCAATAACTCTGAATTCATTTAGCAAAAGAGTTTAATTAAGCAAATGTCACAATATTTACCCAATTTTACTCAGCTTGGTATAAAACCGAGCAGTTTTTTTTACCAAGTGTGCATCTGTTTTAATGGAATGGTAGCAACACACTATTTGGAATAATGAAAACAATGACAATATTCAATATCCTTTTATCTCAATTAATTTAGTGAAATATCTTAATGAACTACTTTCTCTGATGAAGAACAACTTCATAATTGTGCAGCCTGTGTGTTTGGGATTTAGTCTCTTGTTTTAATTGGCTTCAAATGTGACTCAGGCCAACGAGTTTAACATCAAACATATCACAATATGAGACACTCTCCACTGACACATGTACCCGCTAATGACATGATCGCATTTTCGGAAAGCATCACAGTCAAGTCCACCAGTAGAGTACCTGTAAGAGTGTAGTCACTTAAAATACTGGTACATTTCCCTTGCCCTCTGTCTCCTATAGTTTAAAATCCAGTCACCTGTGGATGCCTGACTTTCCTCCTCCTCCTCCACCTGACGTGTAAACAAATATCTTACAACAAAGGTCAACCCCCACTTGACAGAAACACTTGAAAAAGCAAAACACCATGTCCGTCTATGGGCTAAACCCACAGTGTCTGTCTCAAAGCTCTGCTTGTAGCTCGCCTGTTAAAATGTACCTTCAAGTCAGCAGAGGAGACGTTAGTGTTAGTCTGCTGCTGCCAATCTGCCGCTGCTCTGACTCACCCTATCACATCACACCTACTGCGGTAGGCCCTGTAATACTAGAACTTATTATCGGCACATGCAGCGTAGACTTGTCTAAAGGAGAAAGGCCCATGGAGAGTGCTGCACAAGTCAAGTAGACAACCTGCACTTTAATCTGACACCAGTATTCACTGAGACAATTTCAGCGGGTCACACAGGGTTCTGCAAACTGCAGGCATTAACAGCAAATCTACTGAGATAAGGACAAAAGTCTGTGAGAAAAATACATCTCATAAGAATATAATTCCCAGTTTGATAATATAATACAACAGAACTGAGTAAACAGCTGTGATAAGGAAGGGTGAACTTATTTGCTACACTGCATTGCTGAGTGGATTTGTTCAAAGTGCATCGTGTCATCACTGCTCATCGGAGTGCATGTGCTCAGGCATGGCAGGGATTTGTAAGTGTTGTGTTGCTCTGCAGTAACACAACAACAGAATCACTGAGCAGCCACTTTACTGAGGAGCCATATTCAAAACACAGGCGATAAAATCTTAATTCCTGCACCTTCAACACAAACAAGCAGATCTGGGAGCTGTCGTGACACGCAGCTTATTCTTAGGTCTAATTACTGAGGAGACCATATCAGTGTGTCTGCCTGCAGAGAAGACAGGCAATGCTGTCAAATGGCTGATTGAGTCAAAAGACGGAGTGAACTGTGTTCTGGGGGTGAGGCTGTGTCATCAGATTGCTTATCTTTATGGTGCGATGTCTCACTTCTATAGCAAAACACAGACACACACAAATGGAGAATTGTTTGTCTCTCTCTCTATTCTCAGACTATGACAACCTCTATGGTCTCAGTGTGTCTTTTAACTCTCTTTCTCTGCCTTAATGGAACACAAATTAGACCCATTTCCTTGTATTGTTCAGCCCAAGAGCCGAAAACAAGTTGTTCTTCCTCCTCCGGCTTACGGCTCATTAAAAGAAATTCAGTCAGAAAAGCGACTTTGGACAAGAAAAATAAGCCAATTTTCCCCAGAAGTCTCAAAGTTCACACACATTATGATTACAAATGTTCAAAAAAGCATCTTAAACAGACCGACCCGTGTGCATCCTTCTCAATGTACAGACAGACGGCCATTTTCAGCAGCATCCTAAAAAAAAATACTAACAAAAACACTTCTGTTATATAAAGCCATTGAATTAGTAACTGCTCTTAATGAAGGTGTGATTAAATGGAAATGAGGGAGGAAGAAAACAGGAAGTCAGCATAGGACTCTGCTGTATTCATGAAAAGAAATGGTCAAAGAACGACTGCATTTTCATTAAGAGCTTGCTATAGTAAATATTCATAAATTCAAATGTGGACGACCAAAGGGTTTCTTGTCCAGTGCTTTTCTGGTGCCGTATTAGCTGCCTAATAAAGAACACAGAGCCAGATTAGTCTCACACTGACGCTGTTCTGTGACAAATTTTATATAGCAGGGTGGCGTGACTCACTGGTATTCTTTGATGACGACAGTAAGACTGTTTGAGCCATGAAAAATACGAAAATAAAAACACCACACACGCAATGCATTCTCACATGCCTCCTAATTGCGTGCGAAATGAAAATGAATTGTGTTCTAATTAAATAGTGTTTGTGTGTGTACTGTGTACCTTTCTTTTCAGTGCTGAGGGAGTGCAGCAGCTTCTCCTGCTGGTCCAGGCGCTGCAGGAGAGCGGCCTGCTCCGAGTCGCGGCTCTGCCTGAGGGCCCTCAACTGATCCCGGGTTTGCTGATGCTGCTTCCTCAGGCGCTGTTCTCTTGTGTCGCGCTCACGCACCTCCTCACACAGCCAGCGCACCTTCGTCTGGTTGGTTCAATACATATACAGGGGCATCTCAATGAATTAGAATATCATGGAAAAGTTCATTTATGTCAATAGTTCAATTCAAAAAGTGAAACTAATACATGATATAGATCCTTTACACACACACACTGAAGTATTCTATGTCTTTATTTCATTTAATTGTAATTATTTTGGCTTACATTTAATGAAAACCCCAAATTCAGTATGTCCAGAACAATTAAAAAAATGATTGTTAATACAGAATTGTTGGTCTCCTGGAAAGTATGTCCATTTATATGCACTCAATACTTGGTTGGGGCGCCTTTTGCTTCAATAACTGCATCATTTCGGCGTGGCATGGAGGCAACAGCCTGTGGCACTGCTGAGGTGTTATGGAAGCCCAGGTTGCTTTGATAGTGGCCTCCAGCTCATCTGCATTTTTGGGTCTAGTGTTTCTCATCTGCCTCCTCACAATACCCCATAGATTCTCTATGGGCTCGAGGTATATCGTCAGCCCAGAATGTATTTTTACGGAGGTGGAGTTGGGTGGGTTTGGATGGGTTCTTATATTCAAAGGTTGCAATGGAGACATTAAGAGATGTAGCACATTGGGAAGGGGAAGTGGCTGATTTAAGTCCACCTCAGGGCCCGCATCCCAGTCCCATCTGATAATAAAATGATTTTCCTCCTATACAGTGCTCCCATTGGTTTTCTCAAGCAGAGGACTGCACACTAATCAATGCAAAAGACTTCACATAGGAACTTAATTAAGTCCCCTGTCAGATAAAAGAGTATCACAAGGGAATGCTGTTTTCCCTTTAAAGTAAAATCCTCTCATAAAAAAAATTAATTCCTCTCCTGTTTAAAGTCTTCAGAGCTACTAGTTCTGGACTGTCTTCAAATCCCTGCTTAAATGTCCGCACGACACAAAGTCAATTGGTATTCTGTCTTTCTGATGTTGACCGTAGAGTTAACCTCAAGTTCGGACAAGAGGCTGGACAAAATGAGTGTGATAGATGCTCAGAGGAAACACAGTGGCCCACAAAGACAAATTAATATGAAACACACTGTCAATACAACAGCGGGTATAAATCAATTTACAATGTTTCATATAACAGATTGTTTTAGCCAAGAAAAATTATTGGTTAAATGGGTTTTTCTAACTGTGCTCTGTACGCCTGTAAATCATGCCTAGATTTTACTACCATAAAAACTCCTAACAAGGGAGCTAATTATCGCTCTTGTTCTCCAGTGTTTTATTTTTGTAAATGCACAGTAGTCTGAAAGCATTTCTGACAGGAGATATACATTACAGTGATAAACACTAGGAATTGTGCAAACACGTTTTAACTCAGTATCATGCATCACTGCTACGGCCGTAATTACATGTAACAGTGCAACACTGTGCGCAGCATATGGGGACAGCTCTCTCTTTCAGAGCCAGGTGCTGTAACCTCTTATGATTATCATGGAAAGATATTCTGTCAAAAATCACAGTTTCATTGTGATCACTGCTGACTCTCATCACACATCAGAGTGCTCAAAGTGGTTTCCTCGACAACGAGGTAGAAAAATCTGACTCGTTACAGCGTGAACGATTAATTAAAGTTCACAAAAACCAAATCATTGATTATATATACACCGTATGCTGCTTTCTTTCATTCGATAATCTGCTATATGGCTTGAATGAGCATGGTGGTCATGGTAAAACAGTTTCAACAATTGATTATGTGGAGAGATCTCTCGTACAGAAGGCAGCGTTTTATTGCATGTAATGATCATACCTTTGTCTCGGCTAGCCAGCGATGAGGGTCTTTTACTAATCCGGGTTTCTGTGAGATCGCCTGTTAAAACAGAACAGAGAGAGTTGAATGCAAATGTGAGCTTTCCTGCATTTGAAGCATGCTATGCAAATTCCAGCACTTCAAATGGTCTGCACTGCAGAGGAGAGAAGTTGTAATTATTTTCTTTTGGACGTGAGCTGTCTAAACAGAAACAAAAGTATTATGAGACATTGTGGGAGAAGAAGCAAAAATAGAACTGAAAAATGTGGATGGACAAACAACTGGATAACAATCAAAAGAACAGCCTGCTGTTAAACCCTGAACTTTTGTGAAGAAACTCTTCTGCCGATTTAAATTGGCATGCGTATGTGTTAAACTATACACACACACACACACGCACGTAGACACACGCACCTGCACACAGAGGTTGTGTGTGTGTCATAAAAATGAGCTCAGGGAGTAGGTTCCATCCATCCCAGACAAGCTTGTCAGCATCAACAATACAGACTGACTGTCGTCTAACTCCTAATGACTGCTGACAAACACACACACACACCCTCTAACACCCTAAGAAAAAAGACACTCGCAGATAAACAGTCACACAACTACTGTAGATGACGCTCAGTGGAGGGCACAACCCTGACAAAGCTACACAGTTGTGATGTTCAAGCGCCACATGTGGAGCTTTCACCGAAGGGTTAACAATCTCTGAGCAAATCCATCCAAGTTACAGTGAGCTGAGCCAAGACATGTAATTTATAATAAAATAATCTACTTCACAAAGCTCATGGAGCACGCATTCTTTAATATGATTTGTTGTTTACCCAGCATTAACAATTTTACAATTCATGGAGGCAAATAATTGTTTGTGTGCTTACTGTTTCCTTCTGCACTGTTTAATATTCTTACTACTTACTGTAAGTAATTCAGTAAATTGTTCATACAATTTAAATATTTACTAATCGAGCATTACACAAATTTTTGTACCTTTGTACTTTATATTTTACATACTTAGTAAAGAGTTTTAGACTTGAATCTCCACAGTTTCACACTGTTCTGTGGCCATTAGAGCTGGACTTTAACCACTGCACCAAGTTTTGAAATAAATGGAAATCCAGGTTATCTTTTTTCCCCCAATTAGAGCAGACAGTGATAGTGCTGAGATAAAGTGAGCGCATGGAGAAATACGTGACATGCAACAAAGGATATTGTGGTTGTACATTATGCATCTTAACCACTGGGCCTCCACCACACCATGAAGTCTCTCTTTTATCAGGACAAAGCTCTCCCGCATCTCTCTGTTGTCTGATTCTGCCAATTATGGAGGTTTGTCTTTGTTCTCAAACAGGACTAGACTGTGTATACACAGTCAGTCCAAAAACCACCCTGTGTTATAACAATGACAAGGGCTGTGTTGGTGCGGCTATGTTGCTGCAGGTACCACTAACCTGTAATAGGATGCATGAGGTTAAGTTTAAAGAGGAACTATGCAAGTCCGGCCGCTTTTCCTCTGTTTTGCTAACCCTCCTCCTGGCCATGTGCATTTGTTTACAACAAAGCCAGCGAAAGATCAATACATGGACCAGTGGATAGTTATATAACATATACGATGTTACTACGAGTATGTCTGTGTAGTCTTAACTGTCATTAACAAACGATTACGAGTTACGGAGTGTCGCGGTGCACAGAGACGAGAGCTGGAACACGGGGGCGGCGGCCAGGTACTACACTGAACGTTGCAATGTTGGTTTTCAGCCATGAGACACCAGGTTGAAGGCAGAGAGCCTCCATTCTCACTCGTAACAAGTCACAAGTCATGTAGTTAAGGATCACAATTACTCCAGGGATTTTTAATTAAGGTAAAACTGTAGCATAGCCACGGGAATTATCCTGCTTGGTTCCGCTTTAAGTGACGGATCCAGGAATTTAGGGATGAGGCTAAAACATTTATCAGTTTTGTAATCCTACAAAGAATTTTACAAATGTAGAAAGTTGTCATGGCATTTTAAGAAATATTGTATCTTTCACAGCAACAGCCAGGTAAACATTGGAAATACTTCACACTTGTTACAAAGCTATCAAACAGAAATATGCATTTCCACAAATTAGGTAAGAATTTAGGCCTGATGGTGAGAAAGAGATCACCAAATTATAATTCATGTAAACATGAATGTCTATACAAAGTTTCATTGCAGCTATCAAGACATTTCACTCAAAATTACAAATGTCAACCTCATTATGGAAACAGAGGCCAAACTAGGAGACCACTAAAACTCATTACAATTCATCATATGGGAATGTTTACAAAATGTTGGACCAATCCATCAAGTAGATGTTGAGATATTTTCACGGAGACAACGGAAGCTCTGCCCTGCTGGTGGCATTGCAAGAAGTCAGGGGATCACTGGAAATGACAGAAAAATACTTCCACAGCGGGATTCATTGTCTGGGCACAACGGATATTTGCACCAAATTTCATGACAACCCATCAAATAGATTGAGATATGTCAGTCCGAACCAAAGAGGTGGAACAACTAACTGACACTGTCATCCCTAGAGCCACGCCACCAGAATGGTAAAACATTTTTCAAATGTCGACATGAATCTCTTTTGACATTACATAACTATTAAAAAGAAGTACTACACATTGACTCTTTGCCCTGTGATCAACCTTTTCAAAAGGATTTTGTGCAAATCTTGTCATAAGGAAACCGCATGCCTCTCTGCATGACACACAGCCAGAGAAAAAACATACTCCCTCCTGCTACACTGGTAAAAAGACGTGACATATTCACACACGGCCATGAACAAAGACAACAAAACAGTAGAAACCTGTGGCAAGGGTTTTTTTTTTTATGCATAATCAACTGAGATGGGAAGGCACACGGCAGGATTTTCTTTTGACCCCTTTCTGTCCCATGCCACGGCAGACAACACCGTCAAGGCACGCAGCACTTTTCAACCTGTCACTCAAATCCAGATCCAAGCAAAACAAATTTCCCAAGTTGTTGCCACTGCAGCTCAAAGTACGGCGAACGGAGCGCTGCTGTGCAGAGGTCCTCGTCTCTGGGAGTGTACAACCGCATGGCAGAGTGTGTGACTGCGTGGGAGGATGAAACGCGCCGGCATGCTTCTCGCTTTTCTCCCTCTTTACTCTTTCCTGAACCATCAAAGGCAGGGTTGGCGTGCTGGCAGACAAAAAGGAGGTGAAACTGCTGAAAAACTGAACAAGTAGGCTGGGAGTTGAAAGAGTTGTCTGTGGGGCTGAAGTGAAAGAAAATGCCACTATTTTGTCAGCAGCGCCGCCGTGAAATCCAAGTGTCTGCCACTGCTAATTTAAATGTGGGACTGCGTGGTGTGTATGTCTCTTTCCGAACGCGAGTAAATCTTTGGTTACAGTTTGTTTGTTTCACCCCCCTGCTGAGAGAATGGTAAAGATAGCAAAGTTTAGAGAAAGGAAGAAAAAGCAAGAGATGTTATACAGTTCTAACCGCAAGTGGAAAGGACACAGGAGGATATTTTATAGATAACTCATTAGCGCATTTCTCTTCATCAAACGGTTTGAAGTGAAGGGAAGCAGGAAAGTCAGTGGAGAAACAACATTAAATGACAAATGTCCTAGTCTGGGCTTAAACACAGAGCTCTGCTGTTACATTGTGTGCACTCACTTGAGTCAACTGTGCTCAGGAGAGGAAAAAGATCCTGGGCGACAAAACTGGATTCGGGGTTGCGATCAATTTTTGATCGATTTCGATTATTGCCTATATTTCCTCGATATCACATGGCAGTAAAAACCAGCCTGTCACTCTGCTGTTCTGTCTACTCCGCCTCCTGTCATGAGCGTGTACAGTATAGTTTGTTTGAGCTGCAGCAGCTAAAGCTAAAGGAAAGCAGGATCAAGTGAAAGTTATAAAAGAAGGAGGAAATTAGTAGAAGTGGAGCCAATGGCAACTTAAGCGATGGTGAACGAGTGGAGCGGTCAGTTCTCCTGTCTCGGGTCGTCATGTGTAAAGAAGCCTGGCAGTGTTGAGTCAGAGTGACCTGATTATATGACGGTAAGAAAGTGGAGGAGAAAAGTCCGAGTGTGAAAACACTGAGCTGCTCCTGACGTTTACTCTGCGGTAACACGTCTCGTTGGCTCATCTACGGCGTGAAGAAAGCTAAGGCTAAGAACTGTTCCACCTCTCATGAACATTAAAGTGAACTCACGTCGTCCTCCCAAACTAAACACGTTCTCTGTTTTCTTCAGGATTCAGTCAGAATGCTCATTGAACTGGCAGCATCAGCAAAAAATACATATTGTAACGAAATATCGAGAATCGATCAATATGGAAAAATATATCATTTTTTTGCAATATCGCCCACACAGGAAGTATGTCACAGGTGAGAGTCCCATCAGGTCAAGGGGTTATGTTGATTATTCACTGAAAAGCTGATAAGTCTTTTGGTTTGTTACTATCAAAACAGTTTCTCTCATTCAAGATCTTCCTTAGCAACTGATTTACCAAGATAAAGTAAAGTCTGACAGTGTACTACTGTTTTTTTCCTCATTAACTTTCAATCGCCACTACACTGTCCTACAATATCTTGCATTAATGCCTCCAAAGAGAAGAAAGGAAAGAGAGTATCACAAGGTAACTGAAACCTAATACACCCCTTAACTGTTAATGATTCCCCTCATTAGGCCAATCACTAGTGAGTTTGACTTCTTCTCAACATGACAGATTACAGATGAGGAGAGGCGTTGGCTCGCATGTCTGGCTGTTGCACTGCTGGAGCCGACTGGGAAATCTATAAGAGCAGATAAGAGCTGCCGGGGTTCATTAGCCTGGAGCAGCAGAGGAAAAGCAGCTTGGAGCAAGTTGGGGAGAGTGGACGTTGTGTACAATGTGTTTATTAGTGTATGAACATGTGGCTATTTCCAACAGGCAACATGCTTCAAACTGTCAAGTAGGCTCTGTAGAAGCTTTATTGAGCAGAACAGGAATTTCATTATGAACTGTATTTAATCAGGTAGACTTAATGAGATTGAGAGCTGTTTCTCATAACCAGACGACCACACAAACAGGCAGCATACAAAAATACTGGAAAAATCAGGGCTACAATTATGTAGAGTGAACTTTGTTTAAAAGGATTTACATTTACAGGTGGCTTAACAAGACCGCATAGCGTTACATTTCTCATACTAGTGGGTATGAGAGAGCAGTAATTCTGCCCGTTTATATAAGCAGAAACACAAAAAACATGTTTTTCATAAACATAACGTTCATAATGTTCTTTTCAAAAATGTGTCTCTGCAATAAGAAATGATTGTATCCATCTGATTTTCCCTTCTTCAGCAATTTAATCTTCACTCTATTAGAAGAACAAAGAACCTAACCCTCTGAAGACAAAAATAATATTTTTAATCAATAGAAGCCTCCAGCTGATGCAGCCTTCATCCTGGCACACAGTACCATATGTATGTGTAAGATAAGCGTTGCTTGATGAGAGTGAAAGCATGTGTGCACTGATCAATGCTGTATAGAATGTGTGTGCGTAGACTTAAACTCTTAACGTTCCTTAGCCAAGACCCACTGGTTAAGCTCAGAATGAACCAACATAAAGCTCAAATTAACACAATGAGACTACTTTGGAAAGCTGACCTTTCTGACCTGAACTGAAGATGAAGATGTAGTTAGTTTTAAGGCGTTGGTAAACCACTACAACAGTAAGTTAATATTGGAGCAGTAATGCTTACGTTTGCTGTGCCTGCTGGTGGTGTAAAGAGGCAACTGTTTGCTAACATGTCCATTAACAAGTCAGTGGTATTATCAGGACTCTGAGCTTGTTTTGCAGCTTTACTGCCTTATAGAGGTCAAACTCTGTTAAATACAGCTTTAAAACAAAAAAAAAGGAAGGACAAAATATAATGTAAGTTAAATACCTGCAGTTTGTCTTCACCATTCCTCGCCAGGCTGCGGCAGGCGGCGTCTAGCTCCTCACCCATGGAGCTAAGGATCGCCTCTTGCTCTGCTTCCACCCGCAACACTCTCTCCTCCAGCTCTGACTCCAAAGCATGTCTCCGATCGCCTGACCTGACCTGAGAGCAGAAGACAGCTGAGTGGGGTATAGTGGATGCAAATAAGCTACTGCTTTCTAGTTTTTTTCCCCCCATCATTTGAATTTTATAAAGCAGTATGAAAAAACATGAATTCACAGGTGATTTTCTGTGGATAACCACATTAAAACAAAAGAGCCAATTCAGTAGCTTCTCACACAAACAGATGGAGGTAAGTTTCATTCTCTGGTCAGCATTGTCAACAGTTCAGGATCTCTACCAGGACACAGTCGATCGATATGTCCGCGGCAGAGGAACCAACTGATCAGCGGTGCCCAGGGACCGTGAATCATTATCCTGTCCCTGGGACAATAAACCATCCATGTTACATTAATAAGTGCCCCTTTTTTTTACCTCCATTCACCTGATTTCAAATCAATACATGGATTCCCCCAAAGAGCCCCACAAAACTTATCAGGGGGCTGTCAGAGAGGTGAATAGAGGTTCAATACTTCATCTGCTGCTGTTAAACACCCAAGGACGTATTGATAAAGGCCCTTTAAAAATAGTGCTGACTTGGCACCGCTTACCCTTTCAAACCACGCTTAGGTTTATATGATCACATGACCTTATCAGATATTCTACATCGTAATGTAAGGGTGGGAGCAATGTCCTGGTAATGACATTGGATACTTCATATTTATTGGAATTATTTTCATGTCATTTGATATTAGTCACTAGATTTCAAAAGCAAAGCGAAGGAAGCAGGACTTACTTTTTCATCCAGTTCCTGTTTGAGTAGATGGCACTTTCTCTGGAGAAGAGCATGTGCATTTTCTTTGGTGCTCAGCTGCGCTGCCAGCTTATCACACTCATCCTTCATCCTGTCCAACTTGATGCGCAGCACCCCACACAGCTCTTTGTCTGACACTGCATCTGCCTAGTAGAGAGTGGATATGTTAAAGGCCATGATACAGTACACAGGCAATAACTCAAAAAATATCAACTTCTAGCAGGTTGCAGTTTGTTTTTTTATGAGATTTCCTTGATTAAACACAAAAATATGGTGGGAATAGGAGTAAAAAGCACAAATAAGTTTTCAAAGTTGTGTTTTGTGGATCGCACAGATGGTACGCCTAATTTGCCAATGTACCCTAACACCTTGTAAAAGGTCTTGGTCTGACTTGACATTCTGCAGCTCTACACAGAGGACACCATGTAATGGGTCAGGAGGATGGGTAAATACCACTGCCGAGCCTCTGAAATCATTGCCAGTGTCCTTGATGCATGTCTCAGCCTCGCAAAGGAAAAATCCAGCTCAGACATTACAGCTTTCTATCTGCACTGATCACATTATCACCCAGCTCAAGATACAGTAAAGTGGAATGAACAACAATGACTGAGTACTAGCAGTGTCGGGAGTGACACAAACAAAGACAAAAAATGGAAAAACAGAGCTGCTTGGAGTGAGGAGAGAGAAAAAACTGATGGAAAATGCAAAATTAGAACTGGAGGGAGGCAGTAAGAGAGGGATTAAGACAGAGAGAGATGGTGGGAGGAGAGACAGAGTGAGGGAGAAATCAAGAGTGAGAGGACAAGGACAAGGAAATAAGAATATTTTAAGGTTTCCCTGACAGTTGACTGTATCAAAATTGTAATATAGGCTTCTGGCTATGCTCTATGAATATTGGGTGGGCTTCTTAGGGACATCTGCAGCAGCCCAAGGCTAGTACTTAAAAACACTCTAGCAAACGCCCTTGTCCTTACTGCACTTGGAAATGACACCATTACAATGAGCTATGTCAGATATTAATACCATTCAGCGCAGCTAATGGGCTAAACTCAGCCATATCAGAGAAGACCATGCCCCTTAAGAAACAATGTACCCACGAGGACTCATCATGGGGGTGGGGTGATGCTGGAGTAAATCAAGGAGTCCCCTATCTCTCTAACACTGCCTTGATGAGACTTCTGAGGTCTGATATCAGGGTTTTTAAATATTCACGCTCGGAGCTGTGGAATGGCCGTGAGGATCCACGGGACACCACACTCCATTAAGAGCTCAGCTATCCTCGCTTCACCCACACTCAGAGGACAGAGCCCTGGCCAATGAGGGAAATTACTCTAAATGAGATTTTTGTCTGTGTCTCGTTGAGTCGGAAATTTGCCAGATGTTTAGTGGCTGAGGCATGTTACCCTGTTGCTGAATTTGTAGTGCGTGCCAATGATACTAAATGTCAATTAGAGTGTGGCACTCTGTGATCCATGCCTAGGTGTGCAGAAAAGAAATCCCTTTGGTCGGCTTATGACCTTGACATCTCAAAAGACAAATTAGGAGTGTGTGGAACACGTTATCTGATCTGATCTGCTACATTATGCATAGCTCTGCACTGCTTTTTAAGAGGGGCCTTTAGGTGAGTTTAAAACATTTTAGAGATACTCTTACCTTACCTCTTGCCAAAGGTTAGATGTAAATATTGATACTAGTGCCATGTTTGAATGCTAAATATGTAGCTAAAGCCAGCAGCTAGTATTCTTTACTCAGTCTGCTCTCAGCCTGGCTCTGGTCCCACTTAACAGCACCGCTAAAACTCACTAATTAACCAGTTACAGTATGTCTGACTTATTATACAAAAACCAAACTGAGTAAATACAGCAATTTGTCTTTTCTGGGACCAGCTTCCAGGCAACCAGTAGCCTCATGGAAATCACTGCTACCACATTTTGTTGGCTTGTTACAGTCCCAGTCTAGCTGTTCCCAGTCTTTATGCTAAGCTAAGATAACCGGCTGCTGGCTCTAGCTCCACATTTAGAAGAAAATGAGCGGATTTTTTTTTAACCGTTCCTTTGACTGTGCATTTATTTGACTGAAAAGACATTTTGTTAAAAAAAAAAAACAGGACCTACATTAACGTCCTTCAGAAGTGCCTGCAATTCATCTCGCTCCTTACGGTAGAGCTTAAGTGCTTCCTGCACTTCACGCTCCTTCTTCATCCTGCTGTCCTCCATTGTTGCCTTCATGTTGCCCAGTTCCTTCTGATGCACCTCTCTCTCCAGCTTCAGCTGTTGCCCCAGCGCCGTCCGCTCCTCCTGCACCACTGTCAGCTTAGCCTGCAGGTCTGAGGCACCCCTCTGAAGCTCCTTCCTGGAGCTTTCCTCCTCAACTAACTGCTGAGCTAGCTGGGCACGGGCTGAGGTCATCTGCTTCAGGGCGGCCTGGAGCTCAGCCTGTGCGTCCTGGTCTCTGTGACAACGGCGGGCTTGGCTGTCGGCTCGTTCCTCCAGCCTCTGGTTCTCTTCCCTTAGTCTTGCTTGGATGGCCGCCTGACGCTGAATCTCTCCCTCCAGGGCAGCCGAGGCCTCTCTTACCTGGGGTAAGGAACGCTATTAGGATCATATCAAAGCTTTTTAATGACTCTTGAGCTAAGTTTGTGTTGCACAGTATTTAAAAAAATATATAAAATTTAATAGCAGCTCACTCTGAGCAAGACAAATTAATCTATGAATTTCAGCCATGCCTGTGGTTAGGCTGGGAACGTGCTTGGAACCAACAAGCACTTTAAAAAAGTAGATTTGATATATGTCCTGGCTAACAGCACAACTTCAATGCGTGTGCTACTTTCAAACAAATGTCATAATTACATAACATCCAAACAGCAAAACTATTTGATTCAACCTGCCACAAATAAAGTATAATTATTATTAACCTCTAATTGATGTCATGTATGTAGTGTAGTGTTGTTGTTATTGTTGTCTTATTATTGCAATGGTAGTGTAACTGTTATTTTTAATCATGTGAAACTGCATTGCTATATTTCCAATGTTTTTGAAATGTTGTGAAATCTTGTTGTTGTCATTGAAGATGTAGTTTTGTGTTTGTCTTAACAGATATGTTCTCTGTTTCCTGCCCAGGGACCACAGATGAAATTTGGCACAAGCTAATTCTGGTACGGCTGAGAGCCGTGCACTGTCCCTGTTTAAATAAACAAATAAATAAATAAACATAAATAATTTTGAAGAGCTGAGGTAAACTGGTTTTGAATGAATGAAGTGGAAAAATTAATTAAAATTAAGGTCTTTAAAAATCACTGGAAACGCATTGTTCAGTAAAAACCTGAGCCACAGTCTGTGATCCTGGAGATGAAAAAGATTTCTTGCTTTTTTTGCATCCCTAGTGATCTGAAAGAGAGATTCTATTTCTAGATGTTCAACCCCACACCTCCCGGATTTCCTGCTCCAGTGACAACTGGCGCTGGCGGGTCTCGGACAGCTCCACGTCCTTGCGGTGGAGCTCTTCCTCGCGCTGGGCCAAACGACCTAGGATTTCGGCGAGCTCCCTGCGGGCTGCCTCAGTCTGCTGGCTCAGCGCCTTCAACTGGGCCTGAGAGCTCTCCTTTTCCCTGGCTGCCTGGAGGGAGAAACAGAGAGCACAAGAGTGGGGAGTGGGGGGTGAGAGAGGGAGAGAGAGAGGAGAAGGGAAATGAAGAATGACAAATGAAGAGGAGGAGGAAGATGGTGTACAAAGAGGAGCTCTAACAATAATGATGAGAGCAAGAGAAAGAGTGACAGAGAGACAGAGGGAGGGGATACATATGCAGTACCAGCTCTTGCAGTGATAGGAAAACGCTTGCACTCAGCTCCCCGATAAGGCACAATGGTCAGGTCTGCTCAAAGCAGATTGCTTCTAATACTCTGGCTTTGACTGGAATTTGCAAAGTCTTTGCTGTAGCTCAGAACCTAATCATTTAATTGAGCACTTGATTCTCTCCCCTAATTCATTAAAGGGGCAGAAATGATTTTGTAATTAATTCGCGTCACGTCGAGTATGCCAGGTGGGAGTCTGTATGTCTGTCTCTCTGTGAGGCTGCTGACTGTGAGTTTGGAGGTGACTTACTCAGTTCAAATGGGAGGAAAATCAGTGGGAGGTGACTTTCAAGCCAACAATAATAGTCAGCCGTTAATCACTCAACTAAGCACAACCGCTGTTACATACCATGCAAAAGGTACTTCGACCACTTGACTTTATGTTTTTCATCAAGTTAATTCAAAATACATGATATAATGTTTAATATGACTTTGATGTTGAGTGCTCTACTGTATACCAGTGGTTCTCAAACCTTTTTACATCAAGGACCCCTAAACTGACACAAATTAGACCATGGACCCCCCCATTGGACAAAACTTTGAAACAAACACCAGAAATACACAAATATTTGTTCTGAAACTGAATAACGTCAATGTACGTTCAAATTACTGCCAGTGGCATGAATTTTAGCAAAAATGTCAAGAAATTTCTGGAAACAAATGTTATTTTTCTGGGGAAAAAATGTGGTAATATTTCGAGAAAAAGTTGAGGACCCCTTTGAACCCTCTCAAGGACCTTTGGGGGTCCACTTTGAGAACCACTGCTCTATACAACAAAAGACAAAACAAAAAAGTATGAATTAGAATGAACAGAAAAAGTTAATTATGTGGGGAGGTATGGGTAATAACAACACTGCCAACCTCCATTAGAATTCTCACTTATTCTGCAGTGTTTTAAAGGGAACAGCTTTTACTTTCATCATTTCCTTTAAAGGTGAGACCAGTGTCCTTCTCCTCATCATGTGTCATAAAATATGGACTACAGAGAGCGTATATATTTATAATCGCCCTATCCCGTCATTATACCTAAAGGTACAGAAGGTGCAGGTTTAGCTGATTTTCCAACCAATTTCACCTACAACTGGCTAATAGAGGCCAATGACCTGAAAAAATATTTCAATTTCTATATGTCCCTGGTGATGAAAGGGTGTTAATTTATTTCTCTGAAATAATAGACTGAATAAATAGAGGTCTGAACCTGTGTAATATGGATGACATCTCCACACTGTAAATGAAACAAAGGGGGTGAGAAACACAGAGCTACTCAACACATTTCCTTTACAACATAGGAGTGACAGAGTAGACGTTTCTGTGGTTGTAGAACTCTTCCACTGTCCACTAATGCATTCTGACATCAGTGGGTTGCACAACTACAGCGAGAGCTTCACTGAGAGAAGTTTTGTTTTCTGCTCACCGCCTGGGGTAGCACCAGAAATCACTCTACTACTGGACTCCAGAAATGCATTTCAGTACAGACATTATTGATTACTTCGCTTTTTTAGAACACGCTGCCGTCAAAGTCAAATTGGTTTAGCATAAGCTTGACTGCTCGTATCGCTGTGGAGATGCAACAAACAAGAGTCAGTGGCTCGGTTGTAGCTAACAGTGCAGCCAGCAGCAGTAAAAGTAGCAGCCGCATCAGAGCTACTACCTGAAGCCAATGAGTGGGGTTGACTCATATTTACCTTTTGTCTGATTCTGTATGAAGTGCACACAAATTGAGAGCTTTCACAGTGTTAGTTTGACGCCAGCTAATGTACAGTAACAATCACAGTTCTGCCTGTCTGTTATCAAATACATGTTTGTTGATTGTGTATTGTTACTGTGTGCGCAATGCATTGAGTTTGTACATTTTTCCCACAGGCTGTTCAGACTTTACCATCGAGTAGCTCATACAAAATGTATATTGATATTTTCCATACAGACAAACAGCAATGTCTTTGTCAATAGGAGTGGTGCTGAAGTGGTTTTTGTTTTGTTTAAACAGCCCACTACTACCATAAATAGGACTGGACATTCTTATACATAAATGTTACTTTAATGAGGCAATCTGTGACTTAGTACTACACTTAGTACTACACTTTTAAAAAAAAATCAATAACATCTAAACAGCAAAGACAGAGACATCCTGAATGGGTTAAGCTCCAAAAACACTAGAAACTACATTCCCCACTTTGCAATTACTCATTCATTACATCCCTACTGCCTCCTGGATAATTTCAAACTCAACAATGCCAGTCTTTAACACAAACCACTTTCACAAACTGAGTAAGAGAGTAAGAAATTCACAAAAATCGGTTGAGTGCGTGTTTAAAGCAAACTGATGAGATGATTTTCCTCATTTCCTAGTTTTACACTTCATTCCTCCGATTAGCAAGATTTTGAAAATACAAAAAATAAGACAGATGAGACCACTAGACTCCTACTGAGATGTTTAGATGGATTTTCTTTTTTCAATGTGCAATGGAAACCAACGTTATAAAGATGAGCAGTTACTTTGGAGAAGCTGCGTGTAGGTAGGCGTTGGTGTAATGAATGCATCTGCCTCAACTGACCTGCGAAGCCTTGTCGGTATGGAAGTGAGCCTGGGCCCTGGTCTCCTCCAGCTCCTTCTGCAGTCTTTTGCACTTTGCCCTCCACTGGCGCACAGCCTCCTGAGCCCTGTTCTTCAATTCATCTCTGCTCCTCGTGCTCTCCTGGAGTAACGCCTCAGTCTCCCTCCTCTCTGCCTGCCCTCGGCTCTGAAAGGATGACAGAATTTATGAATAAAGTGTAGAGTCACTTTATAATCTGAATCTAGAGGTGCTTTTTAAGCATGTGGTGGATCCTAAAATGTCTCATAGCTCAGACTCTGAACAATCTCATTATCTCAACTTTTACTTTTTAAGTTCTTTACACTTTTATTTTGTGAAGTTCGGCCATTTGTATCACAATATATTTCTAATTCAAAAAAAAAAGAAAGCAACCTTTTGCTCTAGATTTTGATTATCAGTGCACTGATAAACTGCAGCATGACACAGTAACCCAGTGGTTCCCAACCTTTTTTGGCTCGGGACTGCATTTTGACATCAAAAATTTCTGGTGACCCTGCGATCATGTGCGGTCATGTGAACGCGGCCGTCAATCAAACTGTGCCAGCTCAGATATTTTTATGTGCTGCATTTTATTTGAACTTGATTTATATTTGAGAAAGTGAAAAATACAGAAGTTTAAGATTGTGTTTGGTGTTTCTAATGATAATTTTAAAAAGAATAATAATTAGTTTAAAAAATATTTTTGCCAGTATTTTTTTTTTTTATCAATTACTAGACATTTCAGGCGACCCCACTTGAAAAACACTGCAGTAACTGTTCAAAATACCTGTATCTCCCTCAGCTGTTCCAGCATGCGTTGTTGCTGTTGCTCCCGCCGCGCCAGGTCTGATGACAATTCCTGGTATATAGAAAAGGGAAAAGGTCAAGGATGTGAGTGTACTTATGTGAGCACTACTGCTAATGGAGGGAAAAAGACAGAACAGCGAGGGGCTCTTTGAAAGAATGTTTTCAGGACAATGGGAGCGAGGGAAAGGCAGAAAAAGACAGTGATGATGATGTGAAGAAGGGAAGTGAGAGAAGAGAAAAGGTATGCTAGATCGTATGAAAAGATAAACAGTAAAGGGCAGCCATGGTGAGCAAAGAAGAGGACAGCAGACAAAGACATAAAGGTCAAAGAAGACTGAGCTCAGGTTAGTAAATGCTGTTAACAATCGGATTATCTGACATGTTGGTCTGAAAAGTAGTCAGAGAGGAGCGCAACACTGGATTTAAGAAAATCACATTCACTTTGAAGTTTCAAGTTTGACTGAAGTGTAAAGCGAGGGCAGGTGAGGACACCCTGGTGCCATTTAGGTATTTATACTGAATCAGTTAGGAGTAATTAGTCATAGCCCGATTAGTCATAGACCTATTAGACTATATAAATTCAGCGACTGAAAAATTGAATCTTCCACACCATTCTCCTCATTGCACTTCATTTTTGCTCATTTACCGTTAAAAAATGAAACATTTCAGACGTCTATTTTGATCTAGACATAAAAACCATAAGAGACGCCCCAGGTGATACATGCAAACACCCAATTCATCTTTAAAACGCCTCCTCAGCAATAGGGAAAGCGTGGCAGTTTAAACGCATTTTCAGTGAAAGAAACATCAGAGATTAGAGGAATGTGCCAGAGCTTAAAGTGCAGCAATTCCTGCTAACATTTTATTGATATCCACCATAGCCTTGACTAGCCCCACTTAGCATGGGGATGTGTTTCTCCAGAGTTTTTTTTCCTTCTTCTTATGTCTTGTTACAGTGATGGAAGTGACACATTGCACCAGTTTGAGAAGGATAAATGACTGCTGGTTGACTTCTGATCTCCTATTCCAACTGTCACTTCATCTGACGATCTTAAGAGGATCAAGTGGCATGGAGTTGGCGGAGGATGCGACCACGGATGAGAGGCACCCTACAAACTGAAATAACCCGGCTCGACATGGGCAAAGTCAAAGTCATGCTTGTGTTGTGCTCATTTGCACTCCAGCTGAGAGCTCCTCAGTGTCTCCCATTAATTCTTTAGAGCCCACTGCAAAGACAGCCAAATGGATGGCTAAGAATGACAAGCAACGCAACCGCTGCTGTTACAAGCTCACATTGTTTTACTGCGACACCCAGTGGGACACGATTTCTCTGACACACACACACACCTCCACCTGTACGCCGAGTTGGACCCGCTCCTTCTCCTTCCGCTCCAGAACCCTCTTCAGTTCTTCGACCTCACCGAGGACAGAGGCCTTGCAGAGCTGGACCCGCAGCTCCGCCACTTCTTTTTCTAGGTCTGAACGATCTAACAAATACATAAACACACACACACACACATAAACTGCTGAATACATTGGGTGGAAACAACAAAAACACAGCAACAAGGAAACTGATGGATCAGGGGACGAGAGGAATACATATATCAAAGTTTGGCAAAACTTTTTCAGTAAAAAAATATTTTAAAATCATTTTGAATTATTTTCTAACTTTATCCAGAATTCTTTTCACCTTTTTATCTATTATGCATGGTTCCCTGTCAATCACTTCGCTTGGTCACTTGGGACAGAACAAAACTTGATCGACATGAACAGAATATAAATGAAGTAATAGAGTTGAACGATGCAGGACTCTCCATGTGTGATATCAATAATAAAGATGCTGATGTAAAGTAATAATGTGGATTCAGTCGAGTTATTATGGCATCATGAACCATCCATTTATCCCATCTATAATCTAAAAGCACAACGATCCTGATTGCATATTGAAATACTGTTATAACTTGAGATACGCTTAAGATAATCTGTCACTTTCAAACTCTCCCTGCCATGTAAAGCCTGCTGATGCCCGAAAATCAATACCATTACAAAAGTAAAGCAAGGCACAGAAAGGTAAGATTTTCTATACTTTTCTCTAATCTACCCTCAATTTTCTCGCCTTTGCTGGTAGTAACTTTGACATTATTTTTCTCTTTCTCTTTTCGTACCGTAGTGCAATCAATTTTCTGTCCTCTGACCAACACTCTACTTTAACCCTTGCTGGCCCTGTACCTGATTTCAGGCTGCTCCTTTCTCTCTGCCAAATCCTCACACTCCTAAAGGGTATTTTCATCCAACTTTTGGCACTACAGATGTACTGACTGAAGTTATTATTCAAGGAGAAACTGATAAAAATAACATAATGTGTACGGGGTTGGCATAACGATCTTTAACCTGTCCCTTTCACCTCCATCACAGTCCTGGTTATGCCACTTTCCCTCATCTCCGGAGTCCAGACCTAAATTCAGTACCTGGCTCTCGCAGTCCACCTCTTCCCTGCTCCCTGTCAGTGTAGCTGCCATGTGGCCGAGCAGTGGACTGAGAAGTCTCCAGCCGGGCCCTCTGAAGCTCGCTGTTCTCCTTCCTCGTCCTCAGCAGCTCACCACGCATGTCCTCCACCTGGGAATCATGTGAGCAGAGACAAAGAGAAAGACATCTGGCTGAAAATACTGACAATGGGGGAAAAATAACCAACACAGAAGGTTTCTGAAAAAGTTTCTCTACAAGGCAAGGCAAGGCGTTTTGTTTTGTCTCACAAGGGTTTTACATCTGCATACACAAACAGGCACAGTGCCCATGAACGAACCTGCTGAACAAGTGACTCTCTGCTATCCTCTGCCTGTTCTAGTAGTCTTCTGGCTCTCTCCAGATCCTGCTCCACCTGAGGAGAGCATAATAACAAGGCTGTCAGGGAAATACAAAATAATCAAGTGTTAAATTAATGTAGCGCCAGCAGGAGGTGTGACTCACTTGGAGGCTTCAAGATGATCTCCTACAGCATATCATTCAGTATGCAGCATATAACATTCACAAGTCCACAACGTACACAAACTGAGTTAAGGCACAATTATGAAATGATTTAATTACGAACCTTAATTTAATTTTCAGCTAAAAAGTGTTGATATATTAGTTGCCGTGGTAAAACCTTGAATGCCAACAACCTATACAGCCAATTTTAGTACAATGATGCTGGGAAAAATGAGGTAGAAATCTTTGTAAAGAAAACTCTTGTGACTACTCTCGCATCTACTTTGATACAAAAACTGACTGAATTTGTTCACCTTGGACTTTTCCTTCTCTGCTTTCAACAATATGGATGTCGTGGCCTCCTCTCTCTCATTGGATTGAACTTGGCGTCTCCCTAAGATCTGCAAAAACACAAACATGGCATTATAAGAGCACACACATATGAATACTGTACAACGGCAACATAAGAGATACCATTGCATCACGCTATACCCCCATCCTGTCTTCTTGGAACAAGATACTGGCATCATGGTGGATTTGTACAAGAGCTTAGATCCCACTCAATCCCACTCATTCTGAGCAGGCTGTGGTGATGAATTACTGGCTGCTAGCAATAACAGCTACCCAAGTGACTCATCATCTATTTGATTCACATCACAGCGGGCCCATCGGTGGGGAATAAATGTGCCCTCTGCTCTCCCTCCTCTCCTGCTCTTTAGTAGTAAAAGAGATTATTTTCCTCTTCATTTCCTCAAGCTTGTTTATTTACCCTTAATTTTTGGACAAATGCATTATTTCCCATCGCCCCGGGCCCTGCTGGTGTCCCATTAGGGCACTACAGAGGAGAGGGATGCAAATGAATTGGTAGCTACTATCATTGCACAGTATGTTGAAAGGTCTAGCTCAGGCAGGTTATCAGGCTGGATGCAGCTACACAGTGACCCTCTGTGGTCTAATCATAAACTGCAGCGGGCAGGGGAGATTAAAACAGAGAGATGCCAGGACACTGATGATCTTATAAAACACACTGTGCCCTCTATACCTGTAACCAAGAAGCAAATATACAAATATATCAAATACGAGCTAACATTATGCCGATGATGTATAATATGAATTAAGTGTATGGCTAAATAGAAAGCAGCAATGTAAGAGAGCAATAGTACAAGGTGATGTATTCTTTACTGTGACTGTGGGCATATACTGAGTGCATCTAGCTATGAGTCTACATCACTAAAGTGCACCTAATGACAGAGCTCTCTCAGCTATTAATGCTTTTAGACAAATGCATGCCTGATATTAAATAAATAAGTCGTACGCACACATGACTGGCTTGAAATGCAGAAAAGTTGTAATTGCTACATTTGCAGCGCATCAAAGTAATTGCCTAGGTGTGTTTTATAGTCTCGTAAAGCAGAGCAAAGGGGCTAGGTGACACGGCGGGAGCGCTGCTTTAGCAAAACAACAGAAGAAGGTGGTACATTAGAGAGAGAACCTTTCAGCTAAACACAGCCACCCAGCAAGTACGGAGAAATTTCATTTTCTTTTTTTCTGTTATGCGACTATAATTTCATGGACAATACTTGTCACCAGAGTAATAAATCACTGCTATTTAATTGGGTGGAGGACTACTAATCACACCTATTATAATTAGAGGTTTTGGTTGACATTTTTTGCAGACTTCTTTTTTTAAAAGGTGAGGAATAACTCAACTCAAAAGAGAGCATTAGTAAAACGTTGCAGCACTCATTTGTAAAAACAGTGCTTGTATGTTAATCTTTTTGGAAGTTGGCAGTCGGAGAAGCTTATGATTTTTTTTTCCAAGGAAATGAATTGTGTAAATGCAGTGGTCCTGTTATATAAGAATAACCAACAGGCACTTATTCCCCTTGATATTCTGACAGAGTTGGTGCTGCTTTCATTTTCAGTGATTTTTTTTTTTTTTTGAGAAACTTCCCAAGCATCATGTGGCGGGAATTCTCCAACTAATGAGAAACATAACAATCCATGATACTAGAAAGTTATTAGAAAGTTGAAAACTTACACACAATAGCACCAGCATGATATTTGAACTATTTTCTGCTCTGTCAGTCAATATCTTCTTAATGAATGTGAAGTCTGCATACCATGTGTAATGTCTCACACCGACTGCTTTGTCTTTTTATGTGTACGCATGTATGCATCACATGTCCTTACAGGGTTCCTACACATTTGAAAGTTTAAAATTCCATACTTTTACCAGACCCTAATTTCTAGACTTCTCTGTAAAAAAAATTAAAATAATTTGTGACATTTGAGTAAATAGATGTAAATCATGTAAATATATCATGCAATTAATCATTTGTTTTCATTATTCTGAATTTGTATGCCATTATGTCACCAAATAATTTCCAGGAGCTTGTAGGTACAATAGCGCTGCACATACAATATAATTAACCTCAGATAAGACCAACCCCAGATAAGAAAGATATTTCCATACAATAGTTTCCATTTTCCATACTTTCCAGACAATCAAATTCTATACTTTTCCATCCTTTCCATACTTGGACAGGAACCCTGTCCTTATATTATAAGATTTTGCAATTATTTTGTGATGTTCATTTAAAATCCTGACTGTCCTATATGTGTCTTATATTAACACGTGTTGTCCTTCAGAAAGACATGAGTAAAGTTTTTTATAGTTTTTTTCCACCCTGTGCTGTCACCACTTTATGAATTTATGCGCATGCAATTAGCCTCTGGATTTTCATGGCTCTCTTTTTAAAGAGAGAGAGAACATGAGAGTGTCGGCAGTGGAGATGCAGCAGATGAGTGGTGGGGAGGGGTGTCACCTCCTGCAGCTCGTCAGACATGGCCACCCGCTGCTCGGGCCTTCTCTCTCTCTGCACGCTCCTCTCGTCAGCGTGAATCTCTCTCTGCAGCTCCAGCAGACGCCGCTCCACGCGAGACGACACCTGCAGACAGTCAGAGGGAGGACGCTTCAGGTCACGTAAACATCACCGGTAGAAGGAATGGCAGCAGGATATGATAAATGAGACAACAGGAAATTAAAACGCTGGATGACAAAAATATCTTTTAGAGCTGACTGGATGTATTACATTTGTGTTGCAAGAATTTGCTGTCTAATCAGGAAGCATCACATCCACCTGCATGAGACAGTTAATACCTTTATCTTGTCACATCCGCAGGCACGACAAGATAAAGAATATTAAATAAGTTGGCTGTCATTTAATGCAGCGTATTCGTCACGGTAGTGATGTTGCAGTGTGGGGCCACGTGCTTGGAAAGTATACAGCCTTTTCTAAAGTTTCATGAAGTTACAGTTGAAGTTACACAAAGCCATTTATCTGATCAGTTGCTGATAAGGAAACAAAAATATCTGCTTTGTACAGTAATTTCATCCATCAATGTACGTGATGTGATGTCCTTGAGTTCAAGACGTATCCTGAAAAAGCGTACTTTAAAGCAGATATCAGTGGAATGTTTTTGTTAATATAAGTCCTAAATAGTCCTATTTTCCGTCAGCAATCACTTACATGAAGTATTTCAGCCTAAACACGAGTCTCTCCGTCACTCTGCTCTGCTGTAACCCGAGGAGAAAATTTTCCTTGTGGGATACAAGTGTTATCCAATGAGGAGAGAGAACGGCATGAAGGGCTGTGTGTGCAGCCAAGGGATGCGCGTGAATGTGGTGACGTAGCACGAGGACCAATTGATGCCTGACAAGGGCGGGGGCTGCTAACTCATGGTGCGTTCAAAGAAACTCGTACTTTGTGTTTTTCCTTCCTGTGAAGTCATACCAGTTCGATCTGGTACGAGTTCACGGGTCGGAAGTTACGAGTGGCCGTTATAGGGAACTTTCACAGACAACAGGATGGTAAAAACACGAGCTACGGGTTACCTGGAACGCTACCAAGTCGTAGTTGTGACTTGAAGCTGTAACTTACGGTTTCAAAAGCCTGCCTTGAACGCAGCATTAGCCGAAACGGCCGTGAAGCTGATATCTGCTTTAAGTATTGAAAGTGAAATACACAGCCACAACTCACTGGGTCTTGTCTCAGAGAACTTGTCATGTGCCCTGTGAGGCTCTCCATCGCCCGTCTTGTGTCAATTTCAGACCTGTAAAAACAGACAAATCCAGCAGATTGAAGATATTTACACAGCAGAGATCTTGGCTGTTCAGAGAGATTCTATTCCAAGACATTAATTTTTGATTTGAACGCATAATGCGATTGCAGAAAGATTAATTTATGCGGCTTAGGGGTGTTGGAATATGGTGATGGATCAATTTGGGCTGGTCAACGAGCCCAGGAAGGAGAGATGTTTTAATAACTTCAAAATGTCAAATTTTAATGCATGTTGGAGACAGAGCTGCTGCCTTTTGGCTTTGCAGTTGCATCTCCTTAAGTTTCCCATGACACTTTCTCAAGGATATCAAGGAGATTTCAAAGACCTGAACCCATGCCTTTATTTTCAAAGCTCAAGCAAAAACTTTTTATGTACAGTGGTTATGAAAAATACAAGATCAATATCCTGGACTGAGGCAAATCCTCATTTAATGTAGAAAATCTTTGGGCAGATGTAGGAAGTGTGCATTAAATTAATAAAGCCAATTCCAAATACCCAGACTAGTGTTAAAGCAAAAATGTATCTAGAGTTATTTAAAAGGCATGCAAACTTAGGAGAGAAAGATCATTTAGTATTTCATGAAATAAACTATGACAGATAAGCAGCCTTTAAACTGATTAATGCTTCCCATGCACAATAAATAAAAAGAACCTGTTCGATAACATTTAATTCTGGAGGGAACTACACAAATATCTTTTACTTTGAATTATCACCATTTCAGATTTCTGGGTTGTAGCTTTTTAAATCTGGCAGTGACAATCTGGTAAAAATAAATATACTGAGCTGTGCTCCAGCCACTCTGCTGTGTGGAAACAAACAGATGTACTATTTTTATTGTTCAGCTTTTGTGTCTCTCCTCTCAGTTACCTGTTCCTCCTGAGGATTTCTCTATCCAGGTCAACAGACAGTCTCTGCTGGTCACTGCGCAGATCCCTCAAGGATTGGTGTACAGAATGAATCTGGGTGAGACAGCCACAAACACATACTGAGTATAAAATTAAGACTCAAGCAAAGCAAGCCATGATTGCATTTGCATGGATGCATTTATAGCAACTAGTAACCATTCATTGAAACTACATTTAGACTGCAGAATACATTGTAAAATAAAATATCAACATAAACAGTGTAGGGTTTTACTTAAGTTTTGTTATTTCCCCCCACAGAATCAGCATGATAAATGTAATATTCATGTTATTCACTTGGTGTAGCTTCTTTTCTGAAACTACATTAAGTAACAAGTTGCACCGGTCTGTTGGCTTTGCTTACATCCTCTTCTCCTGGGCTGGGATCCTTGAAGCGAACGCCTGCAGAATGAGACCTCCTCCTCCTTGCTTGAGTGCCTTTGTAGTCCCTCAGCGGAGAGGTCGGGTAGAAACGCTGCCCTTCTGAAATCACAGATGCACATATGTTATAACGTGTTTGTTTTTGGAAACAATATTATGAATCAGAAGTCAGAGCTTTTGTAACCTTTGAAAAATTATAAGACAAACACAACTCCACAAATTCACCAACGGTACAAATATAAATAATTAATATGGCCAGTGGCTTTCACCTCTGGATTGTACTCCTGCCTTACCCTGGTTATCTGAATACATCTGTCAGCAAGAGCATTTCTGTTTCTCCATACCTGATCCTGAGTCAGCCTCCAGGTCACTGGTATGCAAGGTGGAGGCCGAGGCTGAAGCACTCCGAGCCCCATTGGACCTGCTCAGCCTCTGCGTCTGCAGCTGACTGATTGACTCCTCCAGGTTTTCCCTGAGCTGGTGCAGAAAAAAAGTACACAGGGCTGACTCACCGAGAAAATGGTAAATAACACATCTCTTGAATAAAATCACACTCTGGAAGTGAAAACTCAATAATTATAAGGAAAAAACAACAATAATATGACTAGGCATTCCGATTGCTATGTTATTGTTTTTGAGGTGCTTGGTTATGCACCGAGGATGTGGATATATGAATCCACCAAGCCCCTGACACTGCCCCATCCACTCATTCTTCAGTGTTCCTGACAAAATACTCCGGTACATGTTGAAATTGAAAGTTTCTTAAGCTTTGATGATTTTATTGAAAAAAGACCAAATGAGTATGAGTTTAGTATTTCAACAACATGTATCTGGAACAAACCAGACATCACAATATGACCAAACGTGCAAGTGTGTGCATCTTTGGGGTGTAAATAAAAAATGCATCAATGAATAGTCATACCAGTGTCATGGCTTCAGCCTGATCATCTGTATGATCCCTGTACTGCCCCAGCATCCGGTCTACTTTGGTCAAGTTTCTGCTGGTGTCCTGGCAGAGAAATTAGCTATTAGCTGATAGTTATTTAAAGGGATCATCAATATTGATGCCGATGTGCTGCACAGACAGAAAACGTCAGACTACTACAGAAACGCATGTTAAATATTTGTGGCTGAATGAAATGTGAGCATGCAGCATGCATCTATCTCACGAGGCACGGTGGAGTACCTGCAGAGTGTTTGCCAGGGTGCTGATCTTCTTGGAAATGCCTGCTGTCCGCTCATCACCCCCACTCCCACTGCCTCTGCTCCCGTCCCGTCCGGGTCTCCGGTGGGCTTCACGCCCCCGAGCCCTGCGTCCAGCCGGCGTCCTGTCGAATGAATCCGTCTCGCTGGATGTGTCCATGGTTTGGGGGCACAAATCTACAGGAGGGGGCGACGGAAAACGGCTGACCAGGCGAATATGACGATTAGTGACCAGCACTAGCTAACTGTTAACTGCAACGTTAATCAGATTAACGAACAAAGTGGGGCGGTTTAGGACTTTCTTTACAATGGGTATTTTTGTCATAGCATAACATGGAAGCTTGGTCATCGTTACCTTAACAACCGACGATGAAAAAGAAGAAACTATCTGAGCAGCGACACAGTGCAGTTGACACGGTCCACTCCCAGATCAATCACAGCCCTGGACATTGTTGTGGGTGATGCTCCTCCTGACTAGCAACAAGTGGCAACTGTTGTGAACGTTAGCTAGCTAACCCAACGCTAGCCAACTAACTAAGCTGTGATACAACACCGTAAAACTGCAAAACACTGCATAAGTCCAGAGGAAACAGAAGAAATACATACAACCGTACGAAATACGTTACAACCGAGCCGTTAGTATTTCGCCGTACGGGCGGTAGCTAACGGAAGAGCAGCCCTGAGTTTCACTGTGCTATGGCAACTTGAACTAGCCGCGTCTGAACAGGAAAACAACGGACCACGGCTGCCCCAAGGCATGCCGGGAACTGTAGGATTCTCACAATGGAGCAGTGTGGGAATTTATTAGTTGTGGACTACATTGTCCAAAGTTTAATGCGTTAGCGCCAGTAGTGCCGCTCAGAAGTTAGAAAAGGGAGAAAAAAAGAAAAGAAGACTGTGGCATCGCACAAGACAGTCTTTTATCCAGGAAAAAATAATAGGAAAGCTAAGTCATTAAAACAATGAAATATCATAACAGACGCAGTTTTAATAGAATGTGACAAACGACAGTGTTGTAGTATAACAATTTATGGCTCAAGAATTGTAAGAAGAAATGAAACAGAAGATTATATGCAAAAACACTTGCAGTAGCTACACCGTCTGCATATTTAACGTAAAATAATAAAGCTTATGAATATTAAAAACACTGCTCAAGTGTTGGCAAAACGGGGGGAAAAAACTATTCTCAAGTCTGACACAAGAGTGCCTCAGAAGTCCACCCTCCCCTCAAGTTGAAGACCACCTCCAAACCCACCACCGAGCTGCAGCTGTCCGTCCTCCAGCATCTGCACCTTCACAGCCTCACACTAAACTCCTGCTGGGGCCCTGTAAAGAAAAAGCTCAACATCACTTCTCCAGTGCAGTGTAGCTCCACTGTCTCTACCAAGGGGATTACAACCAGAAACAAACATCACAGTCTGACAACTGTATAGGCTTCTACTACTTCCACTTGTGCTTGTTGTGGTGGACATCAAGAGGACCATCAGGTGGAGACAAAGAAGTCAGTGTGTGTGTGGGTCGCATCTTTGGACAGCGACTGGCTCTCCAGCTGCTCCAGCATGCAGGTGATAAGATGCGCGTTGTTTGTGCTCGTCAGTGTGCCTGTCAGCTCGGTGTCGGTGGCTGACTCCTGCCCTGCGGTCTGCGAGTGCTCTGAGTGGAGGGCTCACACCATCTCCTGCTTTGACATTGATATTCTCCCCAGGTTTCCTGCAAGCACGGAGACACTGTAAGTAGGCGTTGAGACGCATCTGTAAAAGTCATTCTACTGTCTTTTTTCCCCTTTGCATTTTCAAAGTAAAGTGCTCTTAACCCCGAGGTAAAATCATTATAACATGAATATTCCTTCAAAGTGTTCCCACGGGGATTTCGAGGTTGCCTGTGATGTTAAGCACTTATTCCATTTTCTACTATTATTTTTTTGTGTCTATTATAAGATTGCTAACAATATGCTCCCAAGTTGTCAGTGGGGCTTTTATTGTTGATTTAGTGTGAAATACATATCTGAAACTGTCTTAAAAGGATACTGAACTTATTACAATTCTTTTCATGAAGATTAACTTTCAGGTGCTTTAATATTAGGATAATAGCCTGCAATGGCTGCAATAAATAATTCATTCAAGCATGTTATTAAAAAGATCCATTCAACCATTAGTCCACCTTTATAACCTGAAGTAGTGAAGTGATGATGTGACTGACTGTAACTCAACAGCTTAATATAGGCTGTAGTTGATTTTATTAATAGGCTGCTACTCATTGTTTGCCTTGAAATGGTCACAGGTGTATCATGATGATTATTGTTTAATTATCTATAATTTACCCAGAGAAGTTTACACCACAACAGCATCACCTAGCACTTCAAACACCTACTGTATTATCAACATGCTTTGTCCCCTGAGTCTGTGCTGCTGTTAATTTACTGTATGAGAAACAGGGATGGGTGGAGGAAGACACAGAGACAGAGAAAAAGACAAAGACGAGAGGAAGAGACTTGTCCGGTCCGGATCTGTGTGTCCATGCTGCAGACATGTGCCATACACAAGTTTGGAAAATTGGGATACGCTTTATTACAGAATGTAATGGCCCCACCTTACCAGTCCTGCATATAGGAAAGAATAATGAAAACCATCCATCCATCCTATTGAGTTACCATGTGTAATGAACTAAAAACAACAATACACTTCTGCTATCTTGTTATCTGAGACCCTTAAGAATCTGACAAGGATCCTGGGAGCCGACGTGATGTAATGGGTCAGGGTCACCTCTGAAAAATGTGGCAGGGCTTTTACACTTCCTAAATTGCTTAAGTACAGGGCAGAAAATTACGCAACAGAGCGCGACCAGTTTGCAGTGGCCTTGAGTGATGGAAACACATGCCCTTCAGGGACTCTGTGGCAGATGTGGAAACACAGAGCTGGAAGAGCGAGAACGGATATTTCCATTTAAATCAGTATTCTTGAATGATAAATCAGACAGTAGCTGTTACGCTCTACACACTCATGTGCTGTTGTGGAAGTTGGTACATTTCCTAATACTCCAAAACGCTATTTTAAACATATGTGATGAGTTTAAATTGCAAAATTAATAACAGGTTGGATGCACCTGTAACATATCAGTACTTTATCATTCTCATTGAGAGGAGGCCTATATTTTACTTGTTACTCTTACTCAGAATTCCTCCGAAGCCCTGATGTAGGGCTCACTAAACTAAGAGGATGGCTCTGTGTTGTGTTATGATAATCTTCATTCCTCTCTTACAGTTTATTGGAACATGCCCCCACCCTTCAATTCCAAACACCACCGTGCATCGCCTCCAACAGCACCCATCACATGAAATTATCTCCCGATCACTGCCCCAATTCACGGGTGCACGTGCCCACGATGTCCTCTACGATTTCCTCACATTCCTGCCCAAAGTTTACCCAGAGTCCTCCAGAAGGATAGAAAGACATGAAAGCATGCCACCAAACGCTGCCATGTCGCCACCCTGATAAAAATATCTGCCAAATAATCCCAAAATAGACTGCGTGTACAGGGGGATGTTCTAGCAGATGAGGCGTAAGGAAGTCTGGTTTTGTTGTACATACTGTGAGGAATGAATGACCCTGCTGCCCTGGTCAGGCCAGTGGGGTCCGGCTCCTCTGGCTCAGGCTTTCACTTCATTTGTGTTATTGCCATTCGTCTTGTGGCTTCGAGCCTCTGTTTGGTCCATGTCAGGTCTGTCAGCAAACAATCTCCGAATCTTCATGGCAAGTTCCACGAAATGGACAAATGAGAAATCACAGCATTTTTATAGTGGTAAAAACTTGGTATGTGAGAATACATCGAGTTAATAACTGGCATCTGGTTAGCTAAAGGCTGGAAGCAGGGTCGCACAGTTGAATACATACATATCTCTGTGTAATATGGTGACTTTTTTTTCAACAAAAATGAACAGAGACAGTTTATTTCTGCTAGTAATAGAACTGAGTATGGCTTCAGCATGACTTATAATTATTATACAGCTATGAGGGTGGTGTCAGTCTTTTGTTTTAACCGTAAACCATAAAAGAATAAGAACAAGTATAAATCCTAAGCTTTTTTTTAACACTGATGGAGGTTTATGCTCTCAAATCTCTTCAATTTCCCTATTATGGACCAAAACTTTAAAACTTTCATTCCTTGTTCTTTTATTAACGTCTTCTGTGGAACAAAATGTGTAAATGTATTATTCACAAAACAAAATGTGAACGCAGAGCAGACGTCTGTGTGCGAGTTGTGTGCACATGTGGGTACTCTGAGTTTGGAGTCCTTTGTGCGTGTGTGTGTGTGTGTGCTTGTGGAGGTTGCTCCATGCGCCACTGGGAGTCAGAGAGGTGGAAAGGAAAGCACAGACATGCTTAAAAGCCTGTGTAGCGTGACTCCCGGCAGCGTCTGGACGATGCATTCAAATACAATATTTACTTTTTACAGCACATTTCTCAAACACCCAGAGAGTTCCATTTGAGAATAATTAAGAGAGAAAAAAAAGACTTCAAGGAGAAACAGGGGGAAAAAAAAACACACCAGTCCCAGTCTTTTCAAAAGCCTCAGAATTTTTTGGATGGGAGTTAAAACGTGATAACTTGTGATATTCGTTGTCCCTCGACCTCTCATCTAATAAAACTGAGTGAAGAGTGAGATTCTGATGCTGATTCCTGAATGGTAACAGATGAGCACTGGGATTAATTGTAAAATAAGAAGTGGGACTTTGAACATGATGAGCTGTAGCTGAGATTACTGGAAATACTGACAGTTTCCCAGCTAATAATTTGCACCGATGGATCATGTAATGGAAATTGTTACTATTACTTCTCATTTTACAAGGGTCACCTCCTGCGTATATGAGAAAACAAACAGTAATGTTATATTTTATAAACCTTTAAATACAAATTATTAGTTGTCCTCCTAAATACTGGTGTTTTGTCTCTTAACTTGTAGTGCGTGTTCAAGCATTCGGACTGAGAACCGACAAAGGATTTTTCTAGCGACAGCAGTTCTACATGAGAGGAGATTTGCAGTGGAGAAAGTGCAGGTTGGATATTTAGCTGACCCTCTCCACCAGTCACCACAGACCATTACACATCAGAATGAGACAGAGCCCATAGTAAACACAGCTTTGTTGTCAATCCAATGTTGACACTATTATGAATTATGTGGCTTCTCCCCACTTCAAACTCAATTCCCAACCTGTTTGTTTTCTTGGGTTTCTACCCAAAATTACAAAGTGAGGGAGTCATTTTCTCCTTAAGCCTAAGAGATCGGCTCACTGGGCTTCTCTCTCTCTCTTTGCGTCCGCTCTTCAGGGAAAGTGCATGCTGGTTATTTGGGTTTGGAGCGCGACGGCAGCGGCGGCGAAACAGCGGTGCTTCTTACAGGGGTGTTTGGTGTCAGGGGCCTGCTCTGTGTCCCTCTGTTTGTTTGAGTTTGTCAAAGCATGTACAGGGTGCCGTGCTCCGGTGTCTACTTAGTGGCTCAAACCCTGCATCCCCCCACAGGAGCGTGATTCAGACCCCTGGGCCAGATCTGCAACCTCTGAATTAGTCTATTGTTCCTCTGATGAAGCAAAAGGGGCTTGAAGATGGTGGGCTTTGGCTGAGTCACATTTTTTTTTTATACCTGCTTCCAAATGGACGCACATACTGTTGCTAGTTGACACAGGATGTGGTGGAACAAAGTGTGTCCAGGAATACAACGTTGTGACATCAACACATGTGGATACCATCTTAATCTCTTTCTTCTATTACTATGTTGTGATTCCTAAATCTACCACAACAAAGTCTGCGGCAAGATCACAGGAAAGAAGACACACATTTTCACCAGCGAGAGCAGATAAAGGTGCCTAACATGTATACCCTTGGAAAAAGCTCAATATTCTGGGAGAAACTGGTAAAGATTAAAAGTTAAATGGGAAGATCAATGTCTGTAGGCCTACTGTGCGCTAAGTATGAAACTACCACTAGCATCAGGTTAGCTCTACTAGCAAAGACTGGAAACAGGGAGTAGCCTGTACTATCCAAAGGCAGCAAATCCCACCTAATAGTACATGTAAAGCTCACAAATTAACACATTATATCTTGGTAAATCTATACACGAACCTCAGTGTAAAATCGACAATTTGCTCTTGCCAGACAGTCAGCAGAGACTCCAGGAATTTACAGCTCCGTGCCAGGAAATAGTTTGGCACCTTACCTTCCTACCTAACTCCAAAATGTCATTTCTTCACTTCAGTAAAAAATTGACAAAAGAGATATAACATGTACATTTATCAACTTTATGGTGAAGAAGAAGATATTTTACTCTTGGACATGGCCAGCCAAGCTGTTTATTTTGCCTACTTCTAGCTTCTTTACAGTTCTAAGCTTTTTCATATTTATTGATCTTTTTTCTAAATTTAAGCAAGAAAGTAAATATATATGCATTCCCCAATCTTTCTTTTTTCTTCTTCTTATTTTGATAGAAATACTTAATACATTTCCCCCTCCTTTCATCCACAATAGCAGGTTTTACTTATTGTGGAGGTGTGTAGCCTATTGCATACTTAGGCTTTAACCTTACTTTCTGAAACATTGTCCTAAACAGACCCAGACATTGTTTGATTTGGCTGCCAGATCAGGTCCTTTCAGTTCCAAGTCTTTGTTTCTTCCCTTGTTCCCTGAATGGGGGGGATCTGTTCAACCATTAACTTCAAAGAAACCTTTCATCTAACAATGAAATTCATCAATGTTGGGCCTTTATCTGTGACTCACTGTCGCTTTTTTTTTTTCCTTATCTTGTCCCTTTCTTCTCCCAGTTTGACCTCTTTGACTGGGACTATTGGACACAACATAAAGATAAAAATTCTATTGACAATATATTTTTTTTAATTGATAAATGATAAATAATACAATGATAAATAATACAATAATTAAAAAAAAAGAATACATTAAAAAAAACTCTCCAAAACTCGGTTCCCTCAGAAAGCGTGAAGAACACCTTGCCAATGAAACCGAATGTCAGCTGATATTCAGAGTAAAATCTATTTGTGACAATTAAAATGTCCATATTTATTTTTCTACTCAGGTGGCTTTTTGAGACCCGTCTACCAGCTGTTCCAGCAGATGTCTTCGCCAACATGGTCAACATCTCAAGGATGTGAGTGTCCATTTATGAAAATGTATTCCATCCACAGACCCTTCAAAGTTCATCCTCATACACCTGTTGTCTTTCGGCTCCTTTCCCCAAAAAGTGGGAATATATCCCAGTTCCAAACTGCCCACCCCATTCCCTTTTAGTCTCCCACCCAAGCAGATGATATGCTCTCTGTTTAGTATCACTGCTGGCTCCTAATCACAGCTGGAAGCACTAATGCGTTCCTTCATCAGGAATGTTGGTCCTTCGACCGCAGTGGGGCTTGGACATTGGCTAGGTATTTCAGAGCAGCTTTTTTGGACGTGTGGTTCTCGTAGACTCCCTGTGGAGGTGGAGTCTCCTCTGTGCTGAGGTAAAATATACACTTGAGCCTTGATCCTCGGCCGCTGATTCTGACGTCTGCATCCAAGCCATGCATGAAGGGAGACGGCGGATGAGAGGTTTTGTGTAATCCTCAAACAGCCACAAGTGTTCACACTCTTTGTTCCCTATCCAGAGTGGTCGATAGAAAAGGCATAAAATGTCAGCAGATTCACAAACACAAGCTTTTCTTTTAGCTTGAGGTATCCTTTATTAAATGCAGCATTGGTGTATCAACTATAAGTAAACAGAATATATGTTTTTCCTAGTAAGTAAGTCATTTTTGAAGTTAATCCAGCGGTAAGTTCATGGTTTATTTTAAGAGCATCTCAAGTAATAACAAGTGAGAGCAGAGTGACTGATGACTAGGTAATGTATATGTGAGGTGCATACCTTTAAAATTGCCCATGACTTCGGGGGGGCTTGGGAGACAATTTGGGTTGATAAATTCAGGAAGGAGTTGCAGACTCTGGGATCATTTTTAGAGCCACACACTTATAGTTATTTATAAAAACACGTCTTATATTCACTTTCACGCATGAACAATACTTTTTTCCCTTAAAACTCAGACAAGCGTTTAAGAAAACTCATTATTTTCAGTATTGCTAAGATGATTTGTGCATTAGATTTGGTGTAAGTTTGTTTATATCTTTTAGATATATGTCAGTGGACATGAAGCTGCAGAGACTGGAGAGACACTCTTTCTACAACCTGAAGAAAATCACCCACATGTGAGTACCTAAAAGAAAAAAGGGCACGCTATTTATTGATCTTTATTGATTAAACTGTTCCATTTGCTCCTTGGAGAGAAGAAAAGGTTTCATTTTGAACCGCGCCAGCAGCAAATGGAAATGTGGAAGAAACACATTACAAGCTTATTTCTCTCCTGCACATCACTTAATTCTCCTCATCAGAGCAGCACGGGGCAGATTTGCCCGTTCATGAGGTTAAAAAAAAAAAAAAACCCTGTTGTGCAATTACGAAAGATTAGATAAGGAACTATTCAATTTGATAAAGTAACTTGTTATCTAGATGTACAGTGTTTGCTGCAGTATTCCGGTGCGCGGGCTAATGAGTATGTTCGAGCAGAGAGGCTAAACAGCAGCCAGCGTTTGGCTTTTCTCCTCGTCCTCTTCATGCTCCAGCTCTTGTTGAGGCAGCTCAGGGGAAAAAGTGTAGCAAGGTGCACTCTATTCTCAATTATGGGATAGAGATTTATGGCTGAGACTCCGGGTGGACCACACACTTTCCAGCAGAACACCTAGCACTTCATATATTACTGTGAGACTTCCTGCCTATGTGAATGATTTGTTCCAAGTTACAGCATCTTGTAACACAGCAGTTTGTGTGTACGCAATTTGTTTCCACTCTTCAATTACTGTATAAAATGTGGGCATGTGCAGCGGTTTGAGACAGTAACTATGATTTACAGCCGTAGACATTAATTTGACATGACTTGATGCATATGTGCATATCATTTGGCTGTCATTTTTTATCTTAATTATCCTTCCCTTTAGTCTTTCTTTATTTGCTTCCTAATTTCAGATATCAAAACGCAGACAGAAACGATAATTCAAACCGCCAGCTGAGGGTTGTATCTGTGTTCTGGGGTGTATTTTGGATCTCTGGGGCCTATTTGCCACTGATTGGTGGGGTGTAGTGCCATACATCAGAAAATGGCATCTCTCTCAGGTTTCCTTCAGGGTCAGACACAAATTAATGCTCTGCTTCCTGTTGGCTGCTTGAGGCCGACAGCAGCTGCGGATGGAGGAGTGCAGAGCTGGAAATTCAGAGGAGCCTGGTAAAGTTTGTGTCGTGCCTCCACCGATGAAACCCCCACTTTCGAGAGATTTATACAGAAGTAAAGATGAACATGTTTTAATACAGTGTAATGCAGATAAATCTCTGTTTCAATGATTCAGCCAACACAGTTATTAAAAAAGTCCACATTTCAGGTCATTTGTAGGGGGGGAAGTGTATGTTTTATCTTTACAGCAGCAGTGTGTTTGAATCATGTGCAGGAAATAAGATTTTAGCTGCATAACAACTATGAGTAAGTGTTGTGATGTAGTGACAAACCCAATGACAATCATCTCTTGATTCTGCAATTTCTGCAGTTTACCATACTTCCCTGCAGTGTTTTAATATCTCCCAGACCGCTGCTGTGGTTCAGTCTTCTTATCAACCCGATTTCAAGCCACTGACTGAACACAACCATGATAAACTAAACTGTGCACCATCTGCCAAGCACTGAACAGGACACAGAGGAGACAGAGATAGTCACTGGCTAATGAATGTAGTGGAGCATTTAGCAGCTAAGAAACTTCAATTCAAAAAGCGTTTACATGATACATCCCACCATTCTGGCATCCCACCACTCCAATATACCACTATTCCGACATAACCACCATTAGACATATACCGCTATTCCGACATCCTATGGTTCCATCATTCCGACAAGGCTTTCAATATAAGGAATTGTACGTTACTCAACAGGTGACTCCCTCCTACTCATCTGGATTCTCTACTTCTGGACTCTCTCTATCTGGCCTGTCTATCCTCTACCTGGTCTTTTTACTGAACTTCACCAACTCCTTTCATCATTGCCTAAGCCCAACCAGTGCAAAATCTTTTGGGGAAAAAATACGCTACTGTATTAAAGGAATTGTCAGAAAGGCAGGATGTTTAAAAAAAAGAAAAAAATACCATCATTCCGACCATATAGGCAAGAATTGTCGGAATGATTTGATAGAAAATTATGTGTTGCCATTTAGACAATTAACTGGTGGGATGTCGGAATGGCGGTTGCCCCCCCAAAAAAAGCAGTAAACATACTCACATATGGACAGTCTCTGCTGTAATTGTGATCATTGTGCATCTTTCCTCTTTTGTTTGTCCATATGGTGTTTTCGATATAATACAAAACGCATAATGAGTGAGATGCACAGTAAACACCTTGACTGTGTATTTCCACCCTGTAGCTGCAGTGAACCACCACTCACAGTCTCATAAAGGCAGATTCAGCCAGCCAGAGTTTCATAGGTCACAATCCCATCAACTTGCTGCATGGGACAGGGGGCTTGTCAAATAAAAACCCAAACTTTGATAATACAAGAGTTGAAGTTAGCACAATCACTGTATCAGCACTGCCAATTACAAGCTAAGAAACAACATGAACAAAGAAAAGATCTGATGTTAACTGATGATAACTACTCTACTCTTTCACATGTCAAATGAGCCAAAGCAGGCGACAGGCCACAATCAGGCCTGGATCAGATTTCTCAATAAGGAAGTAGACATAGATCAGCTTCCAGCTCAATTTCTCCATTTTCTCTCTTTTTATATGGGAAAACCACATTAAACAAAACATCAATCATAGCAGAGTATTTCTATTAAGACATGTCTGGAAAGAGACTACTAGGCAAAGAGGACCACACACAGAAACCACAAATTCTATCAAAAAGAAAATCCAAGTAGAAGGAAATCAAATCCCCACTGACACCGCTTGATTGAATTTTGGTTTGAACTCTAGTTTTTACACCGAGGCACTGGGAAGGTGAACTTCACCCACCTTGGGACTCCCACTGACCTGACCTGACCAGACCACGTCTGTCTCCGGGGCTCAGTGTGGTTTGCCAGGTGTATGAAGAAGGGCCAGAGCACACGCTTGGAGGTCACGTGGCTTCAGACAGCTGAGAGAGGTGTTGAGTCCAGCCCAGCACAGGGTGGACCAGAGAAAACACACTAATGAAACACTAATTGGACTTCACTTCCGGCCCTGGCTGTCTGCACCAAGTTTCCCTTCTCTTGCAGGAAGGCAACTGGCCTCCACCTTGCTATGTTCTGTCAGCAGGTTTTAAGACTGTGTGCACTGTGTGTTTCTGCAAATAATTCTGTCGTGGCCACAATATTTCTGTCCTCTACTTAATTATATGTACAAAAAAAAAGTCATTGCATCCCTCTCTTGTTTGTTTGTTGTCCAGAGAGATACGGAATGCAAAGATCCTGACCTACATTGACCCGGAAGCCTTTAAGAATCTCCCAAACCTGAAATACCTGTGAGTACTTTTCATTGTACGCTCTTTTATTTAAAACTCGTACCATTACCGGCACTGAATTCCACATACTGACAACATTATGGCGGCCCAAAAAAGATGAAGTTGTAGATTTAAAAGGCTTTGGTCTGGTAATAATTTAGACATTGTGATCTATTCATAGAATTGTGTGTGTCAGTCTGGGCAAGACTGAGTCATGCTTCATTTGAATTTAATGCAGTGGTACGGGCTGAGTTTAGAAAAGTCACTGCAACGCAGATTAAATCCAACATATTTGGCATTAGAATGAAAGACGTCAATCTCATGTGAATTCTTGACTCCGGCTGACAAGTATAAGCTGTTGTTTCCTTCCAGAGGGCCAGAGATCACTGACTGATGCCACCATTACTTAAGCTCTTCTAGAAGCCAGAATCCAACAGTTGCCTATTAAATCAATTCTTAAATGATGCAGTCTATTCTGAACAATAGTGTATTTACATCTTGGGTCTGTATTCCTGCTGGGAATGCTCACCATATTTTTGCATTACACTGTTGTTGTGTGATATAGTTTTACAGAGGATTAATAGCATCTTTGCAAAACCCTGTCATCTCTGTTGCAAATATCCTGACTTTTTCTATCTCTGCTGTGCTGTTCAGGGGGATTTTCAACACCGGACTTACTTTCTTCCCCGACTTGAGCAACATCCACTCTAATGACATGAATTTCATACTGTAAGTTACTGCAACATTACACGTTTTAAACAGAGTACATTCAACAGTTCTGTTAGCTAAAACTGCTATGTCTAACATTTGTATAATTACAATACAACATAAATTGTCCTTTCCTTTTTGGCCAGTACCTTATCCCATGCTAAAGAGCATTCAGCTACTACATGGTATCACCCATCTCACCCATGTAATCACTTTGGAGGAAGGGAAGTCAGAGTTGTACAATAAGTTCTAAGGGCATGGCAAATTTACCTGTTGAGCTACATGTTGAGAATTCTAACTCCAAGAAAAGTCATGAAGGCTGGAGATGGAGGCAATGGTTTATTCTATAACACAACAGCCCTCTCCTGCAATATTCATTAGGCTGCTACACTTTTTAAGGCACAGGACAATTTAGGTTACTAAAAAGTGAGTGTTTTTAGTCTGACAATTATAAACTAACAGGAATTAAATTAAAAATGAATTTGACATGTTTATTCTCCCATTTATTCATTGTAGAAAGATGGACGAATAGCATTTGTGTGTGATTTGATTGATTGATTGATTTAGCACAAGTTAAAAAAAAAAAAAAACAGTGCAAGGAGGGAACGAAGCCTGGAAGGCTTGTACAAAGTTCCACTCCCATCATCTAAGAATTACATGAAACTCAAGATGACCAATTACAAATACAACACAGAAAAATTCAAGATAAACAATAAAATGTACAGTGCAACATAGAAAAACTATAAAACATAAACAACAAAAGAAAGAAAGATGGATGCATAATTAGCAAAATGACGAATAGCATTTGTGTGTGCGTGCGTGTGTGTGTGTGTGTGAGGGAGAGAGAGAGGGAGCGAGCGAGCGTGTAACACAGCGCAATGCAGGAATTATGGGATTTGTGGTTTCAATTTTGAAAAATTGTACTCCCAACATCACTTCATAAATGTATTTGTGTTATAGAAAATGCTGCATAAGCAGTTTTCACTCTATGTCTATGTCTATGTCTGTGTCTGTAAGTGTGTGTGTGTGTGTGTGTGTGTGTGTGTGTGTGTGTGTGTGTGTGTGTGTGTGTGTCGGCCTTGTCTGCGTCTCCATGTCCCTACAAAATGAGCTACAGCTACAGTCACATCTCTGTCATCACCTTCTCAGACAGCCGCTCTATCTAATTCAATTTTCCTACCCAGCCATAATACTCGAGCATACATTCATCAGCGCTGCATTCCACCCGCTGCCATTTTCCAGCGAAAGGTATTTACTTACAACACCACTTAATTTCCTCTCTGTTCGGTGCCTTCATTTGCAGGGAAATTGTTGATCATCCCTACATCACTGAGATCCCAGCCAACTCTTTCCGTGGTATCACCAACGATGTGCTGACAGTGTAAGATATCACATGTAACACACTCAACTACTGTACGTAAATGTGCAAAAATTAAACTGCAGCTCATCTCAACTAAAGTACAAAGTGTAGTAAATGCAAAATATAGCCTGTACATCCTCTAGACTGTAGTGAAATGTGTGCTGTAAGCCTGGTATTGTTCTTTATCCCTAAATCCAACCAAAACCTTAAAATAGCCCTTTAGAAGAAGCTGGGATCGGCCAAAATGACCTCACTTTAAAAACATGTCCTTAGTCTGAACTAAGTTGAATCTCCTTCAGATAACAAAAACAAGTACACGGACACTCACACAGAACAGGCAATCTCTACGTGCGGTTAGGTTTGGGAGTGAAAGTTGAGGCATTGCAATTTTAATACACAGAGCAGCATGTTACAGAAAATGGCCGGACCGAAAACCGCAAAACCTCACCATAAAATGTAAAATAAGATCCCACTTATCGCTGTCACTGCTGTATGGAAATAGATGACACATCAGCACATAGGGGAATAATTTTCACTCAGTAGATTGGCTACTAGACCTAAAAAGGAAAATACTACTAAAGTACTTGTTGAAACTTATTATCTTGTTTCAGGATGTTGTATGGAAATGGCTTCAGAGAAATCCAGCATCACGCCTTTAATGGGACCAAGTTAGACCAAGTGTAAGTTCATGTTGTGTGAAACATTTTATTCTTTGATATTTTGTTATATGTTGTTTTCCTGCAGAGAGTTATCATGCCTAGATGAAAAATATGAAGCTAGCCAGCCAGTAGCTGAATTCGGTGCACTTTGCGTCCCTCAGGTTTACCTCAAAGATATTCAAATAAAGTAACATATTTTTGGGGGCATTTCTAAGCCATAAATTGCTAGACCCATGTGTCTTTGGATTATAAAACACACAAAAAGTTACACTTTTTTAAAGAAAAATGTATGGGTCGCTAAGGAGTCATGAAAGCCATATTTTATATGTTCCAGTTGACCAGAATCACTTTTTCATTGAATTTAAAACAAATAAAAATTGCAATTTACTTTTTTTTTATGTTAATATAATAATATTCCTGACTACTTTAACTAAAACATTTTTTTTAAATCAATTATTTATGAAATAGCAATATTTTATCATGTCCCCCCGTAACACCAAAATAATGGTTCAGTTCAACATCCTCAGCATTGAGGAAGTGGCATCACTGAAGTCTTTAGAAGAACATTAAAGAGAAGAAAGAAGAAACACAACATTTCAACTCCATTATATAAATAAATGATAGTTAACAACTATTTAGTAAAAAAAAACTAACAATCATGTTAAAAATATTATAATTTCATGTTTTCCTCCCAAGTCATGTGATGTTACATGCCTCGGCTAATTAAGGATTTTTGGCTACTTTTAGCCAAAATCTTCGATCCTGCAACATTCAACCCTCTAACAAAAAACACTATTGGGGATTGAGTCATTGTTACAGGGTTGAAAGGTTTTTTTCAGACAACCCAGAAGTGCACCGAATTCAGAGAATCACCCCAACCAGCCCCTCTGAAGGTCCTAAACACGTCACGGCTTGTTTATTTAATCCATAGAAAAAAAATGAAGTGGTGGTTGTTTTATAAAGGGTTTGTTCCAGACTATTTCTTAACTGTTCCCACCTGTTTCCAGTCTAGTTAGGCTAAGCTAACTGGCTGCTGTCTGGCTGCATTTACCGTGCACACATGGGAGTGGTAGCAATCTTGTAATTCTCAGCATGATAACAAATAATAGCATTTCCCAAAATGAAAAACCATTCCTTAAACAATTTTACGCACATCAGCTGATCCTTACGTCTAAACATAATTTCATAGAAAAAAACTCTGGAGACAGAATTTTATTTTATCTCATGAGGTATCTGTCGATTTGAAGCTTTACATTTCTTCAGAAATGAGGTTGCTCAGAGTTTTGCCTGTATTAAACAATTTCTGACATCTGGCATGTGTATTTCCTTACCCCAAATTACACTACAAAAGCAGCAGGATCACAGCTGGGTCTCTATGGGCATTCTCACATGCACTGAAAAGGGCTTAAGCCCAGCTCTTGATTAGTGAGCTGGAGTTCTCATGGGAAACTGTGTTTCCAAAAGTGGGTATCAGGAAGTCTGCATTAAGAGTCCCCCCCTCCCATACACTCAGTGACACCGGACCCTCGATTTGTGTCATACTTGTAGAAAACAATTTCACACTTTATTCAATAGTCTCACTCAGATGAATTATGAGTCAGTGAGGACAGAATAGGTAAGAACTCCTTCCTTTTTCTCTTTTTAGTTTTCTTCTCTACTTGTCACTGCCCGGTCCTGCATATTCAGGATATGAGGTATTAATGATATTAATTTAAAGCCCCTCTCCTCTTTTACAACACCTACACACAACCCAGGCCCTTATAAGAGCCTAATTAAGCCATTGGTCTGTGACTAGTGAGTCTTACCACATGGGTGTTTGTGTTGGCACCTGATCTGCTCTGAGGGGAGAACTGATCCCAGCGCAGCCTGACCAAGACAAACACATCCCTCACAAGTCTATTATCCTTATTAGATTTACGGGATTCAGGGAGATGTGTAGTGAGGGTGCAGTATGTTTAAGATTTACCATTGCATTTTATACTATCGAATTTGAATCAACAATTTGATCTTGATTGAGACCTTTTTCTGTCTGTCGTGTTTCACCCCTGAAATGAGAGAAAATAAACACAGAAATGTGCCTTGGGAAAATATTATGCCATGACTCGCCTCTGTCAGTCTGATTGAAACGTGGAGGATAACTTTTCTCTTAATAAACTTAAATTTGTGCTTTCCTGTCCCAGCGACCTTCACAGGAATAGGTATTTGACCAAGATGGATGAAAGGGCTTTTGGGGGCGCCGTCAGCGGCCCCATGCTTCTGTAAGTACCTGAACCACCTGAGTACTCTGATCCTCTCTTATTGACTGCTCATAATTACACACAATACAAAAGGGGAGTTACATCCATTCACGTTTTGACCTGAAAGTGACATTGATCCTCTCATCTTACTCCCTCCAAACTACTATTTCAGCGATATATTTCAGAACAGCCAGCCAGTTTGGAAGTGTGTATATAAATAAGTAATAGGCTGAGTTTGGAAATGCCATTACTTACACCAAGTCAAATTTAATGTCAACAGTGTCCTCATTCATTGTGTGCAGACTGGATGAGACATGTCTGCGACATTGGATAGCGTATCATCAAAGTGTAAAAATCCACAGCTCCACAGCTGGAGCAAGAAATCTGACACGCACCGTGTGCAAGCATGTGAGAGAGAAACTTCCGACGTTTGTCTGATACTGTTGTCTTTTTGCTGTTCTCAAGGTTTTAAAGCCGGGTTGCTCCATTCTTAAAGGCGCTCAATGCCAAACCCCTTTACCACGGCTATCTAGTTGCTGTTGTGGCTCCACTCGAGCCGCCCGGTGTCTGCTTAGGTAAAACGGGGTTGGTGTGCAGGTCCTTTCTTTTTCTGTTCCACTGAGTAACATGTCCTGAGTGAGGTCACCTCTTTGAGGTCATGAGCTAAACATCTGGGAATGACAAAATCAGGCTGACACTCATAGGGTCTGTGCGGCTTTTTTTTTTTTTTTTTTGCACAGCCTTACACAATGTGCCCCATGAGAGGAAGAGAGCGGAGGACAGAGAAGTGGGGAGAGCAAATGGGACTAAAAAAGAACAATTGAGCTCTTAGCAAATATGGAATTATTTGGGTTGTGTTTGTTTTATTTAATAGAATTAATCACTGACTTCGAGGTGTAATGGGTTAGGAAACTAAAGAAAGCACAAGAGAACTTGGCCTCTCCTTGGCCCCTTGTGTCGGCGCTGTACAGCTGAATGTCTCGATAAGAGGAATGTCCTGATAATGGGATCACACAGGATGTTGGTGAGATTGTCAATCCCCCTGCACGTCTTTGTCCCGATGAGGTTGAGCTGGCTTTGGCATGACAGGCGAGCACAAGAAATACCACATGTAATTGCTTAAAGATGATGGAGTGAGGAGCTCGCTCTAGGAAACAGATGGAGGATGTTGTTTAATCCATCTGTGAGCTCTCTAGTCTCATCAGATCTTTGTAGATGTGTGAAAACTAGGTGCTAGGTGGCGGCTGCGTGTCGTTATTTCACTTAGATGAAAGTGTATAGTGCTCAGTGTTATTCATTGGAATACGGTGTGTAATATAGTGGGATGAAGGTGCGCAGAAAATTGCATGTTATCAACCAGACATAGCTTAGAGCTGATGACATAGCCTTCCTCTCATAATCCTTGAAGGAGAATTCAGAGCGTTATTTTTTAACCTGTGATCTAGCAGCAGCTTGTATTGTGATCAGTCCATCTCTTTTCCAGACACAAAGACAAGTGTTTAAATCTTTATTTCACAAACTTCATTTCTGGTCCACTGAGGAAGAAAAGAGGCCGAGCGGAGCAGATTGTTGAAAACATTGGTGACAAATATAGCATAGCATTTCCATAGTGTACCTGCCATGACCACCTCATGGTGTCCACCATAATTCACCTCCAATCATTCTGCCTCTCTGAAGAACAGAAACAAAACTTACTATACAAATGTATCTTCTTTAAAGGTTCCATATTATGCCCCTTTTCCACAAATTAAAATAGTTCCCAGGTGTGTTATAGACATGGGGGGGGGGGGGGAAACAGCGGAAAAGCGACCAGACTTGCATAGTTTGTTCATTTTAAAACATTTATTTATTGAAATGTGGTGATATCTGATGACTTTGGTGCTCGTTTGTTGTTTGTTCGCCATTGTTCTAACCGGAGCAATGTTAGCGAGCGGGGGAAAAAATGGCGCAGTTTAGAAAATTTCTTGGGGCGTGGCAAACCTTCACCTGGGGCGGTACCACCAAACTAGGGGGTGGTGTCTACACAGACTATCTTCAACTGGCCTGTATAAGCACACATTTTCTAAAAACAGAGAAAACAAAAAAGGGAGAGGATGAACTTTTTTCATACCAGGGGGGATTGTAGACAGGCCGGGGATGCATATTATTGATAGAAAACCGCTCTAAAGTGTATTTTGCATAATATGGGACCTTTAATCATTTCACTCTCTTTCTGTCCCCAAAGAGACGTGTCCGAGACAGGGATCAGCTCCCTGCCGACCACAGGTATGGACTCTCTACGGGAACTGAAGGCGCGCAATGCCTGGGCTCTCAAGAAACTGCCACCTATCAAGACCTTCAAGCACCTCACCGTCGCCAACCTCACCTACCCCAGTCACTGCTGCGGCTTCAAAAACCTCAAAAAGAAACGAGGGTGAGCCTTCATCGCAGTGCTTCCCCCCCCCCCCCCCCCCCCTTTCTTTTTTTACTTTATTTTGTTTTCATCTAACAGGCTTTGGATAGTCAGAAAAGTGAAGTCGGAGCATCACAGGAAGTGTTTCCAGAGTGCATAACAAATAGGTAGTCTGTGTATGTAATGTATTTGGATGATCTACCACAGTGAGTGGGGCAGCTGCACTTGTATGGTGTGGATCTTGGCTGGGACTGAATCAACTCCCTGATGTGTTTACCTATAACTTCATACAGCGCTGCCATAATTAGTGTCACTCATTGCTGTTATTATAGGAAGAAGGTTGAGTCAGACTCATAATGACTCTCAAAACAGGAATCCCTTTTCTCCAATTGGATGTATAAATGATTTTATAGCACTCTTAATACCGCAGCCAGGTCTGATATTATTTCTGTGCATTGTTTTTCAGCTTTTTGGAGTACTTCTTCTGTAACCTGACTGCTTTCAACGACCAGCATCACAAACGCTCTGTCGGTCCCCTCCGCATGCCGTCCCTCCAAGGGGACAGCGTGGCGGAGACGGCCCCGGACCAGGAGCCGAGCGACGGAGGTCACCACGAGTCCCAGCAAGAATGGAGGAAAGGTGACTTCCACGGCAGCCTCCACTACCATGCCTACTTTGGAGGTCAGCCGGATGAGGATGTGGGTTTCGGAGAGACCCTCAAGAACCCCCAAGAGGACACCAGCCAAGACTTTGACAGCCGTTACGATTATGTGGTGTGCGAGGACGGAGAGGAGGTGGTGTGTGCGCCGGTGCCCGATGAGTTCAATCCCTGTGAGGACATAATGGGTTTTGGCTTCCTGCGAGTGTCTGTGTGGTTTGTTAGTCTGCTGGCCATTCTGGGTAACGTAGTGGTGCTGCTGGTTTTGCTCACCAGCCACTACAAGCTCTCAGTCTCCCGCTTCCTCATGTGCCACCTGGCCTTTGCAGATCTGTGCATGGGGATTTATCTGCTGCTCATCGCCTCTGTGGACCTGCACACGCGGGCCGAGTACTTCAACCATGCCATCGACTGGCAGACCGGTCCCGGTTGCGGACTCGCTGGTTTCTTCACGGTCTTCGCCAGCGAGCTGTCCGTCTACACCCTGACGGTGATCACCCTGGAGAGGTGGTACGCCATCACCTTTGCCATGAGGCTGGACCGTAAGCTGCGGCTGCACCACGCGGCGGTCCTGATGCTGGGTGGCTGGATCTTCTGCCTCGTCCTGGCGCTGCTTCCGCTGTTCGGGGTGAGCAGTTACCAGAAGGTCAGCATCTGTCTCCCGATGGACACCCAGTCCACAGTGGCTCAGGTCTACATCTTGTCAGTGCTGGTCCTCAACATTCTGGCCTTTCTCGTTATCTGCGCTTGCTACTTTAAGATCTACTGCGCAGTTCACAACCCCCACTACCACTCTGGATCCAAAGACACCAACATTGCCAAGCGCATGGCCGTGCTCATTTTTACTGACTTCCTGTGCATGGCGCCCATCTCGTTTTACGCCATGTCAGCAGTGCTGGACCGGCCGCTCATCACCGTATCCAACTCGAAGATTTTACTGGTGCTCTTCTACCCGCTCAACTCCTGCGCCAACCCGTTCCTCTACGCCATCTTCACCAAAGCTTTCAGGGGCGATGTGTTCATCCTCCTCAGTAAGGTGGGGCTCTGCCAGCAGCAGGCGCAGCTGTTCAGAGGCCAGACGGTCTCATCAAAAGGAAGCAGCGGGACATCTCAGGTCCGTCGAGACAAGGATAAGGTTAGGAAAGGAGGGAGCGGAGGCCAGGAGGAGGTGCCCATTCACCTGAAGCAGTGCTCCGGACATGCCTACCATCAAGCAGGCAGCCAGCAGACAAGCCCTGAAGAGAGCCAGAGCCTGAACACGTGAGCCAAAAAACCAGCTTGAAGTGGTAAAAAAGGAAGACAAGTTCAGGTGGGAGAGGATAGGAGAGGCCTTGAAGTGTTTGTGGACAGATCTGTTTGGATATTTAACAGAAAGCTCCAGTATTCTGTATCTGCTTCAACTTTCAGGCCAAGTTCAGCTGTTTTCACAATTTGGGCTGTGATGATTTTATGGTTCCAGTTGTTGGAGAATATCAAGTGTCGCTGAAATATGAGCTCAACTTCATCTCACTTGTAGCCCTTTTTATTCTGATGGACTGGCTTGAACCGAACAGAGATTATTGTATGGAAAAGCATAAAGATAATACTCAAACATACACATATAATAACTATGAATAAACTTCAGTATGTTAAATTATATGTGGAGTTGAATTCAAATTAACTGTGCACAGTCTGGCATTGAGATACAAGGAATTATGACAAATTGTATCACGCACTCCATTTTCATAAGATAAGATAAGACCTTTCTGCAGAAAACTATTTATACTTGGCTATTGTGTTGAAGGACAGCCTGCTGGCTCAGCGCCGTTCATACAGTTTATGTAAATATAGAAATACTGCACTTCTCATCATCTTATCAATACCTCCGTATATAATGCAAGTACAGTACATGCATTTGGTTTATTGAATTACTAATGAAAGCAGGACACATTGTCTGTGATTTTTTTTAAATGCATTTTTATGTGTGTTTACCTGAAACTGAAAAGTATAATTTGTAATGTTTCTATATTGAAAGTAGATTCTCAACAGTTTTCTCAGCTTTATTGCAGCTTATACCTGCACCAAATCAATATATTGCTGTCTTTTAATAAAAATATGTGCCTACTTTTGTTCTTCATGTGATTGTTTTTTTGTTTTTTTATCAGATATTGTTACTTTTATTTGCACTGGTATGGCTTTGTCTCCCAAGAGCATGTGATCCAATTACAAAAGTAAACACAAGACATATTTTGATTATTAGCCATTTTCTGCAAATTACTGGGAGGTATGATAATCACAAATATATACTGTTGAGGCTCTGTCTCTCCTTTGGAATGTCATGGTTGTTTTTCTAGCATGATCGTGATATTTTTCCATCCTCTTACGGAAACAAGTGACTTATACAATCAGCGGAGATAGCTTTGCCTTCGCCGGGAGAGCTTAAAGCAAATACAGCTGAGACGTGTGAGCTGCAGAGCGCCGTAGCTTGTGCGATATTGAGCTATTATGAGTTAAAGGACACCCTCTGCCAATGGCAGCTTAACATCTGGTTAGCATTTCATCTGCTGGGTGACATTTTTTAGAGGAAATATACAGATGAACGGGGGGAACTTTCCAGGAAAAAGGGATCATTTCAGACTTTTTTTTTTTCTTTCTTAATTTTTGCTCGCAAAGTTGTCTTGAAGATATTTGACCAGACTGCTGGACAGTTTGTTTCGCTATGGAAAATATAGTACAGTGCTCCCAAATCTATATAACCCCACTGCAATCGAAAAACATCAGTGAGTTTGAATGGGTTGAAACCTCAAAACTGGAAGGTTTTCTACTTCTAAAGTTGAAAAAATTAAGAGTGGCATCTGCTCACTCTGTTCCAGACTGAACTCGCACTGTAAATTCCTAACAGACTAACAGGACATCATTTTCACTTGAATGTTTTCCACAGCGTTGTGTCCATCTCTTCCAGTCACCCATTACCAGCAATCCAGTGTGGACCCTTCAAACGCTAAGCGCTCAGAGCCGGAGCGTGATGTGCCTGGCTGCCTTTGTGAGGGCCTCCTCCCTTCCACTGCCAGTTAATGTTAACTCACAGTTCATACTTGTTTCACGAGTGTGTGCACGTCTAGGTTGATCCAAATCAAAGTCACTGCGCAAATTGTGTGGGTGTTTGGGTGAACACAGAGAGACCGGGGGTGGTGACTTGTATCTGTCGAAGTCTCTGAATCTGCACCTCGACTTTTCAACCAGTTGTGAAGTGTTTTCTCAAAGCCATCAGGATCACCGTACAGAATTTCACAGAGATCTGTGGGTATAGGTGCACACAGCCCGACCAAGAGACAGAGGAGGTCGAACGAACCGATCGAGACTTGGACTGGATTTATTTTGACATTCCTCTGCTAGCTGGTTCTCAGGCCTGCCTGATTATTCCTCTCCCGGTATTTCAAATAAACCCATCTCTCTCCCGAGCAGGGCAGGGCCTGGCGATGCACCTCTCTAACACCAGATTAGGTTGCTAAACTCAAGTACAGTGGGAAAAGAATCATGAGAAGAAATGAGAAAAGAAAGTCGGTTCTGTCAGCCTCGGCCGCTTGGACGGGGTCAGAGTCTTCGAGTATCTATCCAGCTCTTGTTCCAGAGAACATGAAATCCCTGCATTTATGATGTCATTCCTCATGTTACTCCACAAGCCACTAGACAAGGACGATCATCTTGAAGAGTCAAGTTCCCCTCACACACACAAAACTCTTCAACAACTACTGGAGTGAGCCATGATGGAGTTGTCTGAAAGCATTTGTCCCCAATGTTGTTTTGCAAGTACTTTCACTCACTACACACACAAACACAGAGTTTTTGCTTTTATGTATACACTGAAAAAAAGAACATGTTGGATCTACTTAATTCAATAGTGGACATTGGTTGCAGACAGATGTTTTGCTTTAGCAGCAACTTAAACAATGAGTTAAATTAACACAAGTTATTCATATTTAAAGGGATAGTTCACCCTAGAATGATATTTCGCTCATTATCTACTCACCCTCATGTTGACTAAGGGCTGGAAGAATTTCCAGAGTCCACCGTCCCTTCTCTGAGTTACAGGGGGTCTTGGCGTCGCAGTGCATTTCAATGCAACGGTTGCAAAGGGACACCAGAGCTCTTCGTAAAAAAACACACACAAAAAAACATCCAAATACCTCCATGATGCTCGTATGTAATGTCCGTCCAAATCTCGCGTGATTCGCAGTAACCGCACTGACGCCGGCGCAAATCACGCGAGATTTGGACGGACCAGGAAGAGAAGCTTCGAGAAGCTTCCGCTACAAACAAGCTTAAAATATAGACTTATTTAATTTTTTTCGGGACAATTACGCAATTTGGGGCTTCAGCACAAGACGGACATTACATACGAGCATCATGGAGGTATTTGGATGTTTTTTTGTGTGTGTTTTTTTACGAAGAGCTCTGGTGTCCCTTTGCAACCGTTGCATTGAAATGCACTGCGACGCCAAGACCCCCTGTAACTCAGAGAAGGGACGGTGGACTCTGGAAATTCTTCCAGCCCTTAGTCAACATGAGGGTGAGTAGATAATGAGCGAAATATCATTCTAGGGTGAACTATCCCTTTAATGAACCTGTATATTTTGTGCTGATACAATGTGATTAAAACGTGTTTTGATAAAGCTCTTGGAACATTTTAATCTTACAACTTTATCACTTTATTCCAACACGATTCAATTACTTTTACTCCAATAATATTTGTTCACTTAAATACTTAATGTTATTTACATATTAATATTATATTACCCATGTTTACCTCAATTAATAATAAAAATGAGCCACAGGATAAACAGCAATACAGTGAGTGTCAAAAGTTCCAACACCTTATTGTGACATCTTAGTATTCTTACTGTAAAAGTATTCAAAGTTCTTTACTCCAACTGAATTAAACTCAACATCCCGTTACAACTAATATTTCACATGTCATAGGTGAAATGTGCATCCATTTAGAAAATTAAGGTTCCCTACTTTGAATTAATTTGATTGGTGCAAATATATTTAAATAAGAGGCTGGGGCAGCATGGTGAAATACAACATTTAAAGTTTTCCCCACCTGCCAGATGATTGGTGGCATCCAAATTGTTGTGACCTACCTGCAGTGGTATGGACTCTTATCACACAAGTACAAAACTGAGTATTTTGTCTGGTGTGCACTCAGATCACATCTAGAGAAAGAAGGAGAAAGTGTTTACAGCTGTAATGAATGACCACGTTTGAAGAGAGTGAAAACCTGCTTCTCACCTCAACTGGCCTGGTCAGCCACTCAGAGAGTAGAACCGACTGTTGATTTTGGGGAAATTACAGAAAATACTGAATCTTGTTCAGACGCTATTTGAACCCCCCCACCTTCACTATGGTCAAAGTGAGTCAGTTAAAATGCACCTTGATTTTATACAGCGTCTAACTTTGCTTAAACTTTCTTTTCATAACTTAAAATGACCCAAAGATAAAAAATGACAGACAATCAGACAGCAGACAGCAAATTAGCTCAGGTACATCATCCATTCAGCAGTTATAGGCTCTTTCAAAGCAGACATTTCTACTGGTTGCAGATAACATTAAGGATACCATAAAATTAAATTAACGTGTAAATTTACTCAAAGGAACTAATGCTAATGCTGAGTAGACAGAAAGTTAATGACTTTGGAACTGAAAAACATAAAGTTGAGATTTTGTCGTCTTAACGTGAGAGTTAACTCAAGACTTCATAGCTGAGACTTTTACCTTTCTCTGTGTGTTGGACACAGTAGATCCACTGTGGGACACTATAAGGTATGAGACAATGGAGAAAAAACAGCAAAGGAGGAATCTCCATTAGAAATGGATAGAGGCTCTTTGTCCCAAAGAGCTTAACATTTTCTGAGGTTGTGGTAAACTCAGCATGCCACGGCCAACATGCCTGGCTACTACACTGCACTGAAGCCAACAAACTCTATTTCGCCATGCCACTGATTGGCAGTCATCATCAGTTAGCTGGTAAGCAGAGAAAGCTATAGAGTCTAAGCTGGACATCTCCAGGGCCTCATTATATGTCTCATTTGCCAGCAGCTCAGACTCTTATGTCTGAGTGCCCAGGAGTAGCATGAGGGCCCACTTCATCAAGAGCAGCCAGGGATACATTCTTCCTCCACTAGGTCTGTTCAGGGCTGAATACGTCTTTGTGAAGTGTGATATATTGTAGAAGTGACAGCCTGCCTCAAATCCATTTACAATCAAGGGCAAAAATCTCCATGTAGTTTCTGATTCGGACGTAATCCCAGACAGCACCACACCTTTATCTCATAATTACCCACAAGGAAATACACAGGGATTGTATCAGTGCGGGAATTATAGGAAAGGCATGGGAGAACGCCCAAGCTGTGCAAACTCTAACAGCCACCCAGACACCAGATTATAGAGCCAGAGATGTGGAATTGAAGACAGGCTGGACCACATTCTGGGTTTTACACGAATGTAGGATCAAATGTTGTGAAGATGTGATATCACATTCACCCCACCTGCAACCTAGGGGGTTCCCCTGCAGCTGCCATGGGATAGGATAGGTGAAAAGACTGGAGTAGCTCCTCTGAAAAGAAAAATATCTATTCAATTTGAGTGTGTTATAGTCATATTGAGCAAGCTGCAGGATCTGCATGAAAGCTAGAAAGAGAGCAAATCTAATCTAAAAGTATAAGATTAATGGTTTGAATAAATAGATAAAATAGCCCACTAATGGATAATAGGATATACAGTTGATACAATGAGCTAAAAGTAACAAATAAAGAGCAGAGAGAGTTAACAATGTCATGCATTAAGAGTTTGCTAAATGTTAATCCAATTGAAACAGTTAGCCAAAAGTAGCTGATGATTCTTCTGTTAGAAAACTATTCAAGACTACTAGAGATAAGAGCAGTCATGGTCAGGTCAATGCATTGGAGCAGAAGATAATATATTTAAATAGCTTAAAGTAATAGCCTACCTAGCTAAAAGTTGATGCAGCGGGTAGACTAATGGAAAATTGCTAAGAGTATTGTACAGATGAAACAATAAGCCAAAAGTGACAGTCTTCAAACATTACTTTTACAAAACTATTTAAGAGTTGGTAGGTAAAAGCAGTAAAAAGAAAGAAAAAAGAAGTTAGTTTAATGCACTGGAAAGCATTAAAATAGTTTGTGAAATATAAAGTGATGGATGAAAGGTAGATGTAGAAAGTGCTTGTAAATTGCCAACATTAGCTAAATGTCATGGATAAAACCTACAGTTGAAACTGTTTGCCAAGTAACAAGATGACAGCCTTCTATTCAAGAATAGTTAGGTAAGGCCTACCACTTTACAGTAAGATCATGCAAATGTTACAGTTGCCAACACTTTGTAAATCATAAATTAACAGTTTTCAGTGGCTCACTATTTGACAAGATCGAGTAAATGTTCATTAGCTACTTGCTGATCTTACAAATTAGTTACTATCATTTTCCCTGTTCATGTTAACGATTGAGATATGCTGATGGACGTTAACTGCTAACTTTACAAATCTCTGATGAAGGCAGGCACAAATGTGTATGATGGGGAAAACTAAATATAACGACACAGATCAGCCCGGTCTGTTGATAGTTTCAAGGGTCAGTTAAAAACACATCTCTACAGACAAGCCTTTAAATGTTAGGAGTTTTTTTCCCCCACTGCCGATTTACCACTGTACATTGTACATATATAAACTATACTGTGTTTCAAAATGTGTTTTATAATGTTTGTGTGATTGAATGTCTTTTTTCCATACTGTGAAGTACTATGTGTACGCGTACTGGGTGCTATATAAAGTTTTACTTACTTACAATATTAATTTGCTGAATATCAACTGTGTGAACATCCTATTTAGTCCAAAGTTCGGTTGAGTCTGAACCGTGCTTATGAACGAGTTAAAAATAGAGATACTTTTGTTTTGAAAAGAAAAATGAATGCATTCAAAGCACAACATATTTGCCAAAGTTGATTTAATTAAAAAAAAATTCAATGAAAGTAAAACATGAACAGCATGACATCATATGATCTAGTTTGATTGTCTCTATTATTAACCACAGGGAACTAGTGAATGCTGTGCTCTGAAAGCCCAGCGTCTCTTGTTAGTGATATTTTCCATGAAAGTGCTCTATTTGAAGTGTGCTGAAAGCCTCTTCCTAAGCACTTAAGACTTGTTATTTGCAGATGGTAATGGTCATACACTGTCCATTTAAAATTGCTGTTTGTTTTTCTTAATAGGGACCTCATTATCACCATCTTTAAAATAAAGTAGATGCAATTCTTGGGAAAAATGCATGAATTCAAAAATGTATGAAAATCTGTATCAGTGAACGTGGTACCTTGGTGTTTGTGATGTCTTTCTACTCTACAGAGCCGGCCAACAACCAAATCAACGCAATAGTCAAAAAACACATACTTTATTTCAAATTGCTGCAACAGGGGCACTAAAAACAAACTGCAGAGAAACACACGGGCCCCCCACCCCGAGTTAAACTCACTTTGATAGAAAATATTCTCATTTTAAAAATCATGAATAAAACGAAAGCACAGGAGAACATAATGGTGGACGAAATGATTTGGAACACAGCGTTATGTAGCCTTGTCCAGCCAACAGAAAAAAAAGGAACACTTATTAGATTATAAGAGCACATTTTGGTGCGGCTTTCCAACCTTTTCAAAAACTAGAACATTTCATGAACTTTCAAGGAATAAATATAAAAAAAAAAAGAAAAACACAGGACACCGCCCTGCCCCACCAAAAAAAAAAAAAAAAAAAAAAAAAGAAGAAAAAGAAAATTAAAATCTATTTTACTGTTTTAGCTGTAATATCTTAAGATTATGGGGTGTGCAAGAAAAATCAACTAACGAATTTCCAAAGAAAAAGCAGTGACAACACACACATGAGTCATCAAACACACGTGCCCACTCACCACATGCCTCTCACACACTCACACACAGCTTGACAGAACAGAGCACGCTGTAGTTACTGATTAACTTGACTGATTTCACTACACATTGATAAACTGACAGTGCAAATTTTCAGACGGCTGCAGAGAACTAAAATAAGAGCAAAGAAGAAACACCAACAGGACAAACTTTCAGACATTTTGTACAATTCTTAAATGAACTCAGCGTTGGATCTGTTCTTCCTTTTTTGTCTTTTTTGTTTTGCTTTCTGATTAAGATGGAATGAAGCTCCAGAGAAGCAGATGAGGAAAATAAAGTCTTTTTTGGATTTAGCACGCCACAAGATTTTTTTTTTTTTGCCTTATGCAACTATTGGTTATTTTGAGATTAATGTAATTTTGCCTTCTTTGTCCTTATCCTTCATTGAACATATCTTTAAAAAATGTTTAAAACAATAACAGGTTGTTACCTACATAAAACACTCTGGAGCACCATTTTCATAAACATCGATTGAGACAGAATTACGATCCAAGAACAAAAATTCGAAGCCAAAAAAGTTGATTCTGGCCGTTCTAAAGGCAGCGATCTCGACTGGTGGCACTAAGTTTGGACTTAAAATGTAGACATGAGTCAATCCAGTCAACCGACTACAGTGCATTATGATGGTGTTTCTCATCTACGGGGTTATAATGAATGACCTCTGACCTCCTGTGACAGGGCAGGTCGCGTCACCCTGGTCCACTACACCTGTACGATGTGAAATGCTTACTTTCAGATTGTGTGAATTCTCTCAGGAAAAAAGGTAGAGAAGCCTGGAAGAGGAAGAAGAAAAAAAGAGAAACAATGCGCTGATCACACAGGCTTTCCCTTCTCCTGCAAGTTTCTCATCTCGCAAGGCTAGTCGAGTATTTTTGACGACACCCAGGTTTTACAGTACCCTCAGTCCTTTGGGTTTGTCAGAGTTCTCAAAGACTCAGAAGAAGTTTCCTGAAATGAATCCAGTCACAGGATATGGAAGGATATTGAAGTGTCTGTTAACTGGATAGAAGGAGTTACAGAGTTCCTGCTCCTGTTTTTCGTTTTTTTTTTTCTCTTCTGCTTCACCATTCGGCATCCCCAATGGCTTTGGAGAAGACATAGTCTCTCCCATTCAGATTCATGATCCCGTCCTTCAGGTGGAATTTCCATTTGTTCTTACTTCTGTGAATCTGGGGAGGAGAGGGAAAGAAATGAACGCTGTGGGCGTGAAGGACAGATGGACACTGTTTCAACTTACTGTGGACACAGCGTCTAATGTCTTTAGCTCCTGTAGGACACGTATACCGACATTAATCAGTGTTGACTTTTGATCCGTTTTTTTCTTTTTTGTAAACAGCACTGGGCAAAAAGGTGCATTAATAGACGGCTGACACAAAACAGCATAACTCTACTGTTTAATTCAAAATTAAAAAGATTAACAATTTTAAGCATTTAGTCCATACTCATCCCTTAGTATGAGTTTAAATTTGAGATGAATTGAATTGTTTTTGTTCAGCTAAAATTACATTTATGTATTAATCATGTCCGTTTATGTAGTAAAACTGATATGGTTATCAACACAAATATTATTTCCCCACTGTATATAATACTTGAGTTATGGAAGTTAAAATCCAGCATATTTTAGTATAAATTATATAACGCATTAGAAGCTAATTTCATTATGTCACATCTATATTTACACACAAGTTAACTGTTGGATTTCTTACCTTGTCATACTGGCACACCACTACATTCTCTGTATCAAACAGCTCCTGGTCTTCCTCATCACTGACATCATCCCCACTGTTCAGTGGCTCCTGACAAAGACACAAAACCCACACAACAATAATGTTTCATGAGGCATAAAAGACTTAAAAAATGAGGTTGCAATGAACATTAAAACTCTGGAAACACGACTAATTCCCTGGGTTGTTGGAGGGCTTAGGCGACATGACGGTTCAGAGGGAATTTTTATTTTTTTGTTTGTAAAATTTCTGACAGCATCAGAAAAAAACAAATGAAAATGTAAGTCCAATATACAAGATATAAGAATGTATCTGCAGAAATAATATGATAACACAAAATGATCTTGCTAATGTTAGCCATAAAAAACATTGTGCTAACGTTCAAACCAATTCACTAGGAGACCAGCTGCATGTTAAATGAACCAGCAACAGCAGGTCAGATGAGCTAACTAATTAACTAACCTAGCAGCCAACACTGAGTCATTACGGTTGTTTTGGCGATTTAACCGACACTTTTGTAGAACGATGAACAATTGCTTGTTTGCAGAGCGAACAATGTTGTACGGACAACAGATCTAACCACGTTAATGCACCCTGGTTCCTCGGACACAGGCTGCACCAGCTGATCTCACCTCACTATCCGTCACTCCTCACTCGGCTAAACAGTCACAGCAGACAGCTGTCTAGATACTCGAGTCTCATTGGATAAGTTACCACATCACAGATGTAAACGGAGATGTGTAAAATCAGCCTTGTGCGCGATACAGAATTGCCGCTTCAAGGATACGAGGGAAGATTTTCTTTTTTCCTATTTCCCATTCATTCAGCTCGGACGCTGGAGCGATGCGCCTGAGTCTTAGAACGTCGGGGAAAACCCTGCATAACATGGTCACGCTAATATTTCCCTTTGTGCCTACCTCCTCCACCTGCCCGTCCTCTCCCCCATCCTTGTCCTTCTCCTCCTCGTCATCTTCATCGTACTCCTCTTCTTCGTCCTCGTCCTCCTCTGAAGAGGTGTCTCCAGCTCCGTCCACCTGCAGCATCATGGGAGGCTGCTGTGCCTGAGGCTGCGGCTGACCCTGGGTCTGGTCCTGCTGCTGGACCTGAGGCTGTGGTTGGGCCTGTGGCGCAGCTGCGCCCTGGGCCTGCTGGATCTGGCGCACCAGAGCAGCTGTTGTTGCCTGACCGGGCTGCGGTGCCATTGCTGCTGCCTGCATCACCTAATGAGGAAAGGGACACAGCAAGCAAACAACATCAGTATGATGCTGGTTTAATTGTGATGTATAATTGCTATTAGCTTTATTACCATGAAATTCATGTAAATAAAAGTTAAACTAATTTATGCCCTGTAGGTTTACCCCCAGGCTTTGTGCATGGTCATTACAGAACAGTAATTCTAACATATCCAACTAGAAAACGTATATCCACCTATAATATGACCAGAGAAATAGGATAAGGATACAGCACAGTACTGTGTAGTATCTGGGGGAAAAAAACTTCACTGCATTGTAAACTTTCAGATAAGAACAATGTAATCAGTGATGAACAAAGTGGAGAAGTGCTGACCTGTGTATTGCCTTGGACTTTGTTTGAAGCTAAAACAATCTGCTGAGGCTGGATGATGACTCCTGTTTGCTGGGGGCCTCCCTGCAGAGGAGTCAGGACCTAGACACAAAGTAAACACATTTTATAAAAGCTTTCCGATTAACAGTCAGAAAACAAGTCTTGTTTTTGGATGTATTCCTGAAAACATCATAAGCACGGTTCAGACTCAATCGAAGCATCTTTTCAAGCAGTCGTAAACTGAAGGTTGAAAGGCAGGGTAGTAATCAATATTTTCATTGAACTGTTCCTGCTTCATTAGAAGTGATGGATAGCATGGTCATGGGTAATATTTCTTCAGGGGAAAGGGGTGAGTAGACCGTCCTCCTGATTTCCCTGAATCGTTTTATGTTTTTCATGGCATTTCTTTTCCCATATTTCCGAGAGTTGGTTCTTCCACTGCTTCAATGCCAAAGGACCCACAGCTATGCAGCTCCACTGCTTCATTTAACCTTACACGGGCGCATTTACAAACCAATTAGATAAAGAATGGCAATTTTATAATAAAGGTTGTTGATTACCAGTGTGACCACCACAGTCAAACAGTGTGAAGCCCTTTCAGTCCGGTCTAACTTTTAGTTTTCAATGGTATCTCTCCTTTAACCAAAGCTAGACATTCCTCATTGTGTGATTGAGCATACTGTACCTGTTGGATCACCGGCGCCTGCACACCCCCAGGCTGCATCTGCTGCTGCAGGAGGATCTGCTGCTGGGGCTGGATGATGTACTGAGCCCCATTAGGAGCACGGACCACTTGCAAGATCTGACCTGAGGGACCAAGAAACAGGAGAGGGATGAGTGCGTGGATATCTGGCAGCAGGCGCGGGCCACTGGAATAAGCCCAATCCCATTAAGAGCAGGTCTGAGTAAATGGTATGAGTGATCTAACTTCATATGACTATTTCAGAGCATTTTGTCACACTGACAGCCTGACACGGTAAGTGATGTGCAGAGATGCTGGTGTGAGTGTTTTACCCTGGCTGGTGATGAGCTGTTGGTACGGGGTGACTCCTGTGGGCAAAGCCAGTGTTGCTGCGGTAGCTGCTGCACTCTAGAGGTGAGAAGGAGAACACACACACACGCACGACTGATCAAAATGAGGCAGGTCACACACACAGCACTTGGTCCTGAGGCTAAATAATATATCTACCAGTGGCCTAAAGGATTACATTCATCAATGAGAAAATCAATGGTTGTCACGGTGGAAATGCTCTACAGAGGTAAGAAAAATACACCCAGGTACACACAGGTATTTATGGCTTTGGTGTACAAGTACATTTCTCTGGAGAAATGTTCATATTTATAAAACACTGCACAACCTCTCAACAATTAAAGCGCTAATAATCATATTCCCCTGGCTGATGTGATAAAAGCAGCATTTGCATATTTTCATTTATTAGGATTTATCTACCAGGTTTTAATAGTGAAAGGTTGTAGGATTATGAAGAAAAAACATGGCGCTACGACAGCAGCACACATGCAAGCCTCAACGCTGACAGATGGCCTGCTGAACAAAACTGTAGTAGGGAAGGGGGCCAGTCCAAAAGGGAAGGCAAGTGTCCACTGTGTGACATTAAAACTGAAAAGAAAAAAAGGTGTGTTTGTCAGTGTGCATGAGACAACACCAGAGGCGTGTAATGGGATGCATCATTTCTGGCTATAACTGTAATCCAATCACTCTGTGAAAGTCATTCTCTTTCATGTCCTGTCTCATATTGGACCAGTTATCCTGCTGAGGGAAAGGTCTGCAGACTCCCATTAAGATCCTTTGCCGTCTCCTACTTTTTGGCAGACTACTCGGTGTATCAGAGGAAAAAACTTATTTTTAAACTTGTGTTTCTCAAAAAACAAAAAAACAAAGTATTTGAAATTGAGTGTTTGAGACAAGCTCAACTGCAGAAAAATAAAACTGGCCGGTGCTGAATTTGGCATCGTTTAACAGGCAAAAGAAGCACTGTGCTCAGCTTTTATCGCCTGTGTGCGTTTGTAGGTAGACCAGCTGAATTTACTGTACTTCCTGCAATTTTTGAACACTGCCACTGCCAATCAGAAACTGTTACAAGGTCATATTGCTGCTTGTAGGTTATAGTCTTTGGCATAACAGGTTTTGCTCTGCTCTGTTTGAGGGATTCATAATTGCTCCCGCTGTTTTTCTTATGCCAGCTGTAATATACACACAGTAATCTTACATTCAGTTTATATGCACATAATCTACTTACCATCCCCGTTGCACTCATGTGCTGAAGAATCTTGGAATCCTGAACAATGACTTGCTGCTGGGGAGCTGTGGAGAGAAACAGTCATATCACCATATGCACCAAAACAACTAATAGTATCATTTTAGAAATAGTGCAAACAAAAAAACAAAAACAAAAAACAATAGGTAAGACCTGTAAATTGGTTGGGTCACTTCTCCTATGTTATATACCAGTATTTTTCAACCTTAGGGTCACGAGCCAAAAAAGGTTGGGAACCACTGTTATATACTATTCATTGGTTGAATTTAGCCAAATCCTTTGAACAAATCACTTCATAGAGGGATATTATTGTCTATGTTGGATAAATAATTTATAGCTTTAAGGGACTTTCCAATCAACATGTTTGCAATGTTTATAAAAGACATTCACTGAAGTTACAGACATCTGACTCTAGTTATTTTAACAAGAGTGCCAGTGCCAGTGCAGGCTAACCTTGCTGCTGCTGGGGGGGCAGGATGACTTGCTGAGTCTGTGCTGGCTGGGTCACGGGCTGGACTTGTTGGACTTGTTGAACCTGCTGCTGTTGCTGCTGTTGTTGCTGCTGCTGAGCGGCCTGCAGGGCTGCCTGCTCCTCGGTATGGAAGCCATCAACCGCCTTGGACTGCAACAGTTTGCTCTCCCATAGCTGAAGTACCAGGCAGAAGAAATACGGCAGAAGGGAATCATTTGTCAGTGGGCCATCTCGGACTCAAAGTGTTGCAAAACCAACATTATAAATCATTGAGCATAGAAATTTTGGAAATGGTTCAGGACCATTGTCCAAACCAAGGCTTTAAATAATTCTGTGATGCCACACTTGAAATAAATTTTAAAAATCCATCCAAGGTATTCATCAACTGTTCAGTTCAGTTCAGTTCTTATTGATATCCCGGAGGGAAATTGGATTTGCAGCGGCATCACAGACACAACAGTCAGAAGACAACACCAAATCGTATTATATGGGACACGTTCCTACACTGATCCGGAGCAGAAGATTAAGCACAGCTCAAAACACATCACGGTAGCAATTTCTTCTGTGGTGGTTGTACACAGAAACAATAATACTGAGGACAGTTACCGTTTTCAGCTCCAGAAGCACTTGCTCATCCACTCCCTCGTCCAGGAACAGCTCTCGCACCTCAGTGATCACATCCTCAATCACAGACTTATATAGTTTAGGCTATGTGGAACAGGAGAGAGAGAAAACACTTTTACACTTTTCTTTCTTTAAAACATAGAAAGAAGAAGAAAACTGGTGTGTTGCATGTTTACATAGGAATTATGGTGACTTGTTTTGACATAATTTTGATAGAAACACCTTCACTTCACAGGGACACCACGAAATCATATGTAAAACAGCCCCATATAATAAGTGTATAGTTTGCCTTGTCAAATAAGAATTGATATGTATAATATGGTATTATCTGGTGTATAGCCCAACTCTAAAACTGGTATAATAATCCCTGGGATTTAACTATACCGTACACTCAGCACCGCGTGGCTTCTACTAATCCACATAAACCAGGTTTACATTGTCTGTGTCTCACGGCATTAACAGTATAGCCTACTCCCCCTCGGGATACCGTCACATACATGACGCAGTCAACAACAACACTACATACATGCGGTTTAAAGGTCTACAACAGCACAACTGGGCCATTTCTTCATCGGGGGGGAAAGCGATACAACGTGAGATTTAAAAAAGAAAAGAGACCGACACGCAGGGACACCGCAGCGCTTTGTCCCCGGTGTCCGCAGCTCGGCCCTCGGTCTCTCCTTCCCTCCCCCTCGGCCTGTCTGCTCTCCACTATTTAAAGCACAGTCTGGTGTTTATATGTAGAGCCGGTGACGTAGCGTCGAGTAGCACCTTCCCATCCCGGGCAGTCTATATTAGAGAGCCAATATGGCTGTATAAAACCAGGCAGCGGAAAGGAGGAGGGCCAGAACCGGAGAGAGGGGAGACGTGGTGGAAGCCATTTTACAGAGCGGGCAACTGCGCGCTCGACAACCCCCGTACTTTTGACCATGATGTGGCGGAATGTGAAGGATATTTTTCGGTGTATTATCTTATGAGTGCTCAGCTCTAAGTAAGCAGTATGGCCTTGTCGGCAGGGAGAAGGACAAATTTGACATGAAATGGGTAGAAAGTGGTGGTTTGGGACGGCTACCCTTCCTCCTGGGCGTGGAATGGTGGACAATGATGAGGAGCGTTTGACTGCACGGTGACGACTTTAGACTAAAGGACACTTTAATTTGGCAAACCAAAAGCTCAATTCAGTCGCAGTGGATGATGGCAATGTGCTTTGCGTACATTTATATTTCATAAATAATTATTACTATTTAAAAATAAACTATTTAGCTTAAATTAACCACTGGCCCATTTATCTCATATTCAAAAGCCACAAGCAATGATTTGAGCCATAACTAAAGTAAAAGCACCAACAAACCGACCGATTCATATAGCCTTAAACGTTACAGTTTCAAAAGGCTTTGACATGAACCAACTAACGGTAAACTCATGAAACCTTCAGCCTTACAAAAAGTCCATGATTTACAGCTCAAAACTGCATTTCACTCCTCAACCTGAACTTCTTCGCCATTTTAACTTATTTTCTTATATTTAACCAGATAACATGTTACGGCTCCTTCATCCGTCAGCCAGTGCTCCGACCAGATGGTAATATCTGAAAAAATCTAGTTTCAAAAAACTGATTAAAATGGCCGATTGACTGAACTTAAGTATTCGCTTTATTAGACCAAGCAGTGAAGTGTTTGTTAAAACAGATTCATTGTTACTGCAATAAATAAAACCAGCTCGTCGACAGCTTTCCATTAACTTTACCCCCATTTTCCCCCGCTGACAATCCTTAGAGATTGATCCTTACCACTGGGTTCGAGTTTGCCGAGCTCGCCATTATACGCGTAGTGTAAAAACCACACGGAAATAGGCGAGAAATAGAGCCAAAAATTACGAAAAACGACTTAAAACAACTGGGAACGATATTCTAAAACAGCCGGCATCACTTTTGTAAATAAAACACAGTTTTAACGGTCTTATTTACAATCCCGGGCTGCGACTCCCCAGCCGTCCTCCTTCCGTCGTTGTCCTGCTTTATATACTGAGCGAAGGAGCTGCGAGTGCGCGAGACATAGGGCAGGGTCAAGCTGCAGATACCGCGAGATTTCGTGCGTAGTATGACGACCAATCAATACAGCTGATGCTGGGATATGTAGTTTAAATGCGGTTACGGGCATATGGCCTGGATAATGTAGCCTATTATATTATTTATATAGCCTATTATTATATTCACATCCATGGTGTCTAGCCTAATATATTCAAAATTGGAATATCTCTCTCTCTCTCTCTCTCTCTCTCTCTCTCTCTCTCTCTCTCTCTCTCTCTCTCTATATATATATATATATATATATATATATATATATATATACTACTGTATATATAGATGGAAGAAACGGGTAAATACATGTAGTCAGACAGATAGATAGATAGATAGATAGATAGATAGATAGATAGATAGATAGATAGATAGATAGATAGATAGATAGATAGATAGATAGGCCTATTATTACCCTTTATTTAGGACTCAGAAGTGGTCCATATATAAAAAGACATGATAGGTACAGACATGATATAAAAGCCATGTTTGGGTCAACAATAAATAACATACAAGACGCTAATGGTTCCAATTCTAATTTTGAGATTATTCCATTAGCTGAGTCAGACAGCCTACACATACATCTACACATGAGGTTCCTGAGGACAGCAGGGCAGGTTGATACTCCAACCCCAACAAACATTTCAGCACTGCTCCAACATGGCACTCTAGATATATACAAACATACCTACCTACATACATACATAGTGAGTCCTTTGATGAGCCCCTTCTTTTGTCTGAGGTGTTGTACAGTCTGATGACATTAAAGACAAACATCTCCCCAGTCCTGCTGTGCAGTGAAATGAGATGTTACTGCTGCTGTAGCTGCTTCTCTGACATGCCACAGAGAGAATGGTTGGTGTCAAAGATGTTCCGCATCTTACACTGCACGTGTCTCTCATCAACAGTCTCGACTCCAGTGAGCCCAGAGTCCTGTCATTGATAGCCCCAGCTTTTTCCCCAGCTGGCCCAGTCCCATTGTGTTTAGGCCAGACATGGTGCTGCCCCAGAAAACTGCAGTATGAAAATAAGACAAGGGCACCATAACGGATAAAACAACAGCAGCATTTCACTGCAGACGTCAAAGTACCTGAGCTGAGGAAAAAGAGCCAGCTCTACCTCTTCTGGTATGGCATTCATGTTCCACCAGTCCACTTTACTCTCCAGGTGCACATCTGGGTCTTTGTGCAAGTGTGGATGTGAACTCTACACCTCCAGAAGTCATGGACCATCTCCTTGGTCTTGGAGTTGTGAAGGAGCCAGTTCTTGCTCCATTCACTGAAGGCCATCCTCACATCACCATATTCCTCCTCCTGCTCCTTCCACATTTCTGGGTGTGGAGAGACTTAAAGCAGAAGTAAGCGGAATATTTGTGTTAATATAAGTCTTACATAGTTATATCTTCTGACGGGAATCATTTATATAGAGTGCATGGTCCGAAACATGGGTCTGTCAGTCACTCTGCTCTGCTGTAAGCCGAGGAGAAAACTTTATCCTACAACCTTTATCCAATGAGGAGAGAGAACGGCATAAAGGGGCGGTCCTCTCTGTGTGTGCAGCCAAGGGATGCGCGAGCATGTGGTGACGTAGGGACGAGGGCGGGGACTGCTAACTCCATCGGCTGACAAGAAGTTAGCCAAAACGACCGGATCGCTTACTTCTGCTTTAAAGTTTGCAGTGCACATTATTTATTTATGAAAGTCAAATCCAAATTGTTTTATTTCATGTGTTTATGGTTAATCCATCAATGGATTAGGAAAATGTATGCTAGTTTTTTATTGTCTGATAACTAAAAGAGAAGACTTTAATTGTGTAATCTCATGATTAACTTTAAGCACCACCATAATCATGTTTTCTGCAGCTCAGGCTACTGGTGGTGTAATGGTGATGGAGGATGTCTTCTTGTTACAATTTGTGCTCCTTGATACCAATGAACCATGCTTTGAATGCCACAGCCTATGTGGGTATTGTTGTTGACCATGTTAATTCAGTTATGGTCACATTTGACCTTCTTCTTATGGCTGCCTACTTCCTGCTCCATGCTCAAAAAGCCAAGTTGTCTAAAACTGCCTGTCATGAACATGACTGAGTTCAGTGAACTTCAGTAGCCTCTCTCCAGTGACTGGATCTGAATCCAGTACAACAGGAGGATTGGCAGCATGTGTGAGCAGCTGACGAATCAGCAGAGATGAAATGATGTGATGATGTCAACACCATGAATCTCAGAGGAAACTTTCCAACATCTTGTTGAACCGGTGCCACAAAGAGTTGAAACTGTTTGGAGAACAATGGGAGGAACTCCTGTGTCTTATGATGTTGTTTGGTGAGTATAGAGCTTTAAGCACCGGTACTAATAGGCCTAATCTAATCATATAATACTTGATTGCAGCCATGTGTCAATAACCTTTCTTGGCTTTCACCCAAGTAGGATTTTGATGCAGAACTTTTATTTGTGATACAGTATTTTTTTTTTTTTTACCCTGCATGCAAGTATAACTCAAATAAAGGGTTTGATTCTTTGATACGACATGGAGGATGTTTTGAGCAACTTAACTTACAACAGTTTAACATTAATTGGCTTGATGGCAGTAATTCGGTGTGTAATTTCAAAACACTAAGAGACTGCAACAGCTTGGGGGGTCAGAGAAGAACCAGTGTAGGTGTCTGCTTCAGGCAGTAGTTGTCATGGAGACTTGATTATTTTTATGCCAATGGTTTTAGCCCTGTTCATAATATATTTCAACACTGTTAACAGGGGCCTTTGTCTATGAGCCAAGAGCATTTTTCCTGTAGTACCATCAGTCTGCCACTAGAGTGTGATCAAACCACATCCCCGCACTCCACAAACCACGCTCTGCTCTTCCAATTCAATGACACACACATAGCCTACACACACACACACACACACACACACACACACACACACACACAAAATCCATTCAGTTTGTGCAGCGTGCAACTATTTTACATGTAATTCTATAAAGGTGGATTTAAGTGATTTTTTGGATGAGCCACGTCTGTAGGTCTCGTCTGCTTAATCAGTAACACACCTGGCTTGACTACTAGGGGAACATTTCCAAAAAACAATAAAGCTTTGCAATAAATGAGAACTGACAAGAGAACGTTACCTCCACTTCTGTCTCCATGGAAACTTGCCTCGCTGGTCATTCTGTGGATATGGATGATATAGACCGGGGAACACACAGCTCTCTGTGCATCAATCCACTTAGCACTTCAGTGTGCCTCCTTCATGCTGCAATCTCACAACAACCCATTTCATTATATTTATTTCCTTGTGATGGAATTTAAGGTCCACCTGCCACTGATGAGGATATGCTTTTGTTTTCACTTATCATGTAGCCTATTTCTTAAAAAAATGAATGAATAAATAAAGAAAAGTGTTGTATTAAAGACGAGCGGAGATGTGTGTCTCAAACTATAAGGTGCACTGAGACATAAAGCCATTATTCATTGCATGTTGTCTCCACCTTTGAGTCTCTCTCTCTGTTACTGAGTAGTGTGATGCCCTCTAAAGATCTAGAGAAGGCACACTTTTTCTCCCCCCCCCCCCCCCTTTCTTTGCTGTAGTTGCATAGCAACAGAGGAGCTGCTAGCTCCAGTTGTGTTGGTGGTGGGAGCGTGCTGCACAGGGAGGCACTGGCTCGAGATTAAGCCTGTCTCGGCTTCAATTATGAATGGGCTTCCACTGCCACACGGCTCCAAAATGGCACCACTCAGATTGATAAGACATTGAGGAATTCTTGGGCTCACTTAACTCTTTTACTTCTCTCCCTAAAGGGGGAGCTGAGTTTGACTTTAATCAGAAGTATTGAACTTAAATGATTAGAGGAAGTAAATGAATAATTAACTGGCGGAAGAGGCATGGTTATGATAAGACCCTTGTTGATAGGAATATGCAAGGTTAATTATTGGGGTCAGACTTGAGAGCAAATCAAAAAGTCCCCCCTCTCACAGCCAGCAGATGGGAGGCGGTGTGGTGAAGTGGTGAGAACGAGAGGGATGAGGAAGAGTGATGCTTTCTTATAAGGTGGGGCTAAAGGAATATGGTTAAATTGGAGGCAGCCACACACACAGCTAATACAGTCTTCTTTTTCTTGTTCGATTCAAGCTGGTCAGAACAGAACAGCCAGAACTAATCTTCTGCAACTTGTATTTTTTATTATTGCAACCAACTGGAAGACAATACATCACATAAACATCATTGTAGTTTTTCAGAAAATGGAAAACAAAATAAAACAACATTTATATATTTTTTGCCACGGTATTGGACAACGTTGATATTTACATGTAGTGATGAAATAGGTCTTGAAATCATTCTTTGGCAAAATGATTGCACGATAAGAAGAGAATTGAACATTTACTGAAAAAACCAACACCTGGGCGTACTCTGCATCACATCTCACAGATCAATAACAGTTTTGCATTTTGACATCTCTAACCTATGGCTTTCCAATATTCAGCTCAGTCACCGGAAAATAATGGCAGTATTGTAGATAATTTTTGTCAGAGAGAAAACAAAACAGAAAATGAAAATGCGCATAAAAACATCAACAAATAAAAAAAAAAAGGTAACTACATATTTTAGAGCATTTCACTGTATGTTTGGCAGGTTTGAAAGAAACACTTATTTTAGGGGCTTTTCAGGCAGTGAAGTATGTTTCCTTTGTTTTAAAATGTCCCAGGTACAGTATATTTTGTGTTGCTCTTGTTTTTCCAGGACGCGTAGGTCAGGAGTTCATCTTTCCTGCATGTCACTGAGTGAGTCAGAGGAAAAAACGGTGGTTGCTAAAGCAACACATACTCCCCTTGACATGCCTCTTGCCAACTGAACACGTTATTAGTCACCACAACAGTGGATTGTTACTGCAAATACAGCAGAGTGCTTGACCTGGGCTGCGGGAGCACTCAGACAGATATCAGACAAGAGATGGATGGCACACAACAAGAACACTGACAGTGTCTCCTTTTAGCCTTTTTTTTTTTTTTATATGTCGGCATGGATACCATACAAAATGCAAAGCCAGTGATGCATGCTACAGGTGGCAAAAGACTGTACCAGTGGATGGGACATGCATTTGTTTTCCAGCTTGGCTCGCTGACAATCACTCAGTGTCTATTCAGCTTCAACAAAAGCTGTGCGACTCTGCTGCTACGACCAAACCCAGCTGACGTTTTCCTCCTACAAAGCTGCTTTTTTTTTTTAAATACACGCTGCATCTCTGCAGGTGAGGGGGAAAAAATAACACTTTAATGCATCGCTGTTTAAGCAAAAGCATGCTGAATGATGGCAGTATCTATTTCACTTCTCACTACTGCCATTGCCAATTTCAATCAAGTCAATGACAGTGTTAAGTGTGATACACATACACATTGCAGAGTGGCAAAATATCCAAAAAAAGAAGAAAAAAAAAAAAGTAACCTCTGATCTTCAATTGGCCTCTTGAGATAAATACGTGACAGACTGTATGCAAGCTTGACATCCACAATGGCAAATAGTACCTTTACTCAAAGGGTTAACAATACTGTATGTAAATTCGAAAACAAACTTTTTTTGTGTTTACATTCCTCTTTCTTTTCAATTCAACTCCCAAGTAGCCTTTTTGGAGATATGAGGTTCTTTCAGGACACCTACAAAGTTTTCCATGCCCATCGGATCCGTACATTTACACTGAACAATGTTGATGGAAAATAAGGACACATGTACATATACACACAGGAGAGAAATAAAAACAACACTGTTATAAATAAAGACAGGTAACGTTCTGTCAAAACATGTCGGAGACATGACAACAGAGGTACTGAGGGCAGGCAGGCAGGCAGGCACAATGTTAAAGGGTGTGTGTTCCTGGGCACACAAACTCACACACTCTACAGACGTGTTCTGAAATAACATGGGGGTTAACACTGAACACCTAAAAACCACTGTACAGGCAGAAGAAGACGGAAGCCCACCCCTAAGAGGTGATTCAGCTGGCCTACATAGCCTGAACCCGAAGCCCAGAGGTGGCACCCTTGGGCCTCTAATTGCAGAGTGATCTCCCACGTTCCTCCCTGAAGACGTGTCTTTGAAAGCCCGCTCAGAAAAAACAGAACCCAAAAGATTCAAAAGGAAATAAAACAACAACAAAAAAACAGAAAAAAAAGAAAGAAACAAAACAAAACAGAACTCCAATATAATCACGGGTATAAGAATTGGCGGCAAAACTTTTTTTCTTTCCTCTAGGATCAAGGTTTATATGAAAATAAGTCATGCTTCATGCTAAATACATTGTTTATCTTACATGATCTTTGAATAAAAAAGATTTGCTTTTTATCTTATTTACAAGCACCCATGCAATATAACTGAGAAAGTCCTGCAGGTCAAATTGCTTCAATTAAGAAAGGAAAAAAATAAAATATTTTCTAACCTTTTTACAGAGTTGTCCACACGGGACAAATTGCTTATATCTTTATGAGGGTAGAGTGAGGGTAAACAGACACAAACAGAAATCTAAACCCACAGTTTATGTATATAGTTCTTTGACATTGTCAAATGAATAGGAAGGTGTGGTAGCTACTGGTAGCTACGATATCTATACCAGGTGTCTACGTCTATGGACAGAAGTACTGGGGGAGGTTTTAGGGACGTTTACATTATGCAACAACAACAACAAAATGAAGGAGATATTGCCTCAGACCCGGCACACTATCCATCTCTATGGTGATAAACATGACCTTTTTTTTTTTTTTTAATTTTAATATATCTATTCTTAAATACTATGAGTGCTCTTGAAATAAACCATGTCTTTACCCATGATGCTTTTATTATAAGTGGCGTAAAATAATCTGAAGTGCATGAATATATATCACATTGGGTTTTACAATTATTTTGACACTTAAGGTCATTCTCTCTAGCTCTTCTTTTCTACTATGCCGTCTTTCTGTCTTTCTTTTTTTTTTGTCAGCTGTCATATCGGCTACATGAAGCAACCTGGTCGCTTATCTTTGGCACAGTCTCACATTTGTGCTCGTGGATGTAGGCGAGTGATGCCAGCGGGCGGCCGCGAGCGGCTCTAAGTCTTGTTAAATAGGCTTGTCTCGTCGGCTCTGCCGTCTCTGCTGGCATCACTGCAAGATTGCTACAGATTCACATAGAAACAAACAGGTAAGACAAACAGCCATCTTCTGTTCATGTACTGTACGCTCCTCAATGTGATTCAGTTTAGTCGTGTTCGACTTGTCCAAATTAGTGACAAAACATGCTTTTTTTATGGCTTTCATCCCCTTTTAAACAACAAAAACAACAAAGACACATGAGAAATACCCATTGATGTTAGTGTTGCTGAACATGTAGGAAAACATAGATTTTTGATATTGCCACAAATAAGTAGGATTCACCTAATGCCCTGCAGATAGATAGAGGGAGATGAGAATTGTCCGTTGAGACTAATGCTGTTGTAACATTACCTGTTGACCTATTCGTGTGTTGTATGTGTCTGTGTGTTAATGTGTGTGTGCGTGCTTGGAGCTGTATACCGTCTGTGTGTGTTTTGCATGACTATGTACTTGTTCTATGTGTGTGTCTTAGTTTCTCAGGGCCTCTTTCTGCTCCTTCTGGCCCTTGGCGGTGCGGTTTGTGATGTTGTTGAGGCAGGCTCTGACCCCCGCCAGGTGGAGCAGCGACCCCGCCGCCTCCTTCATCTCCTCGTCGTCGCTCTCCGGCGGCTTCTCCACCGCCGCCGCGCGCCGCTTCTTCAGCGGCAGTGTGTCGCTAATGCCCCTCGCTCGGTTTTTGGTCCAGGGCAAACTGCTCCCTGCCAGAGTCCCAGCTCCTGCCCCCGAGCTACGTCTCTGTCCGCGCAGGGGCTGCTGGGAAATGTAGGTAGCGGCGGCAGTGGTGACATGAGAATCCAGTGGGATCTCCCGGGGCTCGGGTTTGACGTCCGATTGGATCTCCACGGCGATGATGTCGTCGTCCTCCAGGGGGGCGCCGAGCTGGGAGGGGCACAGCCTGCTGGGGGATTTGGCGGTGCTGTAAGTGTGGTCATCCTGGAGGTCCTCGCTGCAGGGCGGAGGAGAGTAGGATGGGCTGTCCTGTCCTCGGCTTAGATAATCTCCTAGGGATGATCTGTATGAAGCGAGGACACAGAGCGGGAGAGAATATTGTTACTCCTGCTGTCACACGGCCAGCCAGGTGGCTGCTGCCTCTACGCTCCTCACTGCACCGACGCTGCTCCGCATCGCTCTGCATCTGGCTGCAAAGCAGAAAAAAGTTCATCTGATAATCTATCACTCAGAAAATAGCCCCCTCGGGCCTAATGTGCATATTTCCCAGGTCAGATTCAAATCTTGTTTCTCCAAAATATGTCGGCCTCTCCCTTAGAAAGGAGCAGACTAATTTTCAGATCGCCACCTATGCATTTTTCAAATCGCCGTGTATTTTGAGCAGCTCTGAAGCTCCCTAAGGTGCTGGTAACTGGCTCAGCACATAAAGGACCGCGCGAGCTCTGAAGTCACATCACCACGGAGCGACGACTCTGCGGCGACGCCACTTAACCACTGTCCACTCTACATCAGCTTATACATTATATTGCAACACATATTTTACTCTATTAGTCGGTAGACACATCTCTCTGTAAGGCATTAAAGGACAGGGGTGTATTCAGACAACCAATAAATCAAAAGGAGCTCCAGCGGCGTGGCCTGTCCCCTGGACATTTTCTCTCTCTTCAGAATGAGAGGGTTAGCATATTAATATCTTATAAGAAAAACATGCACCCTTACAGTGATCAAATATTCACTGCATACCTTTAGTGAGCCTTTGGATATGTTTAATTCATTATGCAGTGGAGACCATCATACTCTTATGCTCCTTTGATGGATGTGCATGTCCATGCATGCTCCGAATGTTTTTTGAATCATGAGGCCTCTCCCACTAATAAACCTGTTTGTGTGTGTGCATGTGAGGGACCATTATATAAACACACCTGGATGAAACGCTCTGCGCTGTGGGGAGTGTGTGAATGCCTCTGACTTCTCAACACAATAAAGATGTAATTATGTAAACTATCAGTGGAAAGTTTCAGTCTGGTTTGTGTTGGTATGAGTTTTTTTTTCTTCTTTTTTTCATGTGTTTGTTTGGAGGCTACTGCAAGAAGTGTGTATGTGGGTGAGGGTGTGTCTGTCTACGTGTGTGTGGGAATGCGTTTGAGCAGGGAAAGCCCTGGCTGGCGTTAATAGCATGGCCGAGGGCAACGGCAGCAAAGTTTACCCACCTTATGGCCGAGGTTCTGCTCCCCACAGGGCTTACGGGTAGGGGTCTGATCACAGGAAACAGAGCCTGGCTCCGGACGCGGGCGCCATTTTGGATCACGCCACGAGGAACTAAAAAAGAGAGGAGCAGAAGATACAGGGACTTACACAAGATATAAACACAGATCCACAGCACATTGTTTCAAAGTTAATCCTGAGCATTGAAGGAAAACACACAGGGAGCTTCTTCCAAAAAAAAAAAACCGTGTTTGGACCCCGATAAGACCCGGGAGCAGCTCGATGAGCATTCACCGACCGTCTGAGGAGGCCAACAGGGCAATATTGATGAGCAAGGCAAGGTTAAATTGAGCGGGAAAGCGTCATAAATGAGTTAAGGCCGCTGCGAGTCATTCAATTACCAACGACCGCTGGGCTCGGCTAAATCCAGCCTGTCTGATGCTGTGGGCTGAACAGCAGGCGGCTGGAACCTAAAGAAGGATAACACAGACTTTCAAATTTAAGAGTATTGACACATTTGCTGTTGGACCAAGAGCCCTTAACCTAAAAATATTCAGCTGAATAACACAGACAAGTGAGAAAACCAAATGACATTCAAACCAGAGAAACTGCGACTGGATAATCTTTAGCTTTTTGCTCAAATAATTACACATGAACAATTAATCAATCGCAACAAAAGTTGCCAACTATCAATTTTCTGTCAACTAATTGTCTTAGGTTTACTTCGATGAATCTTTTCAAGGTCAACTATCCTCCTCGTTTGTGTGAACAAAAAAATGTTCAAAGAATCAAAGTTTCCCAGAACACAGAGAGCCCGTCATTAAGGCTCTGGTCAACAGGAACCAGACAGGACGGGCTCTGGTCAGGGAGGAGTCCATGAAGAAGCAGGAGAACCTGCCAGAAGGACAACTGTCTCCATCTAAATGCCATTTTACTCCTCAGAATAAACATATGGCAAACCCAGCTGGAGTTGACTTTTTGTTTTCTCTGCTCTAATGAGACAAAAAACTGTATCCTCGGGCCTGAAAGCCAGGCGTTTCAAAACCTGGCAAAAAGCAGATGCTGATGATCCCCTGGCCATCAGCTGGTGTCACCACACTGCAGCACGACGTTGGCACCATTTGCACAAACAGAGCCAAACACAGACAAGGTCCTGGAGGAAAACACTAGAGAATGGGGCAAAGATTCACCTTCCAGCAACACAACACCCTGATCCACACTTCCAGGATAATAGACAGGCTTTGGAGCAAATCCCTGAACGTCCTCGAGTGGCCCACCCAAAGCCTGCTCTTGAAGCCATTTGAAAATCTATGGGGAGAACTGAAAATCACAGGTTGCTAACGCTCCTGATCCAGTCTGACAGCTGGTAGACGCGAGGCTTAAAGCTGCCATCGCTGTCAGTGCAGGTTCAACATATTGCTGTGATACTCAGTGTTTGATTTCTAATACTTCAGCCGTTAAGTAATTTTAAACATTTTAGGAAATACGCTTATGAGAATTACACCTGATGAGAAGACTGATACCGCTCGGCGTGTGAGCTAAATATGGAGAAGAGCTAGGCGCCAGTAAGATTAGCTTAGCATAAAGACAGGAAACGGCAGCACCACATGTTTTTTGTACAGATCAAACAAGCAACATATTCAAATCATGTTAGTGAACTTCATGGGGGCTGATAAGTGGTGTTTTCCTCCATTTCCAGCCGTTATGCTAAGCTAAGCTAGCCAGGTACTTGCCGTTTCCTCATATTTAGGCCTACTGTACAGACAAGTGAGGTATCAATCTGCTCATCTACTTCTCAGCAAGTGAATAAGCACATTTCCCAAAATATCAAACTGTTCAGTGTATATCTTAGAATCCAGAGTAGATTTTCTTTCTCTCATCACAATGAGTAAAAGAAGAGTTAAAGTTTGTTTCCATCAAGATGTAAAATTAACCTACTTTACAGGAAGATTTCAGTTCAGTTTCCAGTGTGTCCACCGAGACACTGGAACAATTTCTGGTTCAGAACCAGCAGTGTCTCGGGATAAAAAAAAACTTCAGAATGAAAACAAACATTCAGACAAAATAATAAAAAAAAACTGTTTCTTACACAGCTTCAGAGTTTCCATCAAGGTCAAACTCTTGCCTCTGGTTTCCTACTTGTGAAAAAGGCCTGACCTGAAAAGACCATTTTCACAAATACAGAACCAACTGTGACAGGCCAGAAGGGAGAGTACACGTACACGCTTTCAACACTCGCAAGAGCAGTGAATTTACATCCAGAGAAGAGAAGAGAAGAGAAGAGAAGAGAAGAGAAGAGAAGAGAAGGAGTGTGTGCATACATGTTGGCCAACAGCTCTCATTACTCAGGGCTGGCTGCTCACCACAGCCATCTCTGTTCACTAAAACAGCTGTCATTTTCATCTCTGGGGTCAGTTTGCATTTCACAAATGATGACCTGCTGTTTGCTTTGTCTGCTGCAGAGGCATTATTTAAGGTGTAAATGCTTAAAATGTTTTGCCACAGCGACCCCCACTGCCCCCCCTTCCTCTTTTTTTAATTATAAATCTTAGGCCAATACTGTAAAGTTGTGATTGATGCTATGACGAGAGATTTAATTCGCCCCAGGAACCGCAGGCTTATTAAAAACATACAAATTGTAATGACGGGGGCCCCCCAAGAAAACAATCCCACAACGTGCGTTTGATTCATGCTGCGACACACACCAAGATGAATTATGATAGATCTGTTTGTCGTTTGTCATTGATGGTGTGTTTGTGTAGCCTTTCCCCGGCCGGCTGTGTCCACAGTAATCTTATTGACTCCAGTTAGTGTGGCTCTGCCCTGATATCTGCAGCTCTGCTCTCCATAACCTTATAAGTAAGTCCCTGCACAGAGTCTCTTTTGTAATCTTGATCACTCGCTGCATGGTTGTGCATGTGTGTCTCTGTGTGTGTGTGTGTGTGTGTGTGTGTGTGTGGGCAGTGCATTAGGTCTCCTCGGGTTGACATGCGCGCCCCCCCCCTTCCTCCCTCCTTCCCCACCTCTCGCTCAAGTCAGGCTTTGGGTTGCCATAGCAACGACTCCCCTTCCACATGCCACAGAGTGGTAGATCATGCATCAGCAGAGAAAGTGATAGAGAGGAGAGAGGGAGAGAGGGAGAAGGGGGAAAGGAAATACCAAGCTCTGTTTGACATGGCCTCTCATAGCTCAACCACACACTCCTCCTGACCACCAGTGTTTACCCTAGACATACACACACATACAACTCACACACACCTCCCCAGCACGAGACGACTGCGCTCTGTATCTTTACCTCCCCGCTTTTGCTTTGCTGTTTGAATTTCTTCAGCAAACCGCTTTCTCTCTTTGTCTTTCTAATTCTGGCCCCTCTTGTTGATTTCTTTCTTTCTCTCTCTATCAGTCTCGCTGCCTGCCGCTCTACGTATAGCGGTGACTCATATCTCCGGCTGAGCGTGCATGCTGTCTCTGCAGGTAAAAAAGCCTGGGACATATGCTGAGGAGATGAGGTGACAAAACTAAGCTGGGAAAAGAGCAGGCAAGCGCTCCCGAAAGAACCGTCCTCACTCACTGAAGATTGAGACGGAGGAATACATTTTTACAAGCTCAAAGCTATAAAAAACTACACACACATACACACACACACAGATGCTTGACTTGGTAGCAGAAAGAAGGACGTGCTGAGGGAAGAAAAAAATGTAAATACAGAAGAGAAGAGGTGTTTGTCTGCATCTCTGCCTTTTTTCCTGGAGAGAAAATATCCTCTAGTCTGTCTTTTTTCCTACGTCTGGTCAGTTGCTCTGCCTTTTCTGTCTGCTTCCTACGTCTTCGCCTGCCGCCCGTCTCCCTCCCTCCCTCCCTCCCTCCCCACCCGCCCGACTGCCTGCCTGTTTTCCAGGGCGAGTGAAGCCCTCAGCTTCCCTCCCGTCTCGGCTCTCATGTGCCCTATACACACTGAGCCTCCTCTGCTCTCCTGTTAAATGAGTTCCACATGGCGCTGCAGGCTGCAGTCTGCACACGGCCGGCAGAGGAGCGCGGCAGACACTACACACAAACATGCTCACATGAACTCACAACACGCCGTCCAAAGGTTCAAAGGTCACTTCCAGCAGACCTTGAGAACGCAACTGTTTGAAAGTGGTCTCCTGCTCAGTCAAAACACCCGCCGCTCCCCCCGCTCCCCCTCGGTCAGTGTGTCTTTTGGTCATTGGATTTTCTTTTGATGAATAGGAATTAAAAAACAGAAAACAATTGATTTTGATTTTGAAATAAAAAAAGTTAAATTGAAACACAAAGCATTCTTCTTTTTGAGTGTCAAAGAGCACTTAACTACATTTTAAAAACAGATTAGATTTTCATGTTCTATTTCATATAACAAAAATAAAATTTCTAGACAACAGAAATGAAAAAACAGACCAAAAACACAGTTCTTTTCATATTTTGACACCAGATGTTGTCATTTTTTTTACAGTATCAGACAAAAGTGGGGGCAGAAGAGGATTTTCTGCAACAAGTTGTGTGGCAGAAGCTTGATGGGAGTCCCCAACGTATCTGGAGTTAGAGGTGGAAAAAGTCATATGGTAACTAAGGTATGAAACTGCTATATTATCTCCCCTTTGCTTTGAAAATGACAACTTCTGGTGTCAGAATATGAAACAAACAAACAAAAAATAACGGTTGTTTTTGGTCTTCTTTTTTAGTTTATGTTGTCTAGTGATTTTATTTTTTGTTATATGAAATAGAACGTGAAAATCAAACTGTTTTTAAAATTTAGTTAATTGCTCGAGTTTTTCGGTATTTCAAAATGAAAATCAAATAAACCAATCTTTTTTTGTTATTTAATTCACTTTAATCAGAAGAAAATCCAATGACCAACAGATACACTGACCCCCCTCCTGTGTATCGGCCTGCTTTGGCTGCCGTGTGTTAAAGTGAGGACTGAGTGTGAGGGCAGGATGCATACTAATGTTGTCTGACTGACTGACTGACTGACTGACTGACTGACTGACTGACTGACTGACTGACTGACTGGATAGCTGGTGGGCTGATGTTGCTGGCAGTTTAACTGGATGGCTAACTGCCTTGTCTGTCTGACACTCCAGCTGAGTGTTTAAGTGGTTGGCTGAGTGACATGTGCTATGACTTCCAGGGGTGAGACAAAATAAAAGCAACACTTAATTACAGTAACTTAATAAGCGCTTTAAACACGGCTACAAACATGGATATCATGAATACCAGACGGGATGCTCAGTGGCAGACCTTTTCTCCTAGAAATTACCTCCTCGCTGGTGGGATTGAACTTTCACATCGCTCTTCTTTGATGTAATTTGCCTGAATATTGGCACATTTTCTAAGATCTTCAAGTCCATTCCCATAAGCACATTGAAAAAAAAAAAAAAATCAAACTCTGCTATTTGGGCAAAGATGATCTGGCTGAGAGGTTCATGTTTGCTTTGAAAACCTAACGGGGCAAATTCATCGATATTACACAAGAAAATCGGTTTATTCATCACGAGGCGTTCAAGATCAGCGTGTTAAAACAGCTGTCAAATGTAAAATGCACAAATTCGTAAAATACAAAGCCTGTGTGTAAGTGTGTAAAGATTGACAGACATCACTCTGATGAGGAGAAACTAATGAAATACACAAATCAGTGTTTTGTGCTTTTAAGTGCTGATTAGTCAAACTTTAATTTCATTGCTGGAAAAGTTTCCAGTAGTTTCCCCTGTAGAGTGATAAAAACAGTCAGATCCTTTCCATTAGTAAAGGAGGTATACAGCGGTGACAGGTAACAAGGTCCATTTACTCATGTTCTGCAATACAGTGGATGCAGGTTTCAAGCACAAGCAAAAAAATAAAATAAAGTATAATACCAAGATATAAAAGGATGTTTCAAGTCTGTCACTGAACTGCAGAAATTAACTTCACCTTGACCAGCTACAATATTCAACTGTTTGGTAATAACGGTATGATAATCTACGAACACACTCTGAAAGGAGCACAATAGCACAAAAAGAACTTTTAATGGAATGAATGAAATGAAATGTGCGTTTTGCTGTTGATACTTGAACTTTTTATAAGCACATTTTTTAATTCAGGGGTATATTTATATTACCGTATTGTTACAGTTATTCTAATTTAATTTAGTAGCAAAGTATCAGGGCAGTCCTCCCACCATCATCGCTAATATAAAGTTACATTTTATCAGACATGCACTATTCACACAGGCACATTATGTTGTTTCATATTATATTTTAATATTGGACACTTATTACTGATGTATGAGCATTTCAACGTTGCTGCTGGTGGAGGTGGAGCTAATACTAACGATTTTATAGACTGTTGGCTGGTTTCATTTACTGTATAACAATTCATCATGTTTTACTGGCTGGTTGGGGAGTGAGTGGAGCTGCGGTACAGTCTAACCCCTGGATATGTAATGAGCCCAGGTACAAGGAGTAGAATAAAATGAAAAGCTCAAAGTTGATTCTGCTGCTGTCTAGCTGTCTGTAGCTGCGATAAAAAAAAACATCCTCTAAAACAAATACACTGTAATTAAACATTTAAGAGCTGGTCAATGTTTCTGTTGGCTTGGACTCACTTTGTTTACAGCTGACAGGTTAATAAAGCCTTCAAACTGGCTCCAAATGAATCCAAGTGAAGGCAGGCTCCTTTTTAAATAACATGAGGTCTCATTACAACTTAAATAAAATAGGAACACTTTGGCCCAAGCTCTGCTCTGAAATGTAGAGCCATCCATGATGATCTTTGGGGGTGGTGGGTTGGGTTGAGGACACGGCTGCCAGCCATTGTCCTTGTGTTCATCCTGAGCCGGTGCTGGGCCACAGGGAGAGGCAGATTTCAGCCCACATCAGCTCAGAGGCGAGCAGCTCTGAAAGCTCTGGGAATGGGAGATGGAAGTAATAACACAGGGCACTACCGGCCCCAACTCACTCTCTCTGGCAGCACTCCCCCACCTCCCCACCCCCACCTCCCCACCTCCCCACACCCTCAACTCTTTTTTTCCTTGTCTTTGCCTCTGGCGCTCTGCCACAACTTTCCTTCTCCCTGATGCCGCCTCCAAAATATCACGCCCGGCCATTCTGCACCCTCTCTCCCTTCAAAAACACATTACACATTTAAAAAGTTTTCTCTTCGCCCCGTCATGTGTGCAGCTCGGAGCTCCCGGCTGTCTCTCTCTCTCTTTCCCTGTCCGTCTATCTTTCCGTCCAGCTGCTCAGACACATCACTCTCAGACTGTGTGTGTCTAGGGGGAGACCAGGTTTTCAGCCGCTCTCTCCAACCCCGGCTCCTTGACCATTACTACTCCATTATCAGCGGCATTGGAGGGCGCGCCGCAGACGCCTAATGTATCCATTTCCCCCTCCATTTAGGACTCGGCAGCCCAGCGAGCTCCCGGAGTGCTCCCTGATTGGGATTGAATGTCCATTTAAACTGTCGTCCAGCCACCAGGGAGGAGGAGGAGGAGGAGGAGGATGGGAGGGGGTAGGTGCGTGTGAGGGGGGGAGGAAATGGAGGAATAATGGGAAATACAGGGAAAAGGTGTATGAGTATAGAAGACTAAGACTGTATGCTGTGTTGAATGAGGGAAGGAGGCAGGCGGGGGGGGGTTGCTCCCCAGCTTCTGATTTGAAGATGGGATTTTCGTTCTCTCTTTACCTCTCTCTCACTTACTTTGTCTCCATCACTCCCTCTTTTTTTTTTTTTTTTTTTAACCTTCAAATACGCCTCCGTAGAAAAAACATTCCTCCTCTGGCGCCGAGCCAAGTGTCAGAACTCAGCTCTCGGTATTCTCAAGGTGCGCCTCTAAAAAGAAGGATTTGGAATTGAGATGATTGGAGTCGGCACATCCATAGAGGGTGGAGGAGGGTGGCTCGGGGGTTGCGGGGTGGCGAGGAAGAGGGTGAGAGAGAGAGAGAAAGAGAGAAGGAGAAGGAGAAAGGGAGATCTCACACAAAAAAGACTTGCAGAGGTGAAACGGTACCTTGTAGGAGGACTCCTCCGTTCTTTCTGAAGAGGGGACTCCCCGACCACAATGGAGGACTAGAGGGGAAGAGAGGAAGAAGGGATGGGGGGGGGGGGGGGGGTGGTGAGGGAGAGAAAAAGAAAGAGAAAACTGGTCAATCATTTGATCATGTTGCAGCAGCCGACCAGCCCGGCAGGCTTCATCACCAGGCAGATAGCAAAGCAGGAATTTGAGCCCATAAGCCAGTGGTTCTGATTATAGTGATTAGATTCCCGGGTGTCCCACTGTTGCCATTATTCCCTGTGATTACCTCAGAGAATTACAGCCTCGCTGCTGTAGTCCATGGGGGTAATTTCTCATGACAACCCCCTACCGCCCGCCACTGGTCCATTCACACACACATTCAAGAAAAAATAAATAAATAAAAATCTCATCAGCCGCACACACACGCGTTTAACTCACTCTCGTGTCGTCAAGACAGACGTGCATGCATTAAAACACACGCTGCACAGAGACACACACACACACACACACACAGAGGAGAAGAACACACAAAGCCGGGGATTCAGTTTACGTGATCATTGCACCACTAATGAGGGAGGTAATGACGGCATTTCTCACATAGACAGAGACATCTTCACTCACACACACACACACACACACACACACACACACACACACACACACACACACACACACACACACACACACACACACACACACACACACACACACACACACACACACACACACACACACACACACACACACACACGAAGACAAGAGATACAGTTCTGCTGGTGAATCCATAATTCTAAGACAGAGGGAGAAAGATGGAGGGATGAAGCCGGAGAGAGAGAGAGAGAGAGAGAGAGAGAGAGAGAGAGAGAGAGGATGTAGGAGCTTTCCCAGGTTGAGTGGTCTTTAGTTCCCCATTAGGCAACACGTCTGACTGCTCCTTTCTCTCTCTCCCTCTGTGGTTAGACAGGCTGTTCTCAAACACAGTCAGTGTGTGGCTGACAACATACATCTTGGTCATATTGCGCACACACACATAAACGCACACACAGATGCGTGAACACACAAACAGGAGAGAAAACACCTGGGGATGCTGTGAACTCTGAAGAAGCAGCCCACTCGTTTCCACTCATCAGGAGAGTTTCCTTTGTAATGTGAGTCCTGTTTTATGTTCTGCTAAGCTGCTGAATGAGAGGATTTGGACGTCTGCACTTGATGTGGCTCTCACCTCGCCAGATGCAGGGAAAAGATGGACTCACACACACACACACACACACACACACACACACACACACACACACACACACACACACACACACACACACACACACACACACACACACACACACACACACACACACACACACACACACACACACACACACACACACACGCTGGATGCAGACACATACACTTACTGTACATGCACGCACACACACGCAGCAGCAGCAGCAGCAGCAGCACGTGCACAGACACACGGAGCAACACAAAAAAGCAAAAGCAGAACGCAAATTTCAGCCCTGAGCCACCTGCTGTTGCCATGGAGAGTTGCCACATTGCGTTGCCACGGCGATAACATATTTTTCCTGCGCTAACAGCCTGTCTGTTTTCCCTACCACCCCACCCCCGCCCATCTCATCCCCCCCCCCCCCCCCCTCGCTCAACCCCGCTCCCTCTCCTCCCCTTTTCTCACTCTTTCTTTCTTTCTGTCTCTCTTCCCATCCCTGCACTGTCTCTCTCTCTCCCTCCCTCTCTCTCAACAAATGGCTTCACAGTGCGACAGCACCTGCCTTATACTACATGTGTTGCCATGGCGGCGTTCCCGTTGCCAAGACGACCCTGTACATTTAATGTAGTAGGCGAGGGACTAAACTCATGGCAGACGCTCACCCCCCCCCCCCCCCCCCACCACCATCACCACCTCCTCCCCTTCTCCTTTCTCTCCAAGGGAGGGGCGAGGGAGGGGGGGGGGGGGTGGAGGGAGAGAGGGAGAGAGCTCCTCCCCAACCCCATTGAGACACCCGTCTCTCCTTCCATCCATTCTCCCCTCCCCTCCTCCTCCCATCCAGATGCTGATGGGGTGTGAAGGAATGCACCATGGAGCTGACCTCCTACCAGCATGCTCTCTCTCCCTCTCTCTCCCTGCAACACACACACACACACACATCCATTTAGAAATATACGGCACGCGTACGATATATACATCCACACACACACACACACAAAGTTGGGCTGAAACACCTGACTGCATTAACTCACACACACATGCAGATAAAGACGCACACACACAGACACACACGCGCTGGAGCAAACTGCAGGTGGGGGTCGACTGGTGCGGCGTGAGTTATTATGGTCCATGAAAAACCAAGAGGTGTAAAGCTACAAAGACTAGAGGACAAAGAAGCGTCATTGCTCTCTCCTCCTCCTCCTCCTCCTCCTCCCTCCATCTCAGCCTCTTTCTCTTCCCTCTGCTTTCCACCTCTTCATCCTGCCACTTCCTGCCTCTCCATCTTCTCATTCTCTACGTTCATCGTCCACTTCTGGGTTGTGTAGAACTGCTTGAGACAGTCCTTGACCTTAACATAATAGACACGCTGTGCTACCATTCACAGTCATTACACTTCATAACATAATATTCTTGAGAGTGAGTGCTCTTGACAGAGATATTGTATTATATTGATTGGGCCGACTGAGTTCCAAGATACATATAGAGGAAACTCTTAATATCTCATTCCATATTCTAACACAGACCGCGTGTTGGTTCACTTGTTTCAATGTGGACCATCGTCTGATGAGATCTATTCCCTGAGCCTCTGATCTACACCTTAAAGGTCCCACATTGAATGAAACAGATTTCCTTCTTTTTTTTTTTATTTTAAAGCAGGTGTAGGTTCTACATTAACACTGCAAAAGTATTGAAGCCTCAATCCACAAAGAAACACACACAGCTTGTATTCAGAAACCAAGCCTTCCAACCAGCTGCCAGGACTTTGTGATGTCACAGCAAGACAGTCATCAAGCAATGGCCACCTGGACCCACCATCCAACATTTGAAGGATTTGGTTTCTCTGGGTGTCTTCCCTGAAATCTGCTCTCGTTCATTTGGATCACTCAAAAACAGTCAGCGAATGAGAAGACACTGCCAGAGCGTCCTCTCTTCTGACTGGCTGATTCCGACTTATTGTAACTCGAGCTCCACAGAGAAAATTGATGTAGAACTACATTGAGATGGCTTTTGGTGCTTTAAACCACAAATACACCTCCTCATGGATCAACACTTCAATTAATATACTGGAAAAGTGAAAATAATATGGAACCTTTAAGGCTCACTTCCTCATGTCTGACTTTGTACACCTTCAAAACAATAATCTTGACCTTGAAGCTTTATAAGATGACTTTTTTGACTAAATGTTGAGTTCAAAATATTAAGTGTTTAAATATTTGAAACTCCTCACAAATAATTTATTTTTACAGAACAGCCTGTTCTGACTCATCATGTACAAAATGTTGAACAATTGAAAGTGATGTTTTTTTTTTTAATTAACAGAACAAAGACTCTGAAGCTTTCAACCACATCATCTCATCTTCATCAGTGTACCAAGTATTACTGAATGAAGACGATGCGATACTGTCCAAAAATAGTAAAAAAGAAAAGAAAGATGGTAGCCTAAGTGAACTTTGAACCTGATGACCTACTGAGCCATTTGCAACATTCGTTTTACTAAATCATGGTGATTTGAAACCTCCAGGACGGTTGGTTATTGTCTAATATAATAAAAACTATAAGACCGTAGTTGACCATGTAGCATTAATTACTTCTTGAATCCAATCTTCCTATTCCACATACATTCACCACTAAGTGCCTTTAAAGTTAGAAGAATACATTCCTTCCAAACGGACACTATCACATATCTAGTCTGTATCTGCTTGTTCCAACACAAATGTATTTTTTATTGCTCCACTATTGGATCAAAAGGAAACAGTGCGGTTATCTTGTGGATAATCGTCATTGTGCTTTGCTTATTGAGACGGACATGTTTGATGTCTTTGGAAATTTTGGGATGTGGACCCAGCAGCATTATGGTATAATGGACCAAAAGCACAGAGTCGCTAAAGAGGTTAAAGAACCATACAAGTGGTTTTCATGTTGTAGCTACAAATTGTGCATAGCTACTGTACATGCTGTGTGTGTACTTTACATTGCACTGGCCTGCTTCTTAAACACACCATAAATTCTTAGATTGATTTTCTACCTGCCATGCAGCTGCTGGTTTCCATTAATTTAAGGAAGATATAAAAAAGTCAACTCCTGCAAGACTTGAAAGATGCTTGCTATTTAATCACATGTAACATGTGGAAGCCTTTATTTATCTTATAGCTAGTAGTTGTAGTAAAGCAGTGACATTTTTCTGAAGCTTTTCTTTTCAAGGATTCAGAAACGCTCTAATATCCAAGAGTCAAAGAGCAGTTCTTTCACCTGGACAAAAAGACAAAATGAAGGTTATAAAAGGACTAACACTAACAATAAGAGGTATTTCTTGCATTGAGGTCTCAAGAGTTTGATACTGAAGTGCACTTTAACACACTAAATTCCTGCTTGTAACTACAAACAACTGGCATATGATTTAAGTGCAGAGCGACGGTCTCTGCAAGTCTGTTGATTTTCATATTGTGAAGAATTGCTGCTTCAATTAGTCAATTAATTTATCAAGTACTTTGATAACAATCAATTTCATTCATTTTTAAGAAAACATGGCCAACAATTTCTGCTTGAAACTTCTTTTTCTAAGAGAATTTGCTTCTATTCTTTGTTTTAAGTCACTCAAGCTAGTTGAAGATGTCACCTTGGACAATATTCACAATTTTATGACAAAACAATTAATCACTGAACCACAAAAGGAATGATCGGATCAACTGTTAATTAAAATAATTTAGTTCCAGTTATGATGGAAACACGTTTGTACAGCTATCTTGGTGGGGATCCATCACTGACACAGTGCACTTTAGAGGTCGACTGACTAATCGGTTTGGCTGATTAATCTGTGCTGATAGGACATTCTATAAACTAGCGTTATCGGCAGAAGTATCAGCTCTGATAGTGGCTGATAGCTGAGCAACCTCCACAGGTCTCACAGTCTTATTCTCCACACAGAAGGTCTAACACCATTCAGGCTTCCCACTCTTTTCTTAAAATCATTTTCCAGGACATTTCCAGCTGCTCCAGTCTGACAGACATGTTATCACACCAAACACTAACACATCCCCCGTCCCAGTCATGCTTTGGAGAAGTTGAACCTTATTTTGTACATGTTTGTTTCTATGTTTCTTCCTCTCTCAGCCCCAGAAGTCTGATTTAAAGATGTGCAGTCTGTGGCCCTTTAACTTATCTATGAAATAATTTCTCACATGTTTAGAAATGATGACAAATTTATCATATAACAACACAAAAACATATAGTTTTTGTGTTTAAACCAGACCACTCCAGATCTGAGCTGATCCTCTATCTGTCACTCAGCAGAGAAAAACCCTCATGCTTGTGGTCCAACACTGGAAACATTCATCATCATCATTGGATTTCTTTGGAAAAGAAATCCTTAGGGATCTGAAAAAGTCAAACAGAGCTCTGGGAGCTGATGTCACAATGTGATACATAATTTTCCAGGAATTTCCATAATTCTTTTCTCATTTTCCATGTGTTTTCCATGACTGAAAAATTGATCAACCACTTTCCAGGTTTTCCAGGACGTGTGGGAACCCTGACCATTGTGTACCTGAGATAAAATATACAAAATATAAACTGCCTCCTATATCGTGGAGGCGGAGCTTTCTGACTGAACATGAATCTAATTCTAAACCTCAGACAGCCCTTCATGTTGTGGTCCTGCATTTTGGTCCCCATGAATAGTTGTAGACCCCACAAACACAGCAAAACAAGAACACATACACACACACACACACACACAAAATGCATGCTCCTCAGGTGCTGCAACACGAGGGACCTCATACTCTAACCAAGAAATGGACTCTCCTCACTTTCTCTCTCAGTTCCCACTGCGCGTCACAATGCAAATGAACAACCTCCCTCCTCTCCCTGCCACCCCGCTCCCCCTCACCCCATCTCCCCTCACTACACCCTGCCCCCCCGCTCTCCCCCCATATCCCCCCAATTTGTTCCACTTCCCCATACCTCATTGTTCAAAATGACACTTTTACATTTTATGGTGAACCAATTATTCTGTCTTACACAGTCCGCTGGCTCTGCAAGCCAACCTGCCCGGATCAACTGGGGAGCGGGGTGGAGGGGAGGCGGTGGTGGTTGTGGGGTATTCATTGAAGAGAGGGAAAAAAGAGAATGAGAGAAACAGAGAGAGCGCGGGAAGGGAGAACAAGCGAAGAAAGTGAAAAAGACGACTGATACAGGCTCTCGCTGACATATCCAGAGGGTTGGGCAAAAGAGTCGGAAACCAAGAAGTTGGCAAGGGAGGAGGATGGAGGTGGAGGAGAGGTCAGCTGAGGGATGTGGAGGAAACAACACAGGTGGATGCTGCTATGGAGAGGCATGTGCTCAATTGGGGGTGAGGGGTCTGTGAGGGGCTGGAGAATGAAGTGAATGCAGACAAAAGAGGATTTAATTGAATGATAAAGTGGTGGAGAGAGAGTGAGAAAAGCAGAAATGGGGATAAATCACAGCAGGGATAAATAAAGAAGCCGGAGCACTGGGTGCCCCCACTAGTTGTAATGTATGCCTGAGGATGCCTGAGGATGAGCGGGAGGGTGTATGAGATATTAAAAGAGGAGACAAGACGGGGAGAGGAGCAGAATGAAGGCGTGTGAGGAGCTGGAGGAGAGGTAAAACAGGAGGATGGACCGGATCAACTGGGGAGAAGGTAAGGTAGTGAACAAGGGAACATGTGGAGAGAAGAAAAAGCAACCACTGCCTTTACCTGTGATGTGCCTGAGGGAGAGGGAGGGAGGAGGAGGGAGGGGAGAGGAGCATGAAAAAAGAAAGAAGAAGAAAAAAAATGAAAGGATGGGGCGGGTCAGCTATATGATGCCAGGGGCAGGTGAGTGGAGATAATAAAGGAGGTGGAGGAGTGTATACTGTATGTTTTATGTTTATGTACCGCAGGGCTTAAAACTAACACACATTTTTTTTCCTTTTATCCACTGATCTTTTTTTTTTGATTCAATGTAATAGAAAAATATTAGAAAAATACAAATTTCCAAAACCAATAACGAGAACCTTGAATCACTTTTTCTAAAATCCCAAATTACACAGCTTATAAAATTCACTTTTAAAGGTCTATTATTTTATTCTTTCTTGGTTTTTGTTGTTTTAATTAAAGCGCTGAAACAAAAAGAAACATCTGTGGTTTTAAGAACCATAAACCATCTCAGTGTAGTTGTATCTCCTCTTTCAGCTTCTCTCTGGAGCTCTGGTAATGACAGGTCAGTGTCAGCCAATCAGAAGAGAGGAGGCTCTGAGCCTCTCTGCTGATTGGCTGACTTTTTTCTGACTGATCCAGTGAAAGTTGAGCAGATTTAAGGTAAAACACTCAGAGAAATCAAATTCTTTTTTAGTTTTTGTATTGTGGCACAGGTGGACAGGACTTGGTGACTGCTTTTTAGTAACATCACAAAGTTACACAAGTCCTCACAGCTGGTATGTACAGCCCCACTGCCTGCTTGCTATGTCTGATTATTATTGTCTAATGTTTGTTTGTGCTCCATACCACATATGGTCATGAGAAAAACAAAAGTAAAAGTGAAAAAAGTGGTTTTAAGGCTCAGTTCTGAATACAGGCTGTGTGCATTTCTCTGTGGACTGAGGCCTTGATACATCCACAGTATTAATATATTATAACCTAGAGCTGATTTATAATCAAAGGAGACATGGAAATCTACCTCTACTTAATGGGACCTTTAATTAGTCCTGATATGATATGTTTTGATTTGAATCTTTTAGATGCACTAACATCAAATAAACACCAACACTGCATAAATACATTGAAGTGCTCCTAAGAGTTTATCCTGGGAACTTGATTTTCTTTTTATTTCCCGTCTGAGCAACAATCATGAACCCATTTCCATGCTACAAAAGTTCCTACAGAATTGGAGAGTAAACGAGGCAACTGTGCACATAATCTTGCTCCTTCATACCTCACTAAACTCCTTGAGACATACACACCACCCGTACACTCAGGACCTCCTCTGCTCCCCTCCTGCCCATCTATCCGCCATGGGACTTAGATCTTTTAGCCGCTCTGCCAGGACACACAGACTTTTCCATCACTACCCACCTTCAAATCAGATTTTAAAACACACCTGTTCAGACTGGCTTACTCCTCATAATATATCTCAGGTTTGACTGTATTTGAATTGCCTTTTTTATTCTAATTATTTTTATTCTTGTGTTGTTTTCATCTAAGGTGACCTTGAGAGCCTTGAAAGGCGCCTATAAATAAAATATATTATTTTTTATCATTTTACATAAAAGGATTCAAAGACCGATTTTATTTTAAGACTGAGTATCCAATCCTTAAAATGAAAATTGTAAACAATCAGAAAATTAATTCATTTTCTTCAAACAGAGGAAAAAATGCAAAAATCCTGAAGAATCTTGATAATCTTGATAATTCACTTAACGACAATCATCTGAGTTGTTACCCATTCATCTTATTCTAACTTACGAATTGATTACTCATATAAATGGGCCTTTACTTTACTTTCTTCTGTGAGATTTGTTTTCTTCTGTTAGTGCTCAAAGTTGGACTCATCGAACGCTCAACTGCACAAACTTGATAAGAATCATTCATGTCAACCTGCCACCTCATCAGGTGGTGAGTGCTTCTGAGATAGAATAATCAATATAACTGCCATATGCATCTGTTCATAGAGACTCTTACATGAGGCCAGTGAGGAGCCAGCAGCGTACTGTAGATACATGTGTATATGTGTGTGTGTGTGTACGCCCCCCATCAGTGAATGTGTTTATCATTTAACCAAGCTGAATAATCCAATCATATTCAGCAAAGTGATTAAGCAATTAATTAAGGGAAATCAGATATGTCATATAAACGTATCAATGAATCAATCAGCCAGTCAGTCAGCTAATCCTTCTTACCTGTGGTGAAATGTCTGAGGCAGGGTGGGTGGAGAGGTGGAGGGGGTGGCCAGGCCAGGCGAGTAGGGATGGTACGGCGTCTTCTTCAGCGCCTGGATCAGGTTGTGCCTGTACTCCGGGTCTATGGACCACAGGGAGCCTTTTCCTATGCTCTGAGAGAGAGAAAGACAGAAAGAAAGAAAGTGGGAGGGAGAGGGAAAAAGATGAGAGAGATGTTATTGGAAGTGCTATCAGGCCCCTCAAAGCACATCACAAACACATCACAGCGCACTGACCTGAGCCAACAAGTCCAAAGCCCAAACACAAGCTCAAAGTCCAGACCTTGTGCTGGATTCTTATTTACCAAACCACCTGTACACACAGCAACGCTGCATTCCCACCGAGATAAAGACCTTGAGAAAAACAACAGCATCTACTGGCTCACACAGATAGATTACTGCCTCCCTTCAAAAAACAAAACAAAGCTAAACAACACACACACACACACACTTCAGCCACACAAACATTCCCATATTCCCAAGAAAGATAACACTTGCAGGAATGAGAATCCATGCATCCTCTATGCCACCTCGCTCAATATTTTTTCCAATCTTCCGCCTCTCCCCAGAATAAAAAAGTAAAATTAAAAGAAATTATAATTTTTTCTGATTAAGACACAGAGAAACTCTTTAACTTTTTCCACTCCAGAGGCGATGATGGTGTGTATTTTTAGATCAAAGGAGCTTCTCCCTCACCTAATGAAGCTGTCGGCTCCCAATCTGAGTGAAAAGCAGCCTATAGATTATAGAAAGGGGGAGGGATCTCAGATGGGCCTCCATGAAAAAATACACTCCCTGTCTCTATCCCTCACAGCCTTCAGCGGGCTTTCATCTGCCTTGTCATCTGAATGTTGCAAATTTATGGAGTTTGTGTACAGCGGAGAGACTGAGAATGGCAGAGGAAGAGGGAGAGCAGGGGAGAAGAGAAGTAAATATAAAATTAAAGCCGTCCTGCCTCGTGTTCAGCTCACTTTGTAGTGCTCTGTGATATGTTACAGGTACAGGCTACAGGGCGGGGAGACGACATGACTGCAGGCTTCTGATTTCTGCAAATACTGCAAGGAATCTATTAAGAGGGAAATGTCAGATGTGCCAGAGACGTGCATGTGAGCAGTGGAGACAAATTCTAAAACCTGAGGAGCATTTTGTGTTGAAGTGGATGAGAAAAAAACACTCTTGAATGTTTCCACTACATCAGTGGCTCCTAGTATTTTGGCTTGTGGCCACTTAAAGGGTCAGATCACCCAGATGATCACAACAAACCCAGTTTCTGCTACTCATGCAGATAGCTTTAGTTTTAGTTTCACATTCTTTCCGACATCAGAGACATCTGCAGTAAAATAGAGGTGAATGACATTTGGTTTATGGTAAGAAATCCACAGACCTGACTCTGTGCACTGTTATCTGGAACTACTTTCTTTCAAAAAACACAGTCCCTGAGAAACAGAAAAGACCATACCACTAAACAGTTATTTTGCCACAGTTGGGACCTGGATTCAACAAACATCAACAAGCAAAAAATACACTTCTGAATGTGTAAGAGACAATTAAGGAGTGTATGAGGTCATTACTTATTTAAAACACATTTATCCAGGAACTTAAAACCACTTAAGTGAGGCGTAGGAGCAACAAGCTCTACAGTATCTGATAAGAGACACCAGCCGAGGTGACACGTCAACATGCTGACGCTCTAACTCATGTATTCAGTAGACGACGAGGCTGGTTTTGTTTTTATCTTGTGTGTGTGTATGTGTGTGTGTGTGTGTGTGTGTGTCATCATGAATAAATGTAGTGGGAACTTCCACAGAGGTGCTTTTGCGTCTGGGACATGTGTTCACATGTCAGTCTATCCGCTGACAGATAATATCACAGCAATATTGCCACAAATGTGTACGATAAAGTTACGAAACACCAGCGGATGTGGATACGAGATCAGAATCAGTGTTGAGTTTGAACATGGCTGCAGTCAGAATTACTACTTGTTTTTAATCTCTCACTGAAGTTCATTAAAGGTGCCATCCCAGGTGGCCCATTTTTGACAAAATTATAAAAATGTGAGTATATCTGGTGAGTATTAAACAGTAATCAATTAAATAAGCGATTTGACATATCAATGATGAGATTTGGTCATCTGTGTAAGTATCAGGGGCCAGAGTTTGTCCTACCAATCACATTAGTCTCAGACAACTTTGGTTGGATGGCCCGTCTGTCAGTCAAACTGCCAAATCAAGCAACTGCCATCTATGTTTACAGGACAGAGACGAGAGCTGTGACACGGGGTCTGAGGCTCTGATCGCAGGTTTGGTTTCCAGCAGCGGTGTGGAAGGTAGAGAGCCTCCACTCCCCCTGTAACAAGTTACAAGTCATTTATCTAACATCACAATTAGTCCCAAGCTGTTTAATGACGGTAAAAATGAAACATAAGGTAAATATCCTGCATAGTTCTTCAGCTCTGTGCTGTGCTACTCCGATCAGAGCGGTGTCCCTAGCAACGGTCTGTTTTACTTAGCAACAGTCTATTTAACGGTCTTGGTGATTCCTGATTGGACGGAGGGGGTGGGTGCTTATCAGTTGTGTGGAAGTCCAGCCGCCTGGGATGGTAACTTTAAAGTTAGAGCAGTTCTAAACCACGCTGTACGATGTGTCGATAAGCTCTGGAGGAGTTGTTTGATGTCTTGCACGGACCGGAGCAAGAGCTGTGTCTGGATTACCTTGCAGAAGTAGGAGATGCATATACCAACAAGAGTTACAAATTAAAATCACCTGAAATGTTATTCTATAAACATTACTGTCGGTGCAAAGACTAGAATATTAAAAAGGATTGGCATCTGATCTGCTGTAAGACATATCCTGCCGCAGGATTCAAAAAACCTGGATTTAATTAACCTCCATATCCATGTCTGACATCTGATTTTTCCTGTTTTACAGGTAAAATAAACGACAATTCAGCTGGTATAGTTTCTCATGAAGCATTACCATCCAGAGCCTCTGCATGCTGCTCCTACTCCGTCTCTCTCCATCTCTCCTGATTCAACAGTGTCCAGTGAATGAGTCAAAAAACTGTGCCACTGCTCACCTCATCATCTGACCTTGTGAGAATCCAAGACGCTAAAAGCATGTGTGTGTGTGTCCCCCCCCTGTCTGGATCTTTGCATTACTATGTCATTCATGTTGAACACAGGCCATATGTGCCGTGTTGGGCTCCCTGTGTGTGTGTGTGTGAGAGTGAGTGAGTGTGTGTATGGCAAGTTCCCTAGGGAGTGTGATATTACCCAGCGTGGTCTGCTCCTGGGAGTGCTTCTATTACTGCCAGCAACGCCTCTCCTGGAGAGCATGATATTACACACACATACAATCGCTCCCACAGAGGTGACCCCCACTGGGCCAAATTTCCCCTTGCACCTCCAGCCCGCCAGCCGTTTGTATAAGAGTGTGTGTGTGTGTGTGTGTGAGTCTTGGTGTGTGCGTGCGAGAGTTTGTGCGCGTGCACCGACTGTCTGCCCGCTTGCCAGCCGATTAAATCAATGCTCTCTCTACAGAATCTCTGTCTGCCGAGGCCCCTGCCTCTGCCAACCAGGCCGGCCAATCAAAAGGCTCAATCTGCAGACACCCCCCCACCACCACCACCACCACCACCCCCCCTCTGGGTCGACAGGCCAATCACAGGGCGCAGCTCACAGGAAGGGTCTGTCACCTGGGTTATAGCAGTCGCCTTGGCAACAGGCATCATCTGGGCTTGGAAGCAAGAGGAGGTGAAATGGACTTTTCATTTCCTGATGAAGTTGAGGGGGAAAAAAAAAAAAAGCAGCAGCAGCGTGTCTCCAAATCAAATTATCACAAAAAATATTTGAGGTCAGAGATGGGGATTTAAGATTTCTGACTGTGATACAGCATGACACAGATTTTAAAAATAGAACAACATCCACAATGGTGGATCTTACAGCAGCGGAGCAGGTGATGGAGGACATTCACCTGAAACTACTCTGTGATCTCCATTTCTATCTCCTCCTCCCGCTCCTCTGGCCGTGCCTCCATCTGCTTTTACTCTACTGAGATCAGCCCAGTTCCCTGGATGATGTGTTTACTCGTGTTGCATCTATGTGATATAAAATAGTCACATCACATCACGGTGGTGTTTGCAGCTAAAGAGGCAGATTACACAACAAATAATCCACAACTCGAAACATTAACCCCTCCTCCCAGAGACATATCACACAGTGTGAAACCAACACTGACTTGGCACTGCCTTCCACTTTAAATTGCAAGTTTAAGCAATATTAAAAGGAATGGATTTAATTATATGTATCTGTGTCAGTACACTAGTTTGTAGTGGTTTTAATTACAAAAGCAGCTCCAGTGTTCCAATGCTGCGCAATAGTGAGCAATCTGCAGGTATCTTCATCACGGAGAAGACAAATACACTTTGAACATGTCAGGGGGTGAGTAAAGGACAAAAGGGGAAGAAAGAGGACACAGAGGAAGAGAGAGAGAGAGTTAGACTGAGAGAAAAGGAGAGAGGGAGAGATGATTGTGTGTTGCCAACATCTGTTTCCTGTGTTATATAAGCCGTGGGGGCTGGTCTCCCTTGGAAATGGGAGATATTAAAAGTCGTGCTGCCGCTGACCCGGCTATAGTAGCACTACATTACTGCCACTGCCTTCCTGACTGGAGTGTTATCTTTTCATATATACATTAAGCATCACTATGGAAACGACACCTCCATATCCAACAAAACATCAGCTGAATTAAAAATATGCACAGAAATATTAGGATACAGAAAGTTTACTGATTACACCAAATTTTTACATTTGACTTTAAATAATAAGGGTGGACATATTCCTTTTTTTCATACTGTTACCTTTTCTTGATAAAAGGAATAATATAATATAATATAATATAATATAATATAATATAATATAATATAATATAATATAATATAATATAATAGTTAAAGAGATAGCAAAATACCAAAACAACAACAACAAAACAACAGTTAACCTACATGGTTAACCTCGCGGTGGCATTTGAGGGAAAGTCAGTGTATCATCAAAGTGAGTAGGATTCATCCTCTGGGAAGCATGAATGTCTTTACCAGAATTTCCAAATTTCATGTCAATCTGACAGCTGACATATTTGGGTCTAGCCCAGAGTCCCTATTATCCCTGGTGCCTGTGACAGCGAGAGAAATCATCCTTTCCTCTATTGTAACAGCTACATCTGTGTCCAGCAGCGAATCTACAGCTTTAAACCATTTAATTATCTTTAACAATGGCATATACTGCAGAGACATATTGTCTATTATGAGAGGAGAGAGTAAATTTTGTTTTCTACTCAGTAATCGGATGAGATTAAAGAAGACGTATGATGCCTCTCTCCCTGCAGAGAAAGCATCAGTGTAAGAGGCTTTGCTGTCCTCTACATTTTCATGTGCAATATGACTTTAACCTACACAACCAATGTGTAAAGTATTGTGATTCCTTACAGTTCAGTACACAGAGAGGCAAGTGGAGGGGTAAAGAGAGAAAGGAGGGATGTTTCACTGGTTAAGTTGTTTGATACCTGCCAGCTCTGTTCTAGCTGAAGGCCGTTTGACAACAGGCAGGCTCAAGGACAAAGGCGGCTTGTTGGGTGTAAAAAGTTACATGTTGCTTGGACAGCAGGCTATTCTTTGTCAGAGCACAGAAAAAAAGTATGTGGAATTTTTTTTCTACAGGTGTTATGAATTGAGTTTTCTTCCACAAACCTGTTTTCCATGTGGTTGTAATTTAGTTTGCCCCAGTTTGTGCTTCTCATGCAGACATCATTTTCACATTTCACTTTCTTTTTTTCATTGAGATTACAGATAAGGGTGTTTTCCTCAAGATTAATACAAAACAAACTTTTAAAAACTTGGCAGGGTATTTTCACTTACTGCTGAAAAATAGCCCATCTGCTATAAAGTTAACTTTCAACCCATTTCAAAATGTGCAAGTCTATTCCTTTAAACAAGCAGTTGCTCCCATCTGTGGTTTGAAAGCAAAAGTCTGAAATGTAAAATCACTAAGAGGCACAAAGTAGGCCCAGTCCAATGTAAGCTGCTCCCAAAGCAACTATGATATCCTGTCACTTAGCAATTAATTTCAGTGAGGTCATTTGGGTTTTGTGGCATCATTTCTACACCCGTGGATGTTGTCCAAGAGAGCCACTAAGGTTTTGGCTGCATACGTTATATGTGCACACAAGCCTTGTTGTTGTCATACTCACTGCTAGTGCTCTCATAGACAGAAACATGTCACAGACAAGTTTTAAAGGGTCTAATAGTAAGTTAGGTAGTGGTGACTGTTGTTTGACAAAACCTTCCACCATTGCTGCATTTACAAGACAGGGGGCAGTGATGAAATGGACTGGGACTAACTGGTTTAGCTGGTTAGCATGCTAACATTAGAAGAAAGGACGTGGCAGGGTCAGGTTGGGGTCAGGGTGTTGGTGGGTAAAGGAATGAAGGCTGATGCTGAGCTCAAAGTGTTTCTTCTAGATGTAGACATTGCTATGTTAATGTAGCTTTTTGCAAAATTTACAAGTACATCCTTTAAAAAAGATAAGATACCAGACCAATCCTAGCCAGGTGATTTTTATGGAGCCATTTTGGACACATTCAAGCTGGAAGTTTGAACATGTAGCTACATTAGACATTTATTTGGAGTTTCCCTCCTTTTAGCTCTGTTTTGGTCGCTGTCAAATCCTGTGGGGAATATTATTAGCACTCATCAGCTTCTGAATGCTCTACTTTGTTCACAGTGATTGGTTTAGCAGACAGTGAGTCTATTGTATCCATTCCTCTAAAAAATGAAAAATCATCCACCCGCAGCCAAACATTTGGATGACAAGTGGTGGAAAGCTTGGATCACAAATCTGAAGCAGCCCCCTGGATAGAAAATCAACAAGCCCAGAGGTAGCTAGCTACTCATGTGGAGCAGGTTTTGCATGTGTGACATGACCACGTCTTATCTAACTCCTGAAAGATCTTGCTTGACTTTTGTCTTAATGAGGTCAACGTGCACTATCTGTCCCTCTGTGACTCTAAGGCGCCTCGGTCTCCCTCTAATGTTTACACCTAGCAACCCCTTGCCATCGATAAGGGGCTCTGCTGTAACCTTGGTTACTATGGTTACTGCTGATGGGAGTGGAGCAGCTGCGCACTCACTAGGCTAAGAGAGATAAACAATGAACTATGGTGACCTGTGACTGACCTTGTGTGTAGACACTGGATGAAAGAATGAAGACTAACTAAGAAAGAACAGACATAAGGGAAGAAATCCATCCCACAATGAGAGCGGTCAGACGGAAGCAAGTGAGCGAAGCAGCAGACCATAAAACCCAAACATTTAGCTTCAAGAGGCTACAACCTGACCCATTTTATTGTCAAAATGCATCTACGTATGTATATATTGGAGCAGCTTAAACAACTTTACTGGAAAACTAAAATGCTTTTCCTTATTGTTTCTACACTATTGCCCATAAAGTTAGAATAATTTTGTTTTCAGACACATTCCTCTTTTTATTCCTATTTATACACATCAGTAATCATTTTTGACCAGATGCAGTGACTACATACTGAGTCCCAGTTACAACTTTTACGATGATATACACTTCATCTATCAAGAATAAATCCAGTGTCACAATCATTTCATTAGAAGAGGTAAAAAAAAAAAACAATCCAACTTTATGGGCAACAGTGTATAATGTTCCAGTGTCAGAAAAGTGATAAAAACTTCAATTAATAATACATAGAGTCAATAACGGAAAGACAACAGCTCCGGTGTCAGTGCTTTAAACGCAAAATTTCCAATGGATCTTTTTAGTTCCGTAATGAGCTGACGTCACCTCGTCATGGATTACATTACACAGTCATCTGCTCCAGGCGCAGCTGGCTCTCTGAAGACGGTCTACTTGACGAGTATTAAAGGCATTTAATGTACTCCAGCATGCAAACGCTTCAGGTTTATTATAGAGCGGTCTGGCAACGGCACACGTTAACGTTTGTATTTCCTGACGACAGATGTTTTCCTCTTCAGACCAACACATATGGGCCTTTATAAAAGACTTTTTTTATTTACATTGCAATTGTGATTAGAAGACCCAACCCACCAAAGTCCAGTGTGACACAATCACCAGATGGGCATTAACATTAACTAGAAACAGGCGTTCTGCTCACAAGTGTTGGGTTTGATGCCCTGCGGCAGACTTCCGGAGGCTCAGCCAATCAGATGAAAGGAGGTTTTTAAGGAGGTTTTTAAGGAGGAGTCCTACTGAGTGGCTGCACAACAGGCAGTTTTGCTGCAAATAAGTTGTTTACGTAAACTATGAATTCATGTAAAGCTACTCTGGTGGTGTCCTACAAGAAGAGTCCTTAAATGAACATAATGACTTCACTTCTATCACTCTGTTGAACACAATCATCCATAATTAAAGGGATTGTTCAACATTTTGGCAAATTGGCCATTGCCATAATGCTTTTAGTTTTAGCAGTAGGTTCGTTACCTTTAATTTTTGGTGCAAGCTATTTTTAGAACTGTGGAGCAGAGCCGCGAGCTGCTGAGAGCTATGCTACAGAGGTTAATGGGATTTCTTGGTTTCCCTCATCAAACTCATCAAATACACAATCCAACAACTCCAAAACGCTCTGGTGGACAAGTTGTGACCTGCACATTCACCACACTATGAGATAATAACAGAATGTTATGAGACACAAGTTGTTTTCAAGGCAAATGCAGAGACTGCTTGATGAAAAACCGCCCCCAACGGGAATGCGCATCAGCAGTTTTGCATGCATTTTCCTCAAAAACAACTCGGTCTCGTAACGTTCCGTTATTATCTCATAGCGTGGTGAATGTGCAGGTCACAACTTGTCCACCAGAGCGTTTTGGAGTTGTTGGATTGTGTATTTGATGAGTTTGATGAGGGAAACCAAGAAATCCCATGAGCCTCCGTAGTGTAGCTCTAAACAGCTCACTGCTCACGGCAATTTGCCAAAATGTTGAACTATCCCTTTAACAACAAAAAACCTCTGCCGAACGAAAAAAAAAAACTTAAAGAAAGAATATTAATTTGTTTGTAGTTTAAAAATCATATCCGTTGCTTTCAAACAGCGGAGGCAACTTTGTGCCGCAAATAAACACTGTTGATGAATGAGCATCAGCGAAAGCAGCGTAAGCAGACAACCTGAGCTCACCCCAGACGTATACCGGTTCAAAATGGTCCGGGTTACAAGGTAAGAGAATCAAGGAGCCTCTCTCATCTGAACAGGACAAGGTTAAGTTAGAGGTGACACACTTAAGTGCAACACAGAGAGACTTCATAGGGAGTCTTGGATTACAAAACTGCCTGTTCTCTCTGCTGTGATTTCATAAGAGGCTTTGAGAGATATATCACCGTGAGTGTGTGTGTGTGTATGTGTGTGTGTGTGAGTCTGTGTGTGTGCTGCGCTGTTACTGATCTTCAGCGCTGATCCAGAAGTCTGAGGGCAACAACACTTGTCATTAAGGCATGTCATTCAGCGCAGTCAAGAATCCTGTTTGTAAACAAAGCCATGGCAACCGTGGGACTCACACTCTCTCTCTCACGCTCTCTCTCTCGCAAGTTTGCACTCCCACACGCAAGACTGACACGCGTGCACACACACACACACACACACACACACACACATACACACACATACATGGAGCACCAAGCTTATTCTAAACTAATCTCCCATCTTGTCATCTGCCTGGATATGACCCAGAAATACAGTCACTGGAACAAATAGGCCACTGTCATATTAATCTCCACCTCTGTAAATTGATGGAAATATGATTTGGTGCGTTCACAGTAAGCCATGTCTCTCTGCTTGCTTCTCTCCCTCTGTGTCCCTACGTCTCTCCGTCTATCCCTCGAAACGATAACTTGACCTCCCCTTAACCAAACCCCCGGTCTTTCTTCTTTTCCCGCAGAAAAACAATAAGTGAAATATAAAAGCAGCATAAAGGAAAATATCTGAGACCCGGTAATTGCGTGCTCGATTCAAAGAGACGTAAACAGGTGAGGAAAAAAGCAAAGCAGGGGAGGAAAAAGGAGTATTCACATGCAGATATTCTCAGTGAAAAGCTTTGAATGGCAGAGTCTGACTAAAATTACAGAGATTCTGTAATTGCAGCTTCAGATAAAGCACAGCACTTGGCAGGTAGAGTAGGAGTCTGCAGAGATGTGCCCTCATTTCTACACCGACACAGCGCTAGTGTGTGTATGTATCCTTTAAAGCAGTCATGCATGCTCGTGAGTGCGTGTGCGTATATGTGTGTACTTATTTGTTTGTGTGTCAGACATGCCCTGTGTGCGTTATGAAGCGTTTGTGTGTGTGTTTGAGAGGGAGAGACAGAGGGGAATAGGTTTGAAGGGTTAATTAGCGTGCTGTCTTAAACGGTGTGCAGTGACAGGAAGACAAGACAGGCTGTCCTTGCCAAAATCACCTCTACACATGCTGCTCAACACACACACACGCACGCACACACGCACCAGCACATATGTGCATATCACACAATATAAGGACATACACTCATTCTCCCCCACTCAGCACCTCAGTGCCCATCTGAAGCTCTGACACACACACATACACACACACACACCTAAGTCAGTAGAGCCAAATCAGTTTTCCCGTTGCTACAGCAACAGCATACTTTTATGTCAACTGCAACCTAGTTACTATGGAGATATGTATACAAGAGAAACTCTGCGCCGTTGTAGTCATGGGCCAGATGACAGCATAGCGTGAGGGTGTGTGTGCACAGAGACACACACACACATACACACACACACCATGTCCTCTTCATCCTTCATCCATTTTGTTCTTACACACACACGCACACACATGCACACGCACACACAGCTCAGTCAAAAGGAAGAGTTGAGGTTCACACGCTGGTCAAGGGAAGCATAAAGAGCTCCCATATCCTCTAATACAATCTCAATCAGCTAAACACGCAAAGCTAGCATTGATCCTCGCTGTTTGTCCCCCACCCCCAACACCCTCGGGCAAGATGAAATCTAAAGTCTGCTGGCATCTGTGTTATTAAATCCTCCAGTATTAATTTAGCACTAATTGAGTGAGGGATTCATTCCCCGTTTACCCCGAGTCTTTAATGGAGTCAAATCTGGATGGGAAAGCCAGTATAAAAGACTGTATCAAGACTTAAATCAAAAGCGAAATGCTGTTCCCACTGGGGAAGCACAGAACGTCAGAGTGAAAGAGAACTATGAAAGCAGAGATCATCAACTATTGATAAGGCCGAATCTGGTACAGCTGTAGACAAAATACGGAATATATTTGACTTCAAGTTGGATATGCCTGCGAACCGCTGATAACTGTCTGGCTGTGAAATAAGTTATAACCACACATGATAGAGTGAATAATGGGCCTGTATTTACCATGTGGCGGTGGAATGATTTTACCTTGAAGAAGTCTGAATGTGATTAATGAAGACTGATTAAAAAAATCTCTGCATTAGTTTAAATTAGAGCTGGGAGTCGTTTTGAATTTTGTTTGAAAGCCGCGGCAGGATTGTCTGTTCGCTCATTTTATTTCACATGTAATCTCTACTCTGACTCCTAAATTAAAATAATCTGACGGAAGGAGCGGCTGCTCGGCTTCCTGGATATGCTACAGTATGAGACGTGTTTATAACTGAGGGATTCGAACCTCGGTTTCCGGTCTCGGATTGCTAATCTGCAGGCATGGATTGCAAAACTGTTGGTACAGATTATAAATCTGAGAGCATGGTTTATAAACCATGTGCATGGATTTGTAAACCGAGAGTACAGATTTACACATGGCTCTGTTTTTCTCAGATGACCTGCAAGGTGTGTGTGTGGAGGGGGGGGTCGCACACAGGTTTCTCATGGTTTCTCTACAGATAGACTTCCCACTCTGATGGTCCTTTATTTAGTGGCAAAAAAGGCACAAATCTGGTTATCACTGCTTTCTCTTTAGCACAGTCCATCTCTGAGCAGCATACGGGACAACTGGGCATACTGGGATTGTCAAGGCTGCAGTGACATGACAATTCATGTTTGTTTTTTTGTTTTTTTTTAAGTATATTTTTGGGGCTTTTTACCTTTAAAGCCCCAGTATGTAACTTATTTGGCTTTTTATTAGCAAAAATCAAATATTGCTTTCATAAATACGTAAATCGAATCACAGCCGCATACAAATGAATGCTTTCTCATCGCGTGACCGTAGGTAACCACGGAACCTCAGCGGAGCTGTCGGCTCGGGGAGAAAGTTTTCCAGGTAGCGCCTGTTAAAACTGTCACCAGTGTGTAGTGTGAGGAAGAGGAGGCACTGATGTTGCATTCAGGTGCAGTCAGGCAGACGGCCGTCAGGAAACCAACCGGATGTCATTTTACTCCACCAGAGAAAGACGGTAAAACGTGGGTCAGGTAAACAATACGGCATCACCATGACAATTTGTTAGATGCTTGTTTATCCTGTTACATGCAGTGTCTGTTGTCTGTCTGACATCTGCCCGATTTCACGTGAATGCAACATCAAGAATACGTTCCGATACGCAACCGCACTGCTAGATGGGGGGAATTCCTACACATTATACCTTTAATGGATAGTAAAGGTGAGACAGACAGGAAATGGGAGGCAGATAGAGGGGGAATTACATGCAGCAAAGGACCGGCCGAGTCTGGATTCGATACGGGGTCTGGCTGTGGCGAGGAGGACTATAGCCTCTGTATATGGAGCGCCTGCTTTACCAACTGAGCTAAACGCCGCTCCATTCATGGGGTTTCAAGGTGGTCATTGGCTCTGGGTCAAACCCTGCTGATACTGAAGTGATACTTTTTAAGCCTTCCTTTATTAAAAGTTAACTTTTTTTCTGTTTAGCAAAAAAAGGTAGAGATCTAAACACATCAGTGAGGTCTTAACAAGAGCAGTTATTCAAGATGTTTCCCCAAATTAGAGGTAGACATGTTATAGGATATTTATACTATCGTTATCAGCAGCAGTATTGGCTCTGATGGTAGATGATGGCTGCGCTGGTCACACAGTCAGGCTACATCATCACCGCACCAGATCTCCACGCAGACGGTGAGGGTGACACCACTGTGTACCTGAGATTATTTATATCTAAACAGGGATCAACTTACACACATGCCTGCTAAACGAAATACAAAACAAACTGCCCACTATAGAAGATGAGATTTCTACAGCTGAGCTGCGTTGTCATGGTCTTCTCAGTGGGAGTTGGCGAGGGACATTAGTGTGATTAAAATTTTTTTCAGACTGATTGCACTGACTCTGAGAGAGTTGTCTGGACCGTCGACTCATAATGTTATTTGTTCCATCAGCCTGTTAATTGGCTGTCACCTTTTACCAGCTCCAAACTATTAGCCTTTAAAAATCTGCCATTGGTCGACTTCAAATGAAAAACCTCAACAGTCAAAACCACATTTTCCCAGTTTCCAATTTTCCAGGTGAGTAATCACTGACAAATGATGTGAATGTAACAGAAAGCAGGTTTGTTGCATTGATTAAGAAATTGGTTAACTTAAAGCTTTCTTGCACCAATGGAAGTACCACTTAATAAAAGTGAATAAAAACAATTCCCACAGGTTGAAGACTTCTAAACCCTGAGTCTGTACAAAGGCAGTGGTGGAGCTAACCCTGTTAGAGCTAGGACAGTCCTGCAGGAAGTTGTTCTGTACGTTGCTAGATGGTGAGAAAGAGGAAGACTGACTGGTCACAGGTTCATCTAACAGCAAGATAAAGATCCAGATGATACGAGAGCTAGACGGCGGCTTCACATGGTGAAAACCAGCACCGTCTCCAGACTTAAACCTCAAATCAGAAGGTGAAAGCAAAGCGTCCTGCCAGTGAAACTGTCAATTACATCAATTTAAATAACAGCTGGAAAACCTGAGGTGTTCTAACATGTTTGACAGGTAGCTCAGAGAACATGTGATCAAAGTAGCGGCCTGAGTAAATGACTGAAGGGGAACTGGGCCGTTTTCTGATACTAAGGACAGATGTTGTTTGTTACTGAAGCACTGAGGATTGATCCGCAGCCCTAAGCCTCAAGGAGAGACAACTAAATCCAACCCTTCTCTGCACAACTGCAGGCGTCTTTACCTGGCTCCGGTCTTTATCCACCTTCTTGAAGCACTTGTTGAGTGACAGATTGTGGCGCACTGAGTTCTTCCAGCCTGTGGGGGCATTTGCAAAGTACGGGAAGTGCTCCAGGATCCAGCCGTAGATATCCTTAACGGGGAGCCGTTTGTTGGGCGCGTCCTCGATGGCCATGAAGATCAGGCAGCTGAAGGAGTACGGCGGTTTCCTGTTGGCCCCCGCCGCCAGGTCGTACGCCGAGTGCGCGTCGCCGAGCAGGGCGTCGTCCGGGGAGGGGGACGAGGACGAGGGCGAGCGGGGGTGCTGGCCGTCGGGGTCCTGCAGCGGGGAGACGCTGCGCAGCCCCGAGTGGCTGAAGCTGTTGAGGAGGTCCGTGCTCTCGTGGAGCCAGGAGAGGCTGGTGAGCTCCTCGTCCTCGGCCTTGGAGAAGGAGGCGGACAGGGACAGGGAGAGGTCGGCCGCCTCCGCCTCGGACGCTGCCGTGGCGGCGTCGCCCTGCCGGTACGGCGGGCTCATGCCCTGCGAGGCGCTGGCTCCACTGCTGGGGCTCTGGGCCTTCTTACTGGGGGGCATGGTGGGTCCCATCCAGCCCAGGGCTCACTCCTAGAGAGGGAAGCAGCAGCAGAGAGGCAGAGAGAGAGAGAGAGAGAAGAGAAGAGAAACAAGGTCAGCTTATGAAATTCACTTGGCTTCTCTCATAAAGCCTTCATTTTTTGCTAAAGGCCAAAGGGAGGCACCACATTCCAAATTAGGCTGTGTTAGATCTGAGGGGAAAAGTATACATCATCATTTCTCTCCCGGGCCCTCTCTCCGTCCAGTTCTGACTGGGACGGCAAATTTAGTGCTTCATTGGTTGAGGAAATCTTGCCTTGTACAACTACCCTCTAATTACCGGCGTAGCAGCAAAGTATTGACATTACACGGCGGCTGCTGTCATAACATATGAATGCTGCTAAAGGTCTAATAGTCGCAGGGTCACAGGAGCGATTCTGGTGCTTTAACATCGCGACAGCAGGGGGGGAAATTTAATTGTCAAGGTTGGAGCTGCGAATGAGCAGCAAATTGCAAAAAATAAACTTAAAACTGCCGGGCTTAGTTCCACAGCAGGAGATCTGTGACCAGAGATGATGATGATCAGGAGATTTGCCAGGAAAGAAACAAATTAAGAGGTGCGAGTTCAAATCCATCCCTAGTCTAATCAGAGCATTATTCTCCTAACATAAGAGCAAATGCTGTGCTCGTTAGATGCAGGCAGAGTGTGGTAATTGAAGGGGAATGGCCCAGAGTATCACGCCACAATCAGAAGGCTCACAACCGGCCCTTTGATTGTCCTCTAGCACAGACAGCTGTGGGAAGGACCAGGCAGCAGCTACAGCTAAATGTAATCCGCTGCTCTCGCCCTGTGAACAGAGTCTGGACACACACACACACACACACACACACACACACACACACACACACACACACACACACACACACACACACACACACACACACACACACACACACCTCCCCTCTCTCTTCGTGGGATGCACACGTGCTCACAAACACACTGACACAGACGCATGCAAATGAAGACGCGAACCTAAATTTGCATGCACACACAAATCCTGGCAAAAAAATAATAAAATAAAAAAAGCACACTATACACAAACATGAACAGACAAGGGTACAAAAACGATGCACACACACATACACCATGCAGACACACACTCACGTTCAGGCGGCAGAGAGCAGCAGCATTATAGGACATGAGTGGAGTCCAGATACGTTGTGTCTGGCCCCCGTGTGGCGCGATTGTTCTCTAATCCAAGGTGATCATCTGCCGATCTGTCCCCTCACTCTGCGTGATTGACTGACAGCTGTCACCCATGGCAACCCGCTGTGCCGTGACAACTGTCAGTTCGCTACAGCTCTGGCCGCCGTGTCACCATGGCAACAGAGCAAAACAACTCAGCTCCTCTCTCGTCCTAATGCTTTTTTCCTTTTTTTTCCTTTTCTCCCCCTCTCTGTGTCTGTCGCTCTTCCACCTATCTCCTCTTTTTTTTCTCTTTTTCTTTTTTTCTGCACTTTTTTCTACCAGCGCAGATAAACTCTGCTTAACAGTGTTGATAGGCTGTAGTGGAAGGACTGGGCTAAATATAGAATAGTGATGTATAGCTGCCGCGCTGTTGCTTCCGCATATAGCGGGCCAGCCTATAGTCACCCCGCTGCTCCATCCCACTCCCTCCACGGCGCCGGGAAACGCTCGGCGGAGCTCATCGTCTTTGATCTCCCTCTCCCACTTCTTCTTCTTCTTCTTCCTCCTCTCCTCTCTTTTCACTCCTCACACTTCCTGACAGCACACGCGCTCATTCAACAAGCTGTACCTGTCTGAGGTACAGCGTCGTTGCACCAATATTGACATTGAGCGTAATGAATTCAAATTGCCCCGGCGACGGTATAACGCTGTAGCTGAAAATAGTGAACGCGCAATCAAAGAGATGGGCGAGGTGGAAAGGGTGTTTGACAAGCTTTTCAAGGTGTCTGTGTGTGTGTGTGTGTGTTTATGCATGCATTTGACAGGCTTGTCACGGTGTGTGTGTATGTGTGTGTGTGTGTGTTGGGGCATGGTGGTGACATTGTTCTTGGTGGGAGTCTACTGGAATGCAGAGATTGCTCTGATGCTCTCTTTCTCTCAATCTCCTCTTCCTTCCTCCTTGTTATGTTGCCATAGCGGCAAGGGGGCCATGAAACATTACGGCTGACAGTAAAGTCATCTCATTTTACTGTTGCTATGACAACAAACTCCTCACTGTTGGTTGGGGCCAGTGCGAGCTGCCGCCCAAGCCTCGTGCCTGAGTGTGTGTGTGTATGAGCGGATGAATGTTTGTGTGTAGCCTACATGTGTATGTGTGTGTGCCACCATGTCTCCCATGGGTTCTCATAAAGCTTAACACACTCGCTCAGCTCTAAACAAACTTTCATGCAACTTCTGCAGCGGCCCCCCAGGACCAACTGCTAAAGGACAAAGGCAGATATCGCTCAAGTTCAGACTAAATGATGCCTGCTGTGAGTGTGTATATGTGTGTGTAAATGCGTTTGAGTGTGTGTGTGTGTGTTTGTGTGTGAGAAGAGCATCCTCACATTTGTTTGACAGATGGGACTGTGCTATTCTCTCTGTCTTCTTCATTCTCTGGATCTCGTTTGTGTTTGCATGCTTTGTTTTCATTTGTGTTCGTCTCTGTTTGGCATGTCCACATTTGGCTTAGCGTGTGCATGTGTTTTTTTATTTTTTTTATCCCCTCAAGTGTGCGTTTGAACATCAGACAACCAGCGCTGTCTTTAAGTATAGTCTACATTTAAGTGTCCGTGCATACCGACGTGATTTAAAGCAGCTGCAATCTGTACGGTGAGTCTGTTTCTGGCTGTAACAGCGGCGGCACCACGCCGCTTCTGTTTGCACTCTGCACCCTGACACTGTGGATTATAAAAAAAGACAACATTCAATTAAAATAAATGTCTTTCTTCAGTCAAAACACCATTGTTGAACAGTAGGTGATTGGTGCTACACTTAACTCAAGCTGCTGCTACGTTGCAGTGAATATAGGCTCAACAAGTCTTTGACAAGGAACAAAGGCGGAAAATGACTGTGACCGCCTCAGACTCCACAGGTGAAACAGCCATTACCATTAATCCAAGTTATTCTACAGTGTTACGGTTAGGTTTAATGGTTGGGGTTAGGGTTACTTAAAGGGACATTGTGTAACTTCTCCTGTTATCTATTCATGAAAATCGATTATTTGGTTCAAAAGTCTGTTTTTCATTAATCAGTAATCACCCCCATCAACAAAGTGAAGTGTTCCTTTCAGCTCTGAATGAGCCGTTCATATCATTCATATCTCCATGGAGCGGGTAAGCTCGGTGCTGGCTGCCATGTGGTGTCTCCATGTTTTTACGTTGAGTGGCAGCGTGACGGTAGGAAACCACGGAAACTCAGCGGAGACACCGGAGCTGTCGGCTCAGGTGGAGGTGGCGTCTGTGAAAAGTCACCACGGTAACGCAGTGAGGAGGAATGGAGCGTTACACTGATGCTGCATTCACCTGCAGTCGGGCAGACGGCCGTCGGTAACAAACCAGATGTCATTTTAGTCACAGAAGTCCAGAGAAAGCCGGTAAAACGTGGGTCAGGTAAACAATACCACATCGCCATGACAACATATTGTCACGTGTATTGTTTTTCCTCGTGCTGACGGACCACTTGTTTACATAGAGGCTTGTTTATGCCGTTACGTGCAGCGGCTGTCGTCCATCTTCTGTCTGCCCAATTTCACATGAATGCAGCATGAAAAATACGATTGAGTTGCTTGCGATATACAACCACAACGCTAGATGGGAGTAATTCCTACACAATGTACCTTTAAGTCAGAGAAATGGGAGGTCGGACTAATGGACACAAAAATACAGAAATGTATGGTCGGAGAAATAGGTAGTCGGATAAACAATCTTCAGTCACCAGTGGACTGATGGAAAACAGAATTTGTGCAGAAAACAATTTACAACATTTTTGTAATTTGATTAATCGTCCAAGCCTTTTACAATCCGGTGTTGTAATCTGAAGAGGTAACTTTACTCAATGTCCACTAAAGTTTTCAACCACATCACGTGGTTTTATCATGGGATATATTAGCTGTGTCCCAATTCAGGGGAAGCACGCTTCAAAGGCTGCATCTGAAGACAGATTGTGTCTCACTGACGCGACTGAGACTTGACTGTTTCATTTCGAAGGCTCCTTCAAATGCGGCCGAGAAACGCGTCCTTCTTTTTCCTGGGCAACCAAGGCTCCACCGGTTGGATCCTTTGTAGTCCAACCTATCCCACGAGTCACCGTGCACTGCTGATGAAAAATATATGGCAACAAAAGATAGCGACAGAGCCCAAGGATTACGCTTTAAAATGTAAATATTCAGTTGAACAGATAACAGAACTACTGTTGGAAAAAATAAAAGCCTTCAAATCTAGGTTTTAGTGTAAAAAAGAAAAAAGAAAAAATAAGTGACATGTTAGGGAAAATTGCTAGGCAACAGGAGATAAGGGCAGGCACAGCAGGTGATGCAAAGTGGAAATCCTCCGTGGGCCAGACCATCTTCAGTGGTTTCCTAGGCTACACACTCATAGACCACGTCCCTAGAAAGATGCAGCTGCTGCATTGGGACGAGTTTTGTTGCCTGTTTTTTACCCACTGAACAAATCAATGTACAAATCATCACTGAACGCTGCTCAAGTTTTACGTCATTTTTACGAAACGCCGCTCATCACATCTCTGTAAACACGGCCCAGTGGGAATAATATGGTATGTTGCTGGTAACGGTACACACACATCCACTGGTGATTCAACACAGACAACATTGTTTTGTTTTAGTAAAATGTAACACGTGTTTGTGATTCTTCTGTGGTGAAATAATTCATTTAGTTTGGGAGTGTCACTGATTTGGGCTGGTGATAGAGGATAGAGGAAAGTTCTGCTGAAAAAGAATAATGGCCTATTTATTAAAAAAAAAAAAAGGAACCAATGAATGTGAACTAGTTCCTTTTCATCTATGAACTGAACTTTGAGCCTGTTCTTGTAAGTGTGAACTGGCACAACACTGATTGGGACACAGCTACTGTTGTAGTTACTGTTAGCTTACCCTCTGGTTGCCTGGCAACCTCACAGTAACTCCAAGAAATAATGGTGCCTGCCTGTTCAAGAAACAGACTGGAACAAAACCTCATGTGAAACTGCAACTTGTCATTTTTATATGTCAGGTTTTTTTCCCTACAAATTAAACCAATAAAACGTGACCTGTCATTTTCCAATGTGCTGCTAGGTGCTTTAATGTCTCCGGACAGAGCCAGGTCAGCTGTTAACACCAGTCTCTGCTTCTACCTCTCTGCAGGAAAGCAAATGAGTATATTCCTAAAATCTGTAAGTACCTCTTTAAGCCCTCACTTTTAGCCATTAATCACAAGGTTAATTTAATAACCTGACATTAGCGTAGAACTGAGGCAATACCATTTACTGATAAGGATATAATGGTATGGTTGAAAGCTCTGAAAAAAAACTAGTGAGGTCTAGTTGAGTTCTGTCAAGCTACGGTTTCCAAGGTCACAAAAAGAAACTCGTATGCACGATATTCCAAAAAACTCAATAGAGATGAACTCTGCATAGATCTCACAATTAATAGAAACAAGTAATTGCTAAATGAATCAATAATGAAAATAAATTGCAGCTGAAACCCAGAGGTGTCTTTCCTATCTCCTCATTCAGTGAGACAGTGCAATCTCCCAACAACCACAGTATTTCATTTAACAACTTTAAAGCCACATTTTCAAAGTTTTACACAAAGAATATAGAAAGCTAAATCTGAGCTTTATTGTTCAGGACTTGGTTTTCACAGTTCTCGGACAGGGACCTGACAAACCTAAAGGTCTTGGTCTACGGTCCTTTGTGTGGTTCCAGTCGTATCGAACATCAGCTAGTAATGCTGTGCCATTAAAAATGAAGCATTTTTACAGTCAATACACTCTGCTGTTGTCACGTCTGCAAAAAATTAAGGGATAGGGCACAGAGCTATTTACGGTCCAAGAGCTAATAGAGCAACACTTAACATGATCTAAAAACACACAATCCAACAGTAAATCTGATGAGGAGTTTGATGTCCTGTGGTTTAAATTAAAAAAAAGGAAAATGAAAACTGTCATTGACCTTGGTGTGACCCTGCTGACCTCTGACCAGCTCCAACCCTCTGAAGCCTTTGTAAGGAGAGGCAGAGGCCACCAGTGTTTACATGGAGGGAAGAAAGGTTAACAAACCCCTCTGAGAGTGGAGAGGGGCCACGGCTAATTCATGTGCATTAATTGACAGCGTAATCATCTTACACCGCATTCATGCTCTCGCAGATACTTGTCTAAATCACATGCCACATTTACGTAATCCTCAGAAGATCTCCGTTCCCTGTTGGCAGCTTTTCTGTCTGACTCGCAGGCATTTTGCGTTGCCAGAAGAAACATTTCAATAATGTACTTCATTTCACCGTCTTGTACTAGAGTCTACTGACTTTTAGCGAAATCCCCAAGTCATCAAGTTACAGAACCCCCAAAAACCACATCAGTGCAGAAATATTAAAAATAAAACCAAGATACGCTCGTGACATGCTGTCAGCGGCGCATTTATGCTCTGCTCTGGGCCTCGGCGGACTGAGGCGACAATTACAACTTTGTCAGTTAGACCGTGGCTCGTGACATATGTTGCATGTCACATCCCCCTGCTCCGCGCTTTCCTGTCAGTCTTCACTATACAGCCCAATAAAGCCAGTACCATGAATATAATCCCCCACCCCCCCCAACCCCAGAATGGAGTAGTAATAGTAGTGTAGGAGATAGTGGCGAAGAATGGAATAGTAGCTGGTAGGAGTTATTACTTTGCAGAGGGGTGAGCTGAACCTTGTGGCTCCTCTGGCCACAGTGATAAAGCAGAGTCAGATGCACCGAGGCAAAACTAATCTGGAGTTTTGATGACAAAAGGACGACCTTTATCCCTCCTACACATACGCTGGATGGATGGAAGGGGAGAGCACGACCAACAGAAAGAAGGAGAAAATGAGAACTCTCTCAGAGGCTGGGAAATAATAACTTCTGCTACATATATGTCAACACTGGTTGCAGGAAGCCTTGTGATGTTCTCCATTTTCAGCCCATGAAACCCCCCTCTGTATTTCCTGCTTTCCCCCTGACGACAAATATCAGGGTTCCAGGGGGCTTTAAGGAAGCGGAGCAGGACCAATCACATCCTATAAGGTCTGAGTGTGTCTTTCTTTTATGTCATCTAGAGCAGCAAAGAGTTATGGAATAGAGGTCAGGGGTCGGGGTTTCCCAGAGGACTGCTCCTGACCCCTCTGGTCCGGGGCTGCTGCTCCCGGCCGCCTGACAACTCACACAGCCACACATTCACACATAAATATGCCTGCATTCAGACTGCACAAATAGGCCAACCCTGTCTCCTAGAAATGATGTTCAAATACAACTAATTTGCTTCAGCAAATATGTTTTATATTTGCAATACAAAGAGGACGTGTTATTAATGTTCGTATTTAGCAAGTCACCAATCTGTTGATACTGCACGTAGTTGTTTCCACCAAAATATCCAATCTCGCAGTACAATATCCTCATCCAGTCACTACAGCATTGTTAAGCTTTTTTTTCTCTCCAGTCATACTTAGACTCTAAGAGCACTTGGTTAAGTTTAGAGAGAGATTATGGTCTGGTTTAATACCAAGAGATTTCTCAGTGATTTCTTAGTGACTCCAAACACCACATGTTTGTTTACACTCAACCAAAACCACAATCTTTCCATAACCTTTACCAAAGTGCTTTTGTTTTTCGTCAGACTTAACCACAAATGTTGACTTCATGGTGAAAAAAAACACATTAAAAAATCAGCTGTCAAGTCGGTGGGATTGACCCAGTGGACCAACCAACAGACTGACACGGCCGTAAACAGAGCCAGCGCTGGCCGCCTGACGGAAAACAGCAGAAATTCTCCTCAGATACGAGGAGTTGCTGCTTCCCTTGTTTTGCTTAGTGTAAATATCTAGATTTTAATCAGAAATCATCATCTGAGCTCTGGGAAAAATATATTTTGTTAACATTTTAGTAATTAATTGAGAAATTTGACCTTTAGGGGGAAAAGCTATTAGATGCTGTTATAATATGTGATACATCAAGTAAAGATTGAGGTTTTTAGACCATATACATATTGTATATGCTCAATCTTTTTGGCCTATGGTAAAAGAGGTCGAGGCTCTTGCTTTGCACACTCATTATTGTAACTTTGAGTTCAGCGCCTGTTGCCAGAGGAGTAAACATTATCCCCTCTGTCTATTGGCAAACCAACTAAGCAGATAATAAGCACATAATATACAGTATATTTAGAGGAACTGAGCCCCAGAACTTTCAAATTGAAAAATGATAGCACAGAACACATCAATGGGGCCAGTGCTTACGCTGTGAGAACACTACAGTGTTTTACTGAAAAACACACACACAGTAACTAAGAGGAAAAGGCTCAGACAGGACATGTGTGATGTATGGTGCAAGAAAATCAAATATCGCCAGTGAATAATTCAAGACGACACACACAGGCGCGCGCAAACACACATACACACACAGCCTCCGTCCTCCGAAGTAGGCTAACCAACAAAGCAAACAGGCATTTGCATCCAGCAAACACAGAGTAAGTTTGGTATGATTCATCAGCAGCCAGTGATCATGAAGTCACGCTCAGCCTCGCTCTCTGAGGATGGTGAACAATCAGACTCAGACATGTGCACACACACAGACACACAAAATCAAACGGAGGTTGCGAATGTGGACGCTTGAAGGTGACTGTGTGTGTGTGTGTGTGTGTGTGTGTGTGTGTGTGTGTGTGTGTGTGTGTGTGTGTGTGTGTGTGTGTGTGTGTGTGTGTGTGTGTGTGTGTGTGTGTGTGTGTGTGTGTGTGTGTGTGTGTGTGTGTGTGTGTGCAGCCTGGAGGTCCCTGGGTGGAGTGCAGGGGTGGAGTGTGGATACGGGTGTGTGTGTGTGTGTGTGGTGGACTGACTGTGACAGTCAGGTCAAGCTTAAAAAAAGCCCTGGCCCAGGGCTCCAGACTTCCATAGTAACAGCACTGACACACCAAGTGCCTGCATGTGAACACACCATGCTACGCTCAGTCAGTTTGCTCGTTGGCTCGTTCAGTCGGTCTGTTCTGTTCGGACCCATTCAGTTCAAGTCCAGTCAGGGGGCTCTGTTTAGCCCTTCTCTGGTGTTCGGGTCACCATTGGCCTGTTTTAAGGTTTTACATGCATAAAAGTACCACATACATTTGTTTAAAGCATCAAGGCTTTTTGATTTTTGTCAGGAACCTCTATTTAAACAAAATAAAACCAAAAAATGCTCTGGTTAAAGTTGATATTTGTGGTGTTAGGGTCAATTTTGACCCGGTTATAACGACAAGAACAATAATGAGAGTTCAAACTGAAATCATAAGTGCCAAACCAAGCTTTTCATGGATAAGGAAGCCTAACAACATAACCAAGAGATGAGAAACAAATGGGATGATAAATTATTGTTTTAGTGTGTTTTCCAACTGATTTAAAACACGGGTCAAAACTGCCCCGAACACCATAGATGGTAGCAGAAAGCTGACACAAGACGAAGGTTAAGTGTTTGAAAATAACTTAGTGAGTGGGTTGGGTTCTGCTTCAGATCAGGGTTCAATTATAGCTAAGAAGCTGACAAATAAATTATTGTATAGTTTATCTCAAGGCAAAGTGTAATTAAAGAGTAATTAATGTTGTAAACATTTGAGTTGCATGTTTCTCATCACCAGTTGAACTGACAAATGGCTCTTAGCTCTCGTCTAGATCTGTGCTGTTGCAAGCTGAAGTGTGTGCTTGGCTAACAATCATTAGTCAGATAAAGAAACAGCACTTAGTCTAAACCATTTCGCCATAACAAGTGAACTGTGTGTTTGTGCAGTTCAACTGGACCAACAGTGGTAATTCTCCTCAGCTCACTACATCATATTGGATTCAGCGAGTTTTTAAATCTAATTTAAGCTTATCAACGTAAAGGAATAATTCAACTATTTGGGGAATATGTTTATTCATTATCTTTCCATATCCAGAGTTGGAGCCAGGATGCAATTAGATTTGATTAGTAGCCTAATAAAAAAGATAAATGTCATTAGTTTAATTCATAAACTGAAACACAGAAGTGTGTGTTTGTGTTTGTGTGAGTGGCTGTCATCTCCTTTAAAGTGGAGCTTGGTCATTTTTGAACTTGATAGTCGGGCTAGCTGTTCCCACCTTCTTCCAGTCTTAATGCTAAGCTAAGCTAATCACCTCACAGTGTTTCGTCTTCACTGGTTAAATAAACAGCTATGGATGCTAATGCTAGCTCTGTAGAATTAGCATCACAGATTCACATCTGTAACAGCATGTGCTTTGTATCTTTTACTCAGAAATACAATATAACAATGTCATCTTTGCCAGGCTTCATGAATCTGCCAACCATAACATGTTACCATGACACAGCAACAAGATCCTACAGCCAGTGCTGCCAAGACCCGCCCCTCTCTGCCTCTGATTGGCTAGTGAGGTCGGTTAGGTTCACAGGTTGAGAGCGAGAGCTGCATTACTATCATACCACTGTTAGGTGAACTTCATTACTTCAAACATGACAAACCGCATCCACAACAAAAATTCCCAAGTGTATTGACTTTTTTTTTTAATTTCCCTCTCACAGAGCTCCGGCACAGTGCTGAAGCGTTTTAAGCCCTGTAAGTCGCTGGAGTTTTCTTCTTAAACATTCATCCATAGAAGTTGTTGTTGAGCTTAAACTGGATTTATCAACTTAGTTCTGCAGTGGGACCACCAGCATGTGTAGGATGAAGTGTGCCAAAGTTAGAGGACTGCGCCTGTTATTTGTAACTTTTACAACTGTTGAAAGCTCAATCTAGAAAAATCAATACGAGTCAGATCTGATACTGGATTTGGATTCAATAAACTGCTTCTAAAAAAAACCTGGATGCCAACTATTACAGTAATACTGATAAAAGATAACAATCACCTCGCTCTCGCCACCTTTTTCTCCTCCCTCCCTCCTCCGTCCCTCCCTCGCTCCCTCTAAGGCCTCCCTGTCTTTTCTCTTTGACAGTGAGCAGGTCCCTGTTGGCACTCTCTGCTCTTTTACAATATTGTGAGAAAGGAGAAAGAGAGAGAGAGAGAAAGAAAGAAAGAGAGGGAAACTGCCAGAAACACTATACGATATCAAAGCAGCCAGTGCACAGCCAACAGAGCTTTGATAGCAGGCGGGGAGGGGTGCGGGTCAGGAGAAAACGAGGAGAGAGGCTCGGTGAACTGTTTAAAGAGGGAGTGTGATCTGTTGGGATCCTGCATTGAGGGGAGAGTGGGGTGGTGGAGGCTTTGAGGTAGTGAGTGTTTTTCAGCTGGATGTCCTGCAGTCAAAAAAAATTAAGCAGGGCTCCCTCTCTGTGTCTGTCTGTCTCCCTCTTTCTCTTTCGCCTCTGGCTTTTCCACTTATCTTTAACAAACAGCAGCTCAGGCTCTCAGCCACTGGCCGACAGTTTGTCCCGACAACAAAAAACCATGGCAACAACCGCTGGAAGAGCCTGTCCGGTTCCAAAGGTCCGCCCTCTCGGGCTCCTCCAACTCCCTCTGCTCTTTGAGCCTTTTGCAAATTTGGCTAAAATGCAAGATTTCAATCAATAAGCACAACCAGCTAAAAAACTTGGTTGCGATGGAGAAAGCGCTCGGCTTCGTGTTTGGTTGAGAAAGCCGGACCGAGATTAAAGAGTTTATTAGATCACCTTTGGCTTAGAGAGGAGGTTGTTTCGCAAAAAAAAGTGTTGTACTTGAAAAGAGAAAGTGTGATTTGAAAAAAAAAAAAAAAAAAAAAGTGAGAGGGGAAGGACAAGGGAGTGAGGCAGCAGTTTGTCAGGAGCCCGTCCTGTCGGCTCCTGCCAGCCTTTGCTGACGATACTTACACCGCTTCTGCTGATGATACAACTCTGCTTACATCCTTCACTCCTCCCTCCCACTCCTACAAGCTGTTTTTAACACTGCACAAGATGTCAACTGAAACGTGTGCTGAATGCTGACAAAACAAAATTCAGACTGTGTACAAAGCCTCAAACGGGCCAAATAAAGGAAAAAAAGTGATATGAGACCGTCAGATGCTGGCTCTTCTTCATGACGGCGTGTCAAATGTTTACTGAGAAGTTCATATCCCATCAAAGCACACACCACATTAAGCCCTCATCTGTTTATGACAAGTAAACTGTGAATCTAATTAACATGTGAACAACTGTCATGTGTCCCATATAAAACAAGCTACGCACAGACAACATTAAATATCAGGATTGTGGCATCAGATGTCTGATCAGATTTGTCAGTTTTATTTTTTTTTCTCATGTGGCTGATTGTGTTAGTTTAAGGGAGGGGGGGGGGGGGTTATTTTGTGGTTGTGCTTCTCACTTGCACTGCCAGAAAAAATAGGTCGTATAATTGCACTGCATCTAAGCCTGACACCTTGGTGGAAAACCTGGCACACTGGGAGGTGGCATTTGTATTTGTGTAAGTTACTATTTGGTATCAGGAGGAAACCTCATGTATGATAGCGGCACTATACATCTTAAAAAGATCACAGCTATATATTTAGTTTATGTTCTAAATGAGATTTTCTAAGGGATTCTATTTCATATATATAACAGGAGGCAGAATCAGGAGAGCTGCAGCCGCATCTTAACACATCCACGGACCACGATGACTCCAGATTTGATTTTCTGACAAATGTCTAAAGAAGATGTGTGCAGTCCTGACTACTACTCTATGACTGCTGAGGGATGAGTCAGGTTTGACAGAAATAAACCTGGGCAGGATGCTCACCGTGATGGATGAGTTTTCTTAAGCACGTTTCAAATCTCTGCAATTTTGATTTCTGTGCAGCCAAAGCGGAATGGAAAAAAAAAAAAAAAAAAAAAGGTGGCTGGAAAGTAGGAAAAACATGTGCAGAGCAGTAAAGCAGCCACAATGCTTAAAAAGATTTGGCCCTTCAAAAGGTGAAATCAGATTTTATTTAAGCCACAAGTCATGTTTTTTTCCTTCTGCTGAGACAAAGTGGGTGAACTCATTAACAGGCTAGCACCTGATTATGTTTTATTTCACATGCATCGCTCCTTTTTTGTCTGAGCTGTGTTACTGACTGCACATCTGTCTGTGATCGCTGTGGCCTTCTGTGTTTGAGGTGACAGCCTCCTCGTCCACTGCTTCACTTACTACCTGTAACACTTGAATACACAGCGAAGGCCTCTCAGGTTCCACTCGCTCCGCTTCCTTACATCTCTGAATGAAATTGGCGTTTGCAGTCCCAGGATTTGTTTTAGTTATCTGTCCCTGAGGTCAGAGATGAATTAGGCAAATGTTCCTTTATGTACTCCCGTTCCCTCTTCATGGAGCTGGCTGCAAAATTATTTAAAGCTGAAAGCTCTCTCGGTGAGTTTACACGGTTAATGAAGGTTCTTGTGGCAGACTCAATAAGGAGCTGTCTTTGCTTTGTTTAGTCAAGATTTAAATAGGTTTGGCAATGAGCCTGCTGGTTTGACGCTGAAGTGTTGCCTATTGAAGGGCTTATAAAGCAGTCTCTCGGCTACGTGGCTTTGATTGTATTTAGTTTTTTTTTTGTGTGTGTTTTTTCTTGTTTGAGACTTTTCTGTTTGTATGCTGTGCTGCGCCGTTGCCGGCCTCCCTTGACGGAGAGGCATTTTTAATCTGTGGGTCTGCCCAGTTTAAATAAAGGTTAAATAACATGTGGACAGAAGTTGGTCTTGGCTTTAACCCGTGACAACTTTGCTTCACAGTGAAGTAAATGGTGTGATTGCTTGCTTTCTTTAGTTCTTGCAATTTTTTTTTTTTTTTTGATCAGCAGATTCACAGAACAGCAGTGAAACCAAGAGAGGATGACCGCCAGTGCAACTGACAGGAGTGGACAAGAAAGAAAGAGTGAGGGGGAGTAAAAGAAAGAGGGTAGTTATATCCTAGGGTCATTAGCAGCATTTCAAAGTCACTCGGTATTTCAGCGTATGCTGTTTGACAGGCCCTGCCAACAGAATTAGGGATGAGGGATGATGGTGCCGCGATTAGATGCGTAACTCAGGGGAAAGACAAGGCCTGATCCATGGTTACGGTACACTCACACTCACACATATGCGCGGTGTAGAGAGGAAAGGGGCATGAAGACAAGAGTGGGGATGAGAGATATGATAACTAGTCTTAAGATGTTGTCAAGCATTGATTAGATGGCCCCTCCGTTTCAATGTATACAGACCTGATGCGAGTCAGCCTGATAAACACCGTGACTCCCCCGGCTCCCCCTAGGAGTGAATTGAATTCCCAAATTACCAGGCTTAAGATAACATACCTGGCTAAATTGCCGCGCTTTATAAATCTCAAATCTCTTTGTAGATATTCATCAAAGGCTGTTTCACTCCTGATCCGAAGAACACAGGAGATGGGAAACAGGAGAACAACACACAATGTGGTTCATATTAAGGCCTCTGATCTTCTATCTCGAGTCCCTCGTTTTCCGCTACATTCCTTTAGCCAGGGGTGATGTGTGGGAGAAAAGAAGGGGAGGGGGTTTGGGCTGGCATCCTCTCTGCCACTGCAAAATATGTGGTGAAGCGTCCGTGTTAGCTTGAGGTTTCCAGAGGAAAGTGGGGGGCAAACAGTGCTTTATCTGCATCTGCCTCCTCAGCCTTTTATTACAGTAAAACACCGTGGAGCTTAGCTTGAGCTCCCATGCAACAATGGCCGATCCCTGCATCTTCCTGCCCAGTTTTGCAGCAGGTTACTTCAAACCTCCTGCTGTACAGTCTCAGTTCATCTTACAGCTTTCCTCTCTCACATCAACTCCGGAGCAAAGTCTGAAGTTTCCATCTGCCCGGTGCCAAATGAATGCCAATGATAGTAGCGTTTGTTGGATAAACTGAGAAGGGTCCATCTGTTGCAGATTCACTTAAAAGACACACTCACTCTTACATTAACCCTAAACACAACCAGCATGGTCCACTCAAAGCCGGGCTAACCCAAGAGCGGGCCTTTCAAACGGCACTGGGGGGCTGAGCGGCGTTTGGCGTGTGGCCACAGGGAGCAGCGTGAAGAAAGAGAGTAGAAGGAGTCATGATGGAGGAGCAGTGGGTTCATGGAGGTGACAGCTCATGAGCTTGTCTATACTATGGCCAGGAGCACTCCGGCTGTGTGTCGTTTGAGTGGCGGCTGTGGAACAACTTGGTTTTTATTCCAGCTCTCATGCTAACAGGTTGGAGCGGACGCGGCTACGTCGTGTGATCTAGAGATTCGCTGTCTCGCCTATCTTTCACGCAAAATGCCAACGTCTCCCAGCAAAATATGGGTTAGGAAGGACGGATGCACTGATGTTGCATTCAGGTGCAGTCAGGCAGACGGCCGTCGGCAAACCAACCGGATGTGATTTTACTCCACCAGAGAAAGACGGTAAAACTTGGGTCAGGTAAACAATACGACATCACCATGACAACATATTGTCAGGCCTGTATTGTTTTGCCTCGTGCTGATGGACCACTTGTTTACATAGACGCTTGTTTATCCTGTTACATGCAGCGTCTGTTGTCTGTCTGACGTCTGCCCGATTTCACGTGAATGCAACATCAAGAATACGTTCTGATATGCAACCACACCGCTAGATGGGGGAAATTCCTACATACTATACCTTTAATAATCTTTTTTTTAATTTACTTTGTTGCTGTATTAATTATTATTTTGTGTGCTCTATATTCCTGCTGCTGCAACACTGTAAAATTCCCCAATACATGAATATCTTATCTAATCTTATCTTAGATAATTAAAAGATATATCCAACAATTGACATCCACATGAACACACACATGTGAGCTGCAGTAGGTCATGTACACACAGTAGGACTTGAGGTTTGCGTGTTGATCCTGGTTCCACCACTAACTGCATCAACACAAGCTTCTTACAGCACTGAATGAAGATGCTGCATTGTTCCATGCACTGTTATTGTTGGTCTAAACATAGCCAAGCCCCTTCCACACATGATCATGAGCTGAATGGCTTTTTTGTTTCCGAGGAAAAAAAAAAAAAAAAAAAGCTAAGACAAATCTTGCAGCAGCGCTACGTTTGTTCACATTTCACACCTCATTGCTGCACTCAACTGTTATTAGAATTTCAACCCTGGTGGTTGCTGACCTGTGTATGATGTACAATCTGATTACAGTTGACTGACAGTAGCTTAAGCATAAAGAAGTATTTCTGTATCCAGACAGGACCTCGCGGATGTGGTGTGGTGCGCTGATGCAGGTACCGGTGAGAATTGCCCGTCCAGGAAGTTTGAGTTTGAGTGATAAATCTGTGAGTTAAAAGGCACATCAGACGCTGCAAACACAGCACAGAGGTCTACAAGGCTCAGAGGGACACTGCCCAACCCTGGGAAGTTATCACTGCAGTTATCTTTTGTTACGATTATTAGCGTTGGCATCCCTGCAGCTTGACCACAGTGGTGTCGTACAAATTTGCTCTCAATTGTGAGCAATTTACAGTAAATGTTGGTGTGTTTTGGCTTTTTTTCTTGAGCATGAATTTCACAGTCCTTGCGCACATGATGAATCAGCTCTGAGCTGAGCTGGGCTGAGACTCAGCGCTGAGTGTTTGCTGAGTGCAGCTCAGGCCACTGATCATGTGTAGAAAGCCTTAGGTTTTCCCTATTCATAGCAGTCCATAAAGGCCACGTGCCTCCAACCAATCATATTCTCTAATCTGTAAACCACAGATAAGATCTGCTCATTAAGGGTCACTGGCTGATAACATCCAAATGCTTCAGTTATACAATACACAGCAAGAAAGCGGCTTATTTCTTCCTGTACTTTAAACAGCTCTGACCACAAGTGGAAAAATGACATATGTACTAATCCGGTCCATGATACACATAATGTCTGGCAGGTTCATACCTTTGGTTTAACAGCTGTTGGCAGGTGAGGCACAAAGTTAATTTCAGTGACTGCTCCGGAGAAATACCACAGCTCGGAGAAAAAAACATCAACTAGACGGGCAAATAAAAACTTTGCTCTCTTGTGTTTCCACGTAATCGTATTCTTGTATGGGCGGAAAAACCTGTGAAACTGTATGAGACGCGACAACTCTCCAGTGAAACCCATACTAATGAAATAGTTTCGGGTTTGCTGGAAGCTACTCAGACGAAAAACACACCCTTAACACACATAAACTGCAGAAAAAAACAAAAAAAAAAACGGTCAAGTTTTGCCATTCAGTGATGGAGGTTTGACAACGTAACACAAATTCAGCTGCAAGCAAGAGGAAAGTTAAATCGCAGCATCTACGGTTTAGAATGCAGACAGAACGCAGTCACAAGATGTGATGCATTTGAAAAGGGGGTGAAAGTCACTTTTTTTTTTCTTGACTGGAAAATAAATCCATTGTATTACTGCCATGAGTCGCTCCACTGATATGTTACACCGGCAGCTGAAAATCCCATTCTCAGGTAGGGGAAGAGCGGGGGAGCTGGAGTGTCAACAGGCATTCAGGGGAAGTGTAGGGAAACACAAAGTAAAGATGACGAGAGAGGCTGAGGGAGTGTGATACAACCGCAGAAAAAAGGCAAAATGACAACTGCTTATTCACAAAATAACAGAAAGTGTCGGACACCCCAGCCTAATGATTTACAACAGCGTAGGAGCAGCTGAGGATGGAATTTTCCTCTGAGGCAGGGCGTTCCACTCTTTTACCAAACACCAAGGGAAACTCCAGCGTTCACACTTGTGCACGCACTCACACAAGCTTGCATTCCTGCACAGATACACAAATGAAAGCCGAATACGGGAAGACAAAACCATGCCCGTTTGTACACATTTACACATACATCTCTTCCTCTTTTTTTTTGTTCTTTTACTGCAGCTTCCTGTTCTCTCTCTCTCTCTACGTCTCATGGTACATTCAGAGCATGAACGCCGGAGTCAGCAAGTCTGGACACAGCTGCTGAATATTCAGCCCTGCGCTCTCCCATCTCCTGTCTCTCTTCCCACCTTAAACTCCCCTCCTTCTTCCTCCCTCTCTCCCCCTCTCTCGCGCTCCATTCTTACTCTACTTCTAGCTCAATCTGCCGCCACCGCTGCCTCTGCTCTCTGTGCTCCACTTTCATTAAGGGGCTCTCCTCTGATAGCCCTTCATATAACACTTAATCATCATAACAATAAGAGCACTCTCTCGCCGACGAATCACCTCGAGGGGCCGGCCCTAAAGATCCTCCGTTAACTGATGTCATTTACTGCCGAGGCTCCCGATTGGTCGGCGCGGCGCGGGAGAGCCCGCCCCAGGTGTTTGACGGAGGGCTCAGTGGGAGCATGCAGGTCGGACAGGCCAAGGACATTCCTCTTAAGGAGAGGAGCAGGGAAAACCAACACACAAGCACACCCGCTCGCGTGTTACCCAGGCACAAAGGCTCTTGCCGGGAAGCAGAAGACAAGGCGTGTTTGGTTTTGCAGTCAAGAGAGAGATGAATAAGACTATTGAAAAGGGGGGAGAGAGGTTTGAATAACAGTATTTTTACATGAATGGATCTTCAGGGAAATGACTGCTCCGTCGCTCCCTCTGCTCTGTACTTTCAGCTGCGATTTGACAACAGACTTGAGTGTGTGTCTGCGAGAGCGTGAGTGTGTGTGCATGTGTTTTTTTGGAGGGGGGTGAGGATGGGGGGGTGGGGGTGGGGGTGGGCACATTTTGGCTGATTGAGTTGATGCTGCTATCAGGCTGTGGAAGTGACAGCATGCCATATTATGCTGTTGTGGGTGCGTGCGTATAGATGGAACGGTGACGTCGGCTTCACACGGACACACACGCGAAATTTTGCGCGCGCACGCTCGTCCAAACCGCTGTGAAATCACAGCTGTTCTCAGTTGCTATGCGCCAGTCGCACCATCGTCTCAGATAACACACACACACACACACACACACATGGAAGTGTGAGACGGGGACAGTAACACCAGACTTGGCAGGGTCGGAAGGTCACAGGGGTATTGTGGCAAAGTTGCCTAGCAACAAATACACGGCACACATAATTTCCAGTGTGATCCCCTGTGTGCCCCTGACCACATCTGAATGTATGGATGATGAATATATTGACAGTAGATGATTGTTCTGCACCTGTTTGAAGAAATGTGTCGAATGTGCTGCAGCTTCATTATAGACCTCAATAAATCTTGCACCATTGTTAGCACGCCACAGTGAAACCAAAGGATACAGTTAGCAGCATGCCGGCTTGTTAGACTGCAGCTACTGTTGGGTTAAAGTGGAATATACTATAACGGTAGGATTAATGCTATACATGTCTTCTATTTTGTGTTAAAGGGAAACTATTCAAGTCTGGTTGCTTTTTTTTCACAATTTTGCTAACCCACCCTACCGGCCATTAGGGCTGCCAAGATTAGTCGACTAGTCACGATTACGCTGACTATCAAAATCGTTGACGACTGATTTAATAGTCGGCAAGTTGAAGCTTTGTTTGTCTCTCCAAACTGATGCTGTACCTTCCGCTGCCTTGTCTGCTTTTTATTTCTGTCCTTGACGCACATGTGCAGTAGTGGTAATGTCTGTCAGAAAAAAAAAAGTAGCTATCATGGATAGCCAGCAACGGAGCTCGAAGGTTTGGGAGCATTTTACCAAAGAATGTGCAATACAAAATCTGCAAGTCAGAACTTGCCATCCATGGCACTACGACGGTAATGCACGAGCATCTGAAAAAACCACACACACACACACACATACAGACGTAGAAGTAGCTGATAACAACGCTTCATAAGCTGCAAATTTTGTGTGATCCGATTAGTTGACAAATCAATAAAATGGTACATAACATTATATATCATATAAGATGTTCCAACGTATATATTTGTGTAGTGTTATCTGTCATAAACTAGAGATTACGTGTCGCGGTGCCGCCGAGACGAGAGCTGGGACACCGGGTTGGTGGCACTGATCTTGCAATGTTGGATTTCAGGTAAGAGATGCTGCGTTGAAGGCAGAGAGCCTCCATTCTGCCTCGTAACAAGTAACATGCCATTTATTAAACCATCACAATAACTCCGAACAATAACTTAATTCATGTAAAAATGTAGCATAGTTAAGCCAAAAATCCTACATCTTTAACATCTCACAAGCTACGTTAAGTGTAGCCTACAAGACGTATGCACAGGTGGACTCTTGTCAGTGGTGTCCTGTAACCAGCAGCAGAAACACACTTAACACTAAAAGCAAACTCCTGCCACGTCAAGTCACATTTCTTCTTCTAAAGCCTCCCGTTTGGTTTCGGACCTTATTCCTCATTTTGTATTCGCAAAAATTGTCCCTTGAGGCTTGCCATACTGCTGTACAGCGGCTCCCTGCAGACAGCGGTACCAAACATAGAGTACAGTAACAGGAAAGTGACATTGACTACAACCTAGAAAAACAGTGTTTCATCAGGACTGCAGGTAGCTCAGCCCATCTGTGTACTGAATTCTTTATAGGTTATCACAGCAACAAGGCTGCTGTCCTCGCTGCCTCCATCCCTTTGTGCACCGTGGTGTTTGAAAACAGAACCTGGGGGTTCTGTAGGAGCTGAATAATGGACTGTTTTTACATGTCTTACCGGCTAAAATGGTAAACACGGCCTGCAATAGATTTGTATCACTTCCTGAAAGGAAACAGGAAAAAAAAAACAAAATCAGCATTGAAATTAAAAGAGCGGTCCCCAAGAAGAGGCCTTGCTGAGATGCATTATGGGAAGAGTTTTATCCTTACAAAAGACTCAAAGTCAACATGTATTGTCTTCTGCTGCACCTGTTCTGTTTTTTAATCTGCTTAAAACATTAGAAAACTTCAAATTAAGTGAACTTTTGCACCTATCCATGTGCTACAATCATGTAATATCAATCCCTGACCCATAATAATAAGTTTAATACTTTGAATCCAAAGGACAGACTGTATTTTAAGAGTCCTTGTCGCTACCCGATCCGCGACGCTACCGGATCCGTGACAGCCACGTACGGCAACTCCACTTGGACAAACTTAGTTGAATTGACTTAGGATCACTGCCCTATGTGCGTCGCCAGAGACGGTTTATCTTTTTATTTATTTTTTTAAATACTTTATTAGTAATGTAAATTGAGGGTTGGTTGTGGTGGTCTGGATCTTGATGCTCAGAAAACAGGAACACAGGCGGACTTTTAATGTTTACTGTCCTCTTTTCTCGCCGGCCTCATTACCATGACAACCACAAACAATCACAACTACCACAACACTCACTGAATAAACGAGTCTGCCGCGGCTGTCTTATGACGGACCTACGCGGTTTTTATTTTATTTTATTTTATTTTTTAATCATTTTCACAGTACCGTATTTTAAATTCACAGAACTTAAAGCATGTACGCAAATCGGGCAGTGCCCAAATGAAGTTTTTTTTTTTGCCCAAATGAAGTTTGTCCAAGTGGAGTTGCCGTAGGCAGCTGTCCAAGATTGCGGCCGGTCTGCGCATGCGCAGACCAGTTTTGTCACGGATCCGGTAGCGTCGCAGATCGGGTAGCGACAGTCCTTAGTGAGTTTCTCTATGTGACATCATAAGAACAGTCAGTGTGACATGTTACACACAAGACACACACACTTTTTAACATGTGAGTCATGTCGTCAAACCCAGAAAACAAGCAGCCTCCTGAAGACTCAACAATCATATTTTCTCTAACGCGAGAGTAAAAATAATGAAGTTGGCTTGTTTGTCATTACTCAAAATAAACCGCTCCATGCACAAAAACCATCATAAAATCGATAAAAGAGTTTTTTTTTTTTTAAATCGAGTTAAAAGCTGTGGCCTCTGTTTTCATCTCGCTGCCTTGTTTTAGTCAGTGATGTCACATGTCTCAGCCCCTCTGTCTCCTCCGTCTCCTCCGTCTCTTTCCACTGTGTGCAGTGGAACAAAGCAGAGATGGCAGAGAAACTTATCTTTAAAAAGAAACTGCACTGTGTTGTGGAATAATTTGGAAAACTGTCAGAGAGTGAACCCTATCTCAGAGAATGCCAGTCACACACACACACACACACACACACACAAGCTTTTAAGCACGCACACACACACAAGCTTACAAGCACACACACACACACACGCACACACAGGGACTCTGGTGTTTACATCATATGGGAAGGTATTTTTTCCTCTTACACTGCCAGGGAACAGGCCCACGCATGGACACACAGACGCTGACTAAGGCCCTAAGACTTCTGGGGTGGGGGGGTTGGGGGGGTAGGGGGTGTGTGCATGTGTATAAGTGTGTGTGCATATGTATATAATTACTGTTGTGTATCTTGTCGAACAGGCTGAATGAAGTTTCAACATGGTTTGGACAGCTGATGTGATTTATTTGTGCTGCTACAGTATAAAGTCTGTGTGTGGGTTTCATGTTTATGTGTATTAAAGGGTGTGTGTGTGTGTGTTTTTTTTGTGTGTGTGTGTCTGTTTGTGTAGTGTGGTATCAAATCATCCTGTTCGGTGTTAAGCTCTAATGTGGTTAGTGGAATGTACAGTAGAGAGTTTGTGGGTTTAGCAGAGGGGCGGAGCTAATGCTAATCAGTTTATTCTGAAAATCTGCATAATTTGTGTGTGTGTGTGTGTTTGAAGCAGTTGTGTGTGCATATGTGTGTGTGTTGTCGCTCAGTTCATAAACTTTTAAGTCACTGTGTGGTGTGATTTCCCTTCGGTTTGAGGTTTGAGGTTAGAGAGAGGAAAAGTGGGAGAGGACGGCAGAGAAGACAAAGTGTGTTTGTGCGTCTTTGTGTGCGTATTCATGTCTGTTAAAAGCTCCCAGCTCCCCAATCCAAAAAGCTTGGCTGATGGCTGATGTTCAGAGTTTCAACCACAACGCTTGGAGATCACAACAGGCGGCCTATTCAACCCAAGACACAAATAGAGCTCTTTTCCTCTGTGCTTAAAATCCCGTAGCTCAAACAGTGAGCTAAAAACAGATATTTTCGTCGGGAGCTGAAGAAGGCCAACCAGACAAAAAAAATAAAAAATCACTCTTCTTTCTCCATGACGCTGTTTTCTTTTGCTAAAATAAGAACTGGCACGTACAGTATCTGCGGAGACGACCCGGCATCATCTCTTTATCCTTTCATTCACTGCCTGCGAGTGGTGCAGCTTCTCGGGATGCGAATCAACAAAGGTCAGACAGTCGCAGACGGAGGGCAACACGGAGATGGAGTTACCAGTTGCGAGACACTGGGGTATCCATTTCAAATAGAAGCCACTATCCCGGGGGCGTGGGGGGGGGGGCTGCAACAGGCTGCCACAGTGTGTTTGTTGTGTGTGTGTTGCATCTATAAGTTCCTTGTGTTGCTAAGAACGAGAAGAACAATGAAGCATCTATCAGCTGTGAACTCCTTTCACTTTAAAGGAGAGGAATAAAAAAAAAGCACGTTGTGGCTGATTCAATTTCTGACGAAGTCGTCTCAGTAAGCTAATTGGCTAGTTAGCTGCAAACATTAATAGACATTGTGTAGGAATTACTCCCATCTAGCGTTGCGGTTGTATATCGCAAGCAACTCAATCGTATCTTTCGTTTTGCATTCACGTGAAATTGGGCAGACGGCAGACGGACGACAGCCGCTGCACGTAACGGCATAAACAAGCCTCTATGTAAACAAGTGGTCCAAAGCAATACACGTGACAATATGTTGTCATGGCGATGTCGTATTGTTTACCTGACCCACGTTTCACCAGCTTTCTCTGGACTTCTGTGACTAAAATGACATCTGGTTTGTTACCGACGGCCGTCTGCCCGACTGCAGGTGAATGCAGCATCAGTGTAACGCTCCATTCCTCCTCACTGCGTTACCACGGTGACTTTTCACAGACGCCACCTCCACCTGAGCCGACAGCTCCGGTGTCTCCGCTGAGTTTCCGTGGTTTTCTACCGTCACGCTGCCACTGAACGTAAAAACATGGAGACACCACATGGCAGCAGCACCGAGCTTACCCGCTCCATGGAGATATGAATGATATGAACGGCTCATTCAGAGCTGAAAGGAACACTTCAGTTTGTTGATGGGGGGGATTACTGATTAATGAAAAACAGACTTTTGAACCAAATAATCGATTTTCTTGAATACATAACAGTAAAAGTTACACATTGTCCATTTAAAGCAGTTACAGTTGGTAAGTTGACGAAAGTGAAAGTAAAGTCAGCGACTTGGTCAGCAATTTAGATAAGTTGCAATTTGTTTGTGATCCAATTAGTTGACAAACCAATAAAACGGTACATAACATTATATATCATATAAGATGTTACGGCGTGTATATTTGTGTAGTGTTATCTATCACAAACAAGAGATTACGGAGGGCAACACGGAAATGGAGTTACCAGTTGCGAGACACAGGGGTATCCATTTCAAATAGAAGCCACTCTCCTGAGGGGGGGTGCAACAGGCTGCCACAGTGTGTTTGTGTGTGTGTTGCATCTATAAGTTCCTTGTGCTGCTAAGAACGAGAAGAACAATGAAGCATCTATCAGCTGTGAACTCCTTTCACTTTAAAGGAGAGGGATACGGGGAAAGAGGGGAGGAGGAAACACATTATATAAATCAGATGGTTCCTGAGGTCATTTTTGTCTCCACACACTATTATGCATGCCAGCACACACACACACACACATAGACACACACACACACAGTGTATGGCTGCATCCACTTATGACATCACTGTAGCTAGCCAGAAAGACAGGAGAGTCAGAGAGAGCCAAGCTGACGTCATCCCATTCACTCAATGTCAATTACGTAATCATGGTGTCCAACGCCTGCAGGACAGACATGCTGTGTGTGTGTTTTTTTTTTTTTATATGTGTGTGTGTGTGCATGCAGGCAAGTACACATAATTGCAATCTCATGTGTGAGAATAGACATAAAATGAGGCATGGTGATGACATCATTAGTGGGAGGCGGCCTGGCGTGAGTGTGACATGGCTGAGAGTGTTTGGGTAGAAGAGGAGGAGACAGAGCCGGCTAGAGGAGTTATGCAACACAAATCCAACTCAACAGACTAGAAAGGGCCTTTTTTGTCTTTGCTGTGTGTGTGTACACAATGTGTGTCTGTGTACGTGTGTTTGTCTTAAGTGACTTTTCTGTAGCACTTTTTACTTGAGGCAAAGAACACATTAAAAACACACAAGCACTCAAGCATACTCCTGAAATGCACACTGACTGAAATCTACACACAAACACAAACACGCACGCATATACATACACACTCACTCTGCCCCCACTTATAAACAAAGCTTCCTAAGGACAGGAAATCCTTCCACCCACGTTCCTGTGTTGCTTGGCAACCAGAGCAGCGTCACCGTGTGTGCATGCCTCCACCGCTGCAAACGGCAGCATAGGCTACACACAAACATGAAGACAAAGGCACACATATACAAACTGCAACTCCTTGAACTCTGCTTCTTTAAAAGCTAAAACGACATTAAAAAAAAAAAAAAAAAAAAAAGATCCAGCAGATGAGTGAGCCGAAGCTGAGCAGGCTGATATTCACCACAGCTGCCCTCCCATTCGTCAGCTATGGATCTAAACCAAACATGACATCAGCCCTTGTAAACATAAAACACTTTTTCCCCCATTTATAAGTTCTATTTTTACACCGCTGACGTCTTTCAATGCGTGATAATGCGTGTGCATGTGTGTGTGTGTGTGTGTGTGTGTGTGAGCATGGCTCTGGATGTGTCTGTGTGTTTATATGCACATGCACTTGTGTGCAACTGTGTGAGGATGCGACCGGCAATAGCTCAGCACGACTAAGTAGACGGAGGCTAATTGAGCCGAGGTGCCCAGCACTGTGGACAATGAGTCCATTTCAAATCAGCAGGAGGCCTATTGAAGACAATTATAACCTGGGGGATACAGAGGAGCATTATTCTTCGAAGCCATCTTGGCCACTTAGGCCCGGCTGTGTTTCCACTGCAATTTTAAAACCTGCTTTTAACTCTCCAGCTGTTTTAACACACTAAGCCGGACAAGAAAAGGCACAGTTCACCTTCGCTGTTCCGAAAACACGCAGAAATTAAATAATTGACAGCAAACTAAGTTGTTACCAAGTCGCAGCAGTGGGAAAAAGATGGATGACAACTAAACACATCACTGTCTTCCTCTAAACTCTAATTAGGAGAACACAGCAACCGTCCATCTGTCCCTCCGTCGTGAATACCACGTGATATCTCAAGGACGCCTTGAGGGAATTTCCTCCAATTTGGCACAAATGTTCACTTGGACTCGTGGATGACCTGGTTGGACTTTAGTGGTCAAAGGTCAAAGGTCAAGGTCACTATGACCTCAAGTCGGTCGCATTTAATCTGGCAGAGGATGAGCCGATTCGATTTTGGAGGTCAAAGGTTGAGGGTCAAGGTCACCGTGACCTTAAAGGACACTTCTTGGGCCAAAACTAATACGCTGAAGAAAATGCTGGAAATCACTGTGGGTGTTTATGAGGTCGACACATCACAGTACTTGAGAGTGAAAGTCTACATGGCGGATTTGAATACTTTTTAATTGGGTAATTTTTACCAGACTCTTATGATTTTTCCTGCTACAGAGCGTTTGTGGTTATTATGACACATAGCGCTCATTAGTGGTTGCCAAAAGGTGAAGGTCATGTGAATTAGCCAAGGTCTCTTTGCCAAAGGCAATTCAGTCCGCCAGGATATTTACAGTCATGTAACTGCTATCAACATTTTAAATATGGTGTCACTAACTGGTGTTTCAGCCAGCTGAAGAAACCGAGCTGTGAGTCAGAGCTTTGTTGTCGAGATAAAGATTGGGTGAGTCATCTTGCTGCATCGCTAGCTAGCTACCTTCTACATCCATGAAATATATAGCAACAGGAAGATGGTGACATGTTATGAGGTTGATATGAGTCAACTTAAAGACATAACAACCCTTATAGCAGGATAAGGGTTTTCAAAATAAAGTTAACTATACAAAAAAAAACACTACTACATCAAATGGCCACCTTCAGGGTGTGTGTTTTTATTTAAGGTGACACTATATTCATTTCAGTGGGCAGTGATTATGGAAAATGATGATTTTTGTCTGAATCTGAATTATCACTAATTGATCTGTGCCCTCCCAATGATCTGACATTTCTCCAGACAGTCACTGTGGGCAACAGGTGAGCAACTTGTATCTGTGTGTTTTTACCATACGTGTGTGTTTCACAACTTTTTCAGAGACAGTGAACAGATTAACAGGGTTAAGGAAAGACTAATTAAATCAGCCTGGGTATGCCTTCACCAGCTAAAAACTTTTCTGTGTGTTGTTCAAAACGGTTTTTGTGTTAATGATCGTTTGGAAAAAAGGCAGAGATGGAAGAAAAAGGTTATTTCCTCCGTGTTATTTTCATGCAATCTTTCCTCAAGTTTTCACTGTGCCAGAGATGAACGGTTAATGACTGAGGTTGCTTTAATCTTTTTTTTTTTTCTTTTTTGGGGTGGGCGTGGACTATGCCTTTAATTAGTTTAACTATTTTTAGTCTACTTGGATCCTTTGGGAATCAAACCCCTTCACAATGGAAGTTGTAGCACCATGATTCACCGTACGGAGCGGCTGGATTTTTACATTACAGCGTCTTTGGAATCCGCAACTTAGTGTTCGGTATGAGCTCAATGAAGATTTCAGCAGGGACATTCCTACTTATAGTGTCAACACTGAAGCGGCCGTGTCCTCTTTACGCTGAGTAAACACACAGTGAGCCCATCGTACCTATAAAACTACAGAAGCGGGCATGTTTTTACCACTTTTGCTGATAAGCTGCACTTCTGTGTTGTTTACCTTTGAGTACTAAATGTCCTGTGCTACCTCTGCAGTACACTTTTTTTTTCTGAGTGTGCATTTTCGACACGCTGCCATATGGCTCATGGGCCACAGCTGACCACAGCACAGCAGTGGGCTATAGTGTAGCTCCAGGCGCATGCGGCTAATACAATGAGAAATATTAAAATGGCCATTTTCCAGTATTTATCCTGAATAAATCATAAAGAAAACTGTCTGATGCTTTTATTCAAACCCCAGACTGTTCAATTCATTCGCACATGAATTATAGATCCATTATGGACTGTTTGAGCTGTGTTGAGGGAATCAGACTAACAACAGTTGTACTGAGAGCCCGAGCCATCCTCACCAATTATCTGTGTCTGGGGTGGAGCCTGAATTCAATATTCAATTTACACAATTCAATTTTTCGCGTCCGAGCCTCCAATTGAAAAACTGCTGTTGTCAAAAGAGCCACAACAGACAACAGACAATGAGAGCGAGGGGGTTAGAGCCTCAACTGTCTCCAAAAGTGGAAAAAAAAAAGAAAAAAAGAAGCGGGCGAAGTGAACGTGGCGCCACGGGGGCGTCCATTGAGAGACAGGCAGAGGTGGAGGGGGCGAGAACTCCATTGAGCGCAGCCATGGGGGGTCAATATGTGAATGAACGTTTGCCATGGAGGTGAATTATGAATGAGCAGCACTCTGAGCACTCCTGGAGAGAGCATGTCAGCCTCCCTCTCCTTCACTCCTTCCTCCTCCCCTCCTCCTCCTCCTCCTCTTCCTCCTCCTCCTGTCCTAAAATCTCCATCATCCTTTTCCCTTCCCTTCCTCTCCGTCTCCGTTTCATCTCTCACTCCTGGATTAATCTTCTCATCTGCCTTATTCTCGGTCATCTGATCGCTTTACCTCCCTCCACCCTCCTCCTCCTCCTCCTGTCTCCAGACCACGGGGAGATGGAGGTATAGACACAAACGCCGTCTGTCTGAGGAGACGACAGAACATTCTTCCCCAGCACATACATATTTACACAGCCTCACACACACACACACACACACACACACACACACACACACACACAGTAGCAAAAGATAACACAAAAGCAAACAGTCCTGCACGTGCAAAGACAGACGCGTGCATTAAGTGAAACGCTCACAGGCAACTGACACACACACATTTCTCCCAGCTGTTCTCCTGGCCACAGCTAGCTCGCCTTGTGTGTGTGTGTGTGTGTGTGTGTGTGTGTGTGTGCGTGCGTGCATGTGTATTCGTCTGTGTGTAATCCAATGTGCTGCTGCTCAGCCTGTGCCACGCTCTCTCCTCTGTTGCTGTGCGTCTGATCAGATCTGCCTCCCTCAACCTGTTTGCCGTCTATGGCACACACACACACACGTGCACACACACTCTCTCTTTCACACACACACACACACACACACACTCACACACATATCCATAGGCTAGAAGCTGCTACTACTTATCCAGCCTCATTCACTGTCAGCCAAGCTTCAGGAAAAAACTAAATTCATTCAGTGCTGCTTTTGCAACCTCTAAGTAATGACTGTGTGTGTGTATGTGTTACCTGCTGCACTTAAAACTCCTGAACACACACTCACACACACAAACAGTGAGAGAGGGGGGGGGGTGTAAAGAGGGACTCTGCCCTCTTAAAAGGGAGTGTTATCCCCCCATTTTGCTTTAGCCCAACTTCAAGTAGCCCACTGGAGAAGTGTGTGTCTGTGTGTGTGTATGTGTGTGTGTGTGTGTGTTGGAATGGGATCACGCTGTTCCCTAAAAAGTATCCACTCCTTTTGATCCCTTCACTCCAGTTTACAGCGGTCAGCTCAGCTCGCTTACACACTTTGGCCCCTTTTTAGCCGGTGGAAAAACAAGCCTTAAAACTCACAGCAATGTATATATAGGCTACATGCACACACACACACACACACACACACACACACACACACACATAGCCTACACAACACACACACACACCTCCACTATTCCCTTTAAGTGAGGAGCCATGCAGCATATGTCAACACCTCGTACACACACATATATACACACACACACACACACACACACACACACACACACACACACACACACACACACACACACACACACACACACACACACACACAGAGCTATGAAAGCCTCATAAAGTCACCTTAGGATCCTTGTGTTTTCCAGGCGAGCCCCTTCCTTCTTCACACTCTTCCTCTCCTCTGTCACACTTCTCTCTCTCCTCCTCTCCTCCTTTCCTTCCTTCCTTCCTTCCCTTCCTTCCTTCCTTCCGTGCTGTCCGTCCGTCCTTCTCTCTCTCTCTTCTCTTCTCTCTCTTCTTTCTCCCTCTCTTCGTCCTGGTCCTCGGTCAGTTCCCAGTGTTTGTCTCGAGCCCCTCCATGTCCGCCCCGCGCCAGTCGCTTCTACCGCCGAGCGAGCGTAAACCTACACACACACAACACACACACACGCACACACACGAGCCGCTGCGTTCCTATAGTCTCTCTTTCTCTCTCCCTGTTTATCCCTCTCTCTCTCTCTCTCTCTCTCTCTCTCTCTCTCTCTCTCTCTCTCTCTCTGCGCGCGCTCTCTCTCTCTCCTCTGTCGGAGAAGAGCTCGGTGAGTGTGTGTTTGTGTTTGTGCGTGTGTGCGTGTGTGTGTATGTGTGTTGTGTGTGTGTGTGTGCTGTGCCTTGCCCCGCCAGCAGCAGAGGACTTCCCCCGGAGCCCGACCCGGGTCCTAGCGCCAGCCGGGTTCACTGAAAGAATGCTATTGTGTACGGAAGGTCCCTCCAAAGATCGTCTATGGTTTGAACAAGACGATTCACTCACTCAGTGGCTTATTGGCACAAAAGGGGGCAAACATTTTGGCATTAATGCCTCTTTGTTTTTGCAGTTTAGCATGCATGATTAATAATAATATGATATAATGAGTAAGACAACTTAAAAAAAAAAAAGCAGAGAAAAAACAATCCCCTATTCCAGTGGCTTCAGGAAAATCTATTTTTAGGATATGACACGCACACACATTAATCCAACACCATTATACAGTTAAGACAAATGGTCAGAACTGATGGTGATTGGGCAATTCAATATGATTTCAAAGGATGGAGAAAACACCTCCCTTGTCACTGCTGGCACATTTTTAATCCATGCTGTTTTAGAAATTGTATCTGTGTAATTGTTTTTTGGTTTTGACCTTGTGTTTTATCATTTGCATACTGTTGTGTGTGACATTTGTAGGCCTATTTGTCTGTTTATATTGTTTGTGTTGAAATCCTGTATATCCTATGCTTGTCTACTTATTAGGATAGCCTGGTTAATAAAAAAAAAAACATTTCCAGGTAGCAGAACTATAGAAGTGTACAATACATCAAGCTAGAAGTGTACAGAGTAAACGCTTGCTACAGGCTTTTATTGAGGGAGGATTGTTTCTAAGGAGGTTTGTTTAGAGCAGTTAACATCCAAAGGTAGCAGGTTTCTTTCTTTCTTTTTTTTTTGTCAGTAAGTTGTTTTGAGTCTGTACCCCAGTGGTCGCTATGGCAACAGCAGGGCAGAAGCAGAGGCTGAGAGCCATGCAAGGGTGTAGGAGCCGTTCCAGATGGAGGATGGAGGGGACGTGTCCTCTGTGCATGATGGAGGCTGAGCTCTGTCTCACCTGTTAGTTCAGACCTTACATCATCATTTCATGTTCTCTGTGGTGAAGTTGGAGTCTGACTGAGAAGCTTTACAATCTGAGCCCTTTGTGTGGTGTGAGGAAATCAATTCCTCTCCACACCTCATGCACACATATACCTTCAACCTCCAAATCAAATGTATAGCCTGCCTCGGTTGTGTGTGACACAGCTTGAGGTTTGGAAAAAGTCAGATGTGAGCAGTGAGTGGCATATACGCCTCTGTTTTTTCCTACGGAGTGAGTCATCCTCTCAAACAAAGTCAATCTTTGGTGCAGCTACCTTCTTCCTCGTCTCCCTTCACCCTCCCTCCCTCTTCTCCCTCCCGTCCTTTCTCAGAGCGTCATCAGGTTGCCATAGCAACGGCCCGCCTATGGGAGACAGAGATCAGTTCATTATGGACCATGGGATCCAGAAACTGAAGGACATGATTTTTTTTTTTTTTTTCTGTGAACACAGGAAGTGGGAGCCCTTAACAGGAAAGCTTGAACTTGTTCTTAGTTAAACAGCCGGTGCAGTTTTGCTGACTGGTGTTTGGGCTAAAAGGGAAGTGTGTGCTGATCCATTTAAAGACTTCAAAAAGTAACACACATGCATGTCTGCCATCCCAGCATGCTGCTAAAAATAAACCTCATTTCATTAGATATGCAAATGGACTGCTTTGAGATGTAAACATGTTGCCTGAAGAAACAGTTAAGCAGAACTTGCTCACACACTTCAGAATTAATGAATCTGACAGACGTGGCAGCGATCGGCCTACTGAAAGCCACAGACAGGAAATCCAAATGCGCTCTCATTTTATTTATGGGTGGGGAAATCGAAGTGGGAAAAGTGCAATGCAGCGTGTGTTGAGAGTCAAGTTGAGAGATGGAAGCACAAAATACACCAAGGAAACTGTTTTGTTTGATAAAGATCAAAGGGAATTGTTAGGAGAACGAACTGTGTTTACAAGTCCTCAAATCCAGGCTGCTTCCCCCTGCCCCTGTTATTACTGTGTGTGTGTGGGGTGGGGGGTGGGGGGGGCGTGTGTGTGTGTGTGTGTGTGTGTGTGTGTGTGTGTGTGTGTGTGTGTGTGTGCTGCACACCCAGAGGGCTGCATTAAGCTGAAGTGACAGTGGGGATCTTTAAGATGTCTTCCAAAGTTTGCTATTGAGTGAGATCCTATCTCTGAGGAGGGGAGAGGAGAGGAGAAGAGAAGAGAAGAGGGGAGAGGAGAGAACTTGAGAAAGACTAAACACAACAGAACAACAGGAGGACTGAGGAGGAACTTCAGACACAGATAGTGAAGGAGTAAGACAGAGTTCATGCAGAAGGTAAAGCTCAGAGATAAGTGATGATTTTTTATAGGCAACAAGTGACAACATAAAATGTAACCGGCTCAGCTTTCAATCTACTCAAATAAAAAAACAAGCAGCCACATGTATAAAGACACCAGCTCTCTGTAGGTGACCTAATATTATATTTATCATTAATATGATTTTTTGGTAATCTGGTCCGTTTAGACTGTGAAAATGCTGTCAAGTCGGTGTGAAATGAACTCCCTTTCATGATATTGTAAAGTAAACATAAAAACATGTGTGTGTGTGTGTGTGTGTGTGTGTGTGTGTGTGTGTGTGGGGGGGGGGGTAGCAGTAACAGTAGCAGTAACAGTGATGCATTGTTAAACATTGTTACTCTTTACTGTGTATTTGCTGGTAACATGAATGAGTGCAGCTGATGACTCCAGCTCCACACGAGTCTGACACTGCTCAGCTTTAGTGTGGAAGGGTCGGCAGACTCGGCACAGGTTCCTATAGCAACAGCAGGGTTACCTTAGGTTTGCTATAGTAACCCATTTGTAGATATGATGACGTCCAACCAAATCAGTCATAGATTTTTCTCTAATTGAAAACAAAGGTTCTTAAACTTAATTCGTTGCAGGTCCCATATGGAAATGTAAGAGGCTATATGTCACACATAAAGTAAAATGTTGACACAAGTCAAATATGAGGGGATATATTATTATCATCATATATGGACATCCTCTGGATATATGAAGGTTTCATTTTATATATATTTTAACAATTGTAAAACTTTTACCTACTGTACTTATGGATTAAAGGAGACATATCATGCCTCCTTTCCACAAATTAAACTAGTTCCCAGATGTCTTAAAGACATGTCTGTGACATGCTTTGGTCAAAATCCCCCAAGGATCAAACATCACAACTCTTTTCATTCTCTCTAAACAGCCCTGTTCAGAACGGCTGGTTTCAGTGCCTGTCCCTTTAAATGCAAATGAACCGCTGCTTGCCCCGCCCCTTCTACCGATCCCAGGTAGAGGTGGGGTTAGCAAATTTGAAATCCTAGTTACATCACTGGAAGACAACTGAGGGAACAGCTCATAAAACCACATGGATTTCAACTTAGGGAGCCTGCACCTTACAGATTTTTTTTGTCAATTGAAAGGCAGGACAAACACCCAAATATATGTTAAAGAGCCTTCAGAAAGTGATATTTCCATAATATGTCCCCTTAAAACAAAGTGTCAGTGTCACTGTCAGTTCTACCCCAAAGTAAAGTGGTTAAGATGATCTGACTCTGTTGTCAACTTGAGTACAACTTGTCTCATCATCGGACTGCTTGTGTTCCTGGTCCTGTCAGACTTCATCGTTGCTCTGTGATCCCTGATCATGACTGATAAAAAAAAGGATGGTGACATAAGTCAAGGTGTGATCACCTGGGACTGGCACTGATGTCCTCACAGTAATCTACTGGTACTACTTGATTAAAATGTTGCAGTTATGTCAGAGGGACCCAGCTGGACTTAACATGCTTAAACAAATAAAGTGCAGAGATTCAGGCCAAAGGCAACAAGGTGGAACAGGCTGAACCTGGGAATCAGTCATTCACAGACTCACTCAGAGTATGGACTTACTGTACGTGCACCAGGACTCACAGGCAGCGGAGGGCCAGGGAGGCGTCCATCCATTCATGATCCTTCATTCTTTAAATGGGGCTGCCATCTTGGCCTGTCTACCCAGGGGGCGTCAGCCGGGCAGAGGGGGTGGGTCAGCACTCATGTGTGTGACAGGAAACAGGCAGGCGTATTGGCTGTCAATCACACAGCCTCTTTATTTCCTTTCTCCGCTCCGTCTCTCCATGTGTGTTTCTCCGCTGCTCACCGTCTCTTTTTCCCTCAGCCCGTCTCTCCTTCAAGTCTGACAAGCAAAAGATTTTCACTTACTTCAGAGAGGGAAAATAAATGAGAGCGAAGTGTAAGAGTCTCCCTGTCTCCTTTTACCCCCCCTCCTCTCTCTGTCTCACACACATGCACACTCTTTGTCTCACATGTCTGAAAGACATCTAGCAGTGGTTTGTCATTGTAGTGGGCTGTGTTTCCAAATCATTCCTTACACTTTTTCTGCAGACACATTACATTCCTCAGAGGACAGGCCGAGCTGAGAGAGAGAGAGAGAGGAAGTTGTACGCTCTCCCTTTCCAAATGCAGTTGAGTGCTCCACACGGATCGATAGTAATCCTCGGTGGGAGCCGTTTATTTTGGAATGTGTGAGGCCCAGTGGGTGACAAAATCCACATTCACACTCGCACATGCGTGCAACATTATAAATCTCGTTGCAGCTGGAGTCAGTGCTGCGCTTGCACACATAAGCACCACCACTGCACGCGCCGGTGCAGACAAAGTGACACACAAACTTACGCACACCGACAAGTACACACTCAGCGCGCTCAGGGCCTGACAAGCAAAGCCTCCTGTTGGGCCGGGCTCTCCTCCCTCCTCCACTGAGCAGAACTCACAGGGCTCCAGGCTGGAGGAGGGGACCCAGTGTGTCTCAACACTGTCCCCTGCCAAGGTCTCTGTTTCTGGGGATGGCAGCTCTCAGCAGCTGGCGAGGCTGGAGCTCTCTGTGTGCTGACTCCAAGCCGCTGGCTGTCGAGTCCTGCCAGGAATTTATAATTCTACAACCACAAAGGAACTTTTTTCCCTCACTAAGGATTAATTTTTTCATAAAGGGTCGGACAGAAAACAGTCAAATTGTGTTTGTGTTAAATAAAAAGGCCAAATTTCAGCAAGATCAGTTCAGTGGGATCACGGTCATCAATGCATTTTGCTCATGGGGTCATAGTGAATCCTGCAAGTCGTTCATGTTAAACTAAACTTTAATGAACTTTGACGTGTGAATTTGAGCTCAATTCTGTATTACCATTATCTAAACTTGTTTTTTTTGTTTTTTGTCATCACGTTTGGTGGGATCCTCCAAATATGACAAAACTCATGAGCCACAGCTACACTTGCTGTCAGTTCAGCTACCATCCACTAATATGAGGATATAAAAACAGACCCTTATACTGATAATTCAGTACAATGATTATTTATCCAGTACAGTTTCAACCCCATCAAAGCTGTAGAAGTGCTCCAGCTGTGAGTTGCCTAAAACTGTCTGTAAAAGGGATTTTTTCTTCTGGAACTGGGTGGTCCCAAAATAAATCTTCACACTTTGCAACAGTAGAATAAATTGTCTCTACAGTGCTGGAAGTCAGAGCCAGAGAGTCTAAAATGGAGGAGACTATTGTAGTTTATTAGCTGTATTGCATCATTAGTTAACCCTCATCTGTTTAAGGGGACACTGCTCCAAGAGGAGTTTTCAAACAGTTATAAGACTGTGGTAGAAATACAGCATAAATAAACTCTGTTCACTCTGTGTCCCAGCAGCATCCAAGCCAACAAGTTTATGTACACATGTAGGTAAACAAAACCGGGTCACAACTGAGTGTATGTCTGGACTGTGTATGGATGGTCAATGTACAAAATTCAGGATGTAGTTAAAGGGATACACCAAAAAAATTTTCCGTGTCCTGCCTCACTCCCGAGTCCATGACAAGCAGATAGACACCATCCTTTCGACTGTGCGTGCAGTAACAAGGGAGATACGAGCAGAGCTGACGCACCGCTAATTAGCTTAGCTCAAACGCTGGAAGTGTATAGGTAGTGTTAGCCTGCCTCCACCTAAAGTCATCCGAGAAACTCTTCAGCAACTCTAAACGGAAACCGGCGGGCCGATCTTCGTCTCAGAGCTGACAAAACTCTCCGGTAAGGCATCTTGAGCGGTCAAATGCCGGTAACGGGACGAGATCGGTCAAAATGGAGGGTTCAAGCAAAGACGCTTTATTTTGGTTCAAGCTAGCTCCATCGAGGGTAGTAGCTTCCTATTTCAAAGTTAAAGCACAAATTCTATCGCCATGGTTTTCTGTATGTAAAGGGCAACGGTTTTATTTTGTGAAAGTAACCGGAAGTGCGTTGGCCACAATGGCTAGCTTAAGTAGCGCCAAATTCGCCCCCAACAAAATTGTAAACAGCTGGTGTGTAGACAAATTAACGACACACTGCTGATCTAAACGGCTACTTTCTCGCCTAAAAATGTTTGAAATGTGGATAAAGTGATATATTTACAGAGTTTAGAGCTAAAATGAAATCAGCTTCTGACTGCTTATTTCGGCTTGGGTAGGAGGCAGGCTAACACTACCTATACACTTCCAGCGTTTGAGCTAATTAGCGGTGCGCTCTGCCCGTATCTCCCTTGTTACTGCACGCACAGTTGAAAGGATGGTGTCTATCTGCTTGTCATGGACTCGGGAGTGAGGCAAGACACAAACATTTTTTTTTGGCGTATCCCTTTAAAACTCTGGTAAACAACTGACATCATCGTGTATTTTCATTCAGCCCAGTGTCAGCTGGTTTCAGCCCTTTGTGTTTGCTGAGTCTCTCCTACTCTCTGCTCACACATACAGTATTTCAATTCAGCTGAATTACCAACAAAGTTGTTTTCATATGCAGGTTTTTTCTGTTTCTGTTCTCTATAATCTTGGCGACACCGCTTCTACAACAAGGATAATAAAAAAGAATATCACCTTGTGTGACCATCTGCTGGAGGGGCTTCTGTCCTGACAGTGTATGTGTCTACTCATTTTAGACTGTTTACTTATTAAACAAAGGTGTTGGAGCAGATGGTTCTGGCCCACTTTAACCCCTGGTGACTCCTCTATGGACAGGAGCTAAGGTTTGTCCAAAAACAAAAAATCACTAGTTTTTTACAAGATGCCAAAGATACTTTATTACTATCTTTAGAGTAATAATATAATATAGAGTAATATATAAATATTACTATCTACGGTTTCTTTGAAGATGCTTTGTCCCTCCTGATAGAAACATTTTGAAAGTGCAACAGCCAATGGGAAAACTCCAACAACGTGATCAGCTGACCGATGATGTAACTTCATGACTCAGGCACACATTGCATTGTGATGCAGCTGACCAGTGGTGTAACTCCATCACTCAACTCCATCACTCAGTCACAAACGTGGCTGTGCTGCTGCAGTCCAAGATAACTAACTCTGGAAGCTTTTCCCTGACTCTCTTCTACAACACATTATTGAATAAATAATGTGCACTCCACAGAACAAAGAGCCACATGAGGAGTAAATGGCACAAGAGAGGAAGCAGGAATAAGCCTGAGCATCCATGTTGACCCACTACTTCTACTGTGTTCCTGGGCTGGCCTCTCTGAGCCTGTACAACCACTGTGCCACTTTGTGCACGGCAAAGTTACTGAGAACTCCATAACTTTTTTTTTTTTTTTTTTTTACCATGCTGATGAACTGACACTTTCACCAATTAACACCAATTTCTTGCATATCATTTCAGAAATCTTATCAATTTGCAGACATGACGCTGTGAATGATTAGTATCAGGGTTCAGTAAATCACACTGAGATCTCTAGAGGCTTTGTCTGGCAGCGTGCGGTGAGGGCTTGTCTGGGCTTGCTGTTGGACTTTTTTGGGGATCAGTTTGGATCTCTGGGCAGAGACGTTCCCCTCCGAGGCAGTCAGGCAGGCCAGCACACCACACACATACACAGACACACACACACACCCACACCCACACCTGTGCTCCGCCTGAGAACATTGCATTATCTGAGGCAATCTAGCATCACGACGAATCACGCTGCCATTTCTGCGGGGCAAAGTGAGAGCAGTAAAAATGACCAAAAGCAGGGGAACGAGCATAAAGCTGAAAAACTGTCATTTTCGACATAAAAGCGCCCAGTATGGAATGACACGCTGCAGTAAACACTGATGAGGAAATTGATCTCTGCTAACTTGAATCCATTTAGTTAATGCTTTCACACTGAACGAGCGGTTCACGGTTTAAATTGAGGTCAATTCTGGATATTGTTTGAAGCTAATTTTAAAATGGGCGGCCGTGATGCCGTTGTATCATTACACAGGCGAGACAACACTTTCTAGGCATATCCACCAACCATATCAATTTATACTCAGTCATTCCAACCAAGCCAGATAGCTATGATACCTTTCTATTATCAGATGAAATATCTAACCGGAGCGGGCCCGGGGGCAGGAAGGATGGAATAATTGAGCGGGGGGGGGGGGGCGGGGGGGGGGGGGGGGGGGGGGGGGGGCGCGTGCTGTATGTTGCTCTACAGGCACATGGGACCTGACCACTCAACTATCTCTGGGCTTTGCAGCAGTCAGCAATACAGACATATATCCTCAGCAATACACCCTTATCCTCAGCAATACAGCCGGCTCAATAGTGTACCTCCTTCAATGCAGTATAATCACCTCTTGTGACAACATCCAGGAGTCTATCTACCTCCTCAAATACCCTCGCACCATAAGATAAAGACATTAGAGACTATGGGATTTGGAGAGAGCTAAGCATTGGGTCTAACAGTCTGTGATGCACCGCGATACAGACTTCGAACGCCTAAGAAGTTTGGGATCTCTCTAACAGATAGCATCAAATGAGCGCAGCAGAGCGGCGGGGCAGACTGGAGCAGAGCTCAGCATGTCGCTGAGCTGGTTGGGAGGGTTTCCGTTGTTTGTAGCCGAGGCGCCACAACGCGTTAGGAGGAGGAGAAAAAAAGAAAAGCCTTTTAAAACAAAATGAGAACGATGAGGGAATCGTCTGTGAGACTCCATGTGGGAATAGAGAGGATGGTTATCCTTGCATGTTTGCTGGGAATAAACAGCTGTGAATAACTTTAACAATGATACACCCAATCGGATTAGCATGGCATTGAAATAAAAGGTCAGTAAGTAAAACGCTTCATGCCACATGTCTTCTCTGTGAATCTATAAAGCAGCTTTTTCCTCTTCACTGTTGTGTCGCCTCTCACACTCTCCCATCCTTCCCCTCTCTCTTTCTCCTCCCTCCCTCCCTCCCTCCCTCACTCGCTGTCCCTGGGTGGGATGAGTCATCGAAGAGAGAGAAGAAAAGAAAGGAGAGGAGGTGTATTTGTGTGTACTGTATGTATTTGTGCGTGCGCGTGTGTATGTGTTGTGTCATTCCTCCTGAGGTGCTGTGCCCTTCACACTCCTTCTCAGCTTCATGTCAACCTTGCTGCTAGAGTCCAGACGTGAGCTCCAGAGGAGCGCGTGGACTCAACTTAGCTTTGATCTCTCTATACAACAGCACCATATATACGTTAACGTCCTTCTGCTCTAAAACAACTTGTTTCACTGTGTTAAATGCTGCTGTTGTGTAAATATTTCTCCTGTGATAGGATGAAACCACCTACATTGTGACCACCTACTTTTGTTCCTAGTAAACAATAAAGTAACCCACGGGGGTTTAGCAGTTTCTATCCCTAACACACACACACACACACACACACACACACACACACACACACACACACACACACACACACACACACACACACACACACACACACACACACACACACACACACACAGCAGAAATACCTTTGGTAACAACAATTTATCTCTCTCATATTCACATTAAAAACAATTGTGGGTTTGTTTCATACCATCTTCATGAAGTAAGCTGTTTTTTTTTTGTTTTTTTTACTTTGCAGGTTATATCTACAATCAGTGATAATGATAATTGATTACATCTTTATTTGCAACCTTGCAGTTTTCCTTCTCCTTACATTTGATATGTGTCTTGGAACATTTCCACTGCCAGCTGTTGATTAATGGAGCAGCATAAAGGTTTTGGCAGGAGCGTGTGAGGCGTCATCACATTTGTTTACATTCATGTGTGCATGCATTGTGTGCACACAAAACACTGCATCATGATACCTTCATGTGATATACATTACTGATGATTATGATGTGTTTACACACTGGTTCATCTGAGGGACAGAAGAAATAGTTCTTAAATATTAAAAAACAAAAAAAACAACCACATTTTTTCGACTCTTCAATTAGATTTGATTTTAAGAGCCAATAGCAGCAGTTTCTCTCAACCTACTTATTATATTAGGGCGTAAACCGTGGAAAGACTCCAGTGGGAAATTATTTTGCACCTATAGGGCAAACAAGAGACTAAACACGTATAATATGCATCAGTCTTTTGAGCAGGGCCAATACATCTCTGTCAGTTTACCACCTGTGTTGTTGTCCACTTCTGACAAACTGGCCAGGATGAAATTTATCTGTCCTGTCACTGAGGCGAGTGATGGATTAGCCCTGATATTTTCAAAACGACAAAGAGGTGATGGTATAATTATAAAAACATTTCATGGGAATGATGTCTGGGCTCGGTGTGAATCCAACAAACCGGGGTAACAGTCACTTGATTTTTGAAGGACGCGTTGCCCCACAATAAAACTCATGAAGAGATGAAGATACTGAAACACCTCACAAGACAATACAGAGCATCTCTTCTGATATCATGACATTTGAAGTAGTGTTATCCAGGTCACACCTTGTAAGATGGATTGTGTTAAAGAAGAGAATCTAAGCAGTTAATTATAAATTGAATAGAGTACAATTAAATTAATTAGACATGGCAAAATTAGCCTACATGTTGAAACCCTATTGGCTGTTCCACAAGTTGTGATGCGTTTGAGGTTTGCGTAGTGTTGAAAAAGAGATTACAAGATTACAAAGTTACCCCATTCATCCTCACTGTAAAAATAAATATAGAAAAATGTTGAATGTTTCCACAAGTCTTTTACAATCAAAGAAAAGTTATAAGCTTGAACAAATGTTCAGCTGAGCACATAACAAAGAGGTGCAGTCAGACGATCTGATCATGATGATGTAGAAAATGAGCACAAGATGAAGATTTAAAACAAATACAACTAAATTAGATGAAGAGATCGTTTAAACACGGAGGAAAAATTCAATCAAACGTGTCCCTGTGTCCTGTAGTCCAGTATTTATTCAATGAGACACACAGCACAGAGGCACATGGTAACAGTGCCTTCTGTGTTGCTATGGTAATGTATTGGCTATACTGTGTACTGAATAGATGGACTATTTCAGGTGCCTTAGCCGCTGACCAAACAAGAGACATGTAACATGCATCATCAACCAAGAACCTTGGGTGCTGTCTGATGACTTATGCGCCCTCATTTCATTTGAAGCCTGTTTATTTCACACAGCGTCTACGTTTCCTCTGCAGCTGTGGCTCTTGGAGCTCTATCAGTCCAAATACTCAATGATAGGGAGTCTGATCCCACCGGCCTGCCACAGAGCTGTCCAAAGAGACAGACGGAGATGGGAAGAGATGGACACTTGAGCTCTCTCTCTCTCTCTCTCTCTCTCTCTCTCTCTCTCTCTCTCTCTCTCTCTCTCTCTCTCTCTCTCTCTCTCTCTCTCTCTCTGTCTCTCAGACAGCCAGAGTGGATCGGCTGTAAGATATTTGGCTTTATTACATGGCTCTATTTAATGCTGCTCTCTGATTGGTCTGATATTTCTGTATAGACTGAATCACCTT